>NC_084753.1:27550855-27888355 GCF_033978785.1 Entelurus aequoreus | reverse complement strand
CTTAAGCAGGGAAGCCCAGACTTCCCTCTCCCCAGCCACTTCGTCCAGCGTTCCCAGGCCAGCCGGGAGACATAGTCTTCCCAACGTGTCCTGGGTCTTCCCCGTGGCCTCCTACCGGTCGGACGTGCCCTAAACACCTCCCTGGGGAGGCGTTCGGGTGGCAGCGGCTTTACTTTGAGCTCCCCCCGGATGGCAGAGCTTCTCACCCTATCTCTAAGGGAGAGCCCCGCCACCCGGCGGAGGAAACTCATTTCGGCCGCTTGTACGCGTGATCTTGTCCTTTCGGTCATAACCCAAAGCTCATGACCATAGGTGAGGATGGGAACGTAGATCGACCGGTAAATTGAGAGCTTTGCCTTCCGGCTCAGCTCCTTCTTCACCACAATGGATCGATACAGCGTCCGCATGACTGAAGACGCAGCACCGATCCGCCTGTCGATCTCACGATCCACTCTTCCCCCACTCGTGAACAAGACTCCGAGGTACTTGAACTACTCCACTTGGGGCAGGGTCTCCTCCGCAACCCGGAGATGGCACTCCACCCTTTTCCGGGCGAGAACCATGGATTCGGACTTGGAGGTGCTGATTCTCATCCCAGTCCCTTCACACTCAGCTGCGAACCGATCCAGCGAGAGCTGAAGATCCTGGCCAGATGAAGCCATCAGGACCACATCATCTGCAAAAAGCAGAGACCT
Organism: Entelurus aequoreus; assembly: GCF_033978785.1. Taxonomy (NCBI): domain Eukaryota; kingdom Metazoa; phylum Chordata; class Actinopteri; order Syngnathiformes; family Syngnathidae; genus Entelurus; species Entelurus aequoreus. Next base: position 27,887,660 of record NC_084753.1, on the reverse strand, counting down.
AATCCTGCAGCCACCAAACCAGATCCCCTCAATGCCTTGACTGCGCCTAGAAATTCTGTCCATAAAAGTTATGAACAGAATCGGTGACAGAGGGCAGCCTTGGCGGAGTCCAACCCTCACTGGAAACGTGTCCGACTTACTGCCGGCAATGCGGACCAAACTCTGGCACTGATCATACAGGGAGCGGACCGCCACAATCAGACAGTCCGATACCCCATACTCTCTGAGCACTTCCCACAGGACTTCCCGAGGGACACGGTCGAATGCCTTCTCCAAGTCCACAAAACACATGTAGACTGGTTGGGCAAACTCCCATGCACCCTCAAGGACCCTGCCGAGAGTATAGAGCTGGTCCACAGTTCCACGACCAGGACGAAAACCACACTGTTCCTCCTGAATCCGAGGTTCGACTATCCGGCGTAGCCTCCTCTCCAGCACACCTGAATAGACCTTACCGGGAAGGCTGAGGAGTGTGATCCCACGATAGTTAGAACACACCCTCCGGTTCCCCTTCTTAAAGAGAGGAACCACCACCCCGGTCTGCCAATCCAGAGGTACCGCCCCCGATGTCCATGCGATGCTGCAGAGTCTTGTCAACCAAGACAGCCCCACAGCATCCAGAGCCTTAAGGAACTCCGGGCGGATCTCATCCACCCCCGGGGCCTTGCCACCGAGGAGCTTTTTAACTACCTCAGCAACCTCAGCCCCAGAAATAGGAGAGCCCACCACGGATTCCCCAGACACTGCTTCCTCATAGGAAGACGTGTTGGTGGGATTGAGGAGGTCTTCGAAGTATTCCCTCCACCAATCCACAACATCCGCAGTCGAGGTCAGCAGAACACCATCCTCACCATACACGGTGTTGATAGTGCACTGCTTTCCCTTCCTGAGGCGGCGGATGGTGGTCCAGAATCGCTTCGAAGCCGTCCGGAAGTCGTTTTCCATGGCTTCCCCGAACTCCTCCCATGTCCGAGTTTTTGCCTCTGCGACCGCCGAAGCCGCACACCGCTTGGCCTGTCGGTACCTGTCCGCTGCCTCAGGAGTCCTATAAGCCAAAAGAACCCGATAGGCCTCCTTCTTCAGCTTGACGGCATCCCTCACCGCCGGTGTCCACCAACGGGTTCTAGGATTACCGCCACGACAGGCACCAACTACCTTGCGGCCACAGCTCCAATCATCCGCCACGACAATAGAGGCGCGGAACATGGTCCATTCGGACTCAATGTCCAGCACCTCCCTCGTGACATGTTCAAAGTTCTTCCAGAGGTGGGAATTGAAACTCTCTCTGACAGGAGACTCTGCCAGACGTTCCCAGCAAACCCTCACAATGCGTTTTGTCCTGCCAGGTCTGTCCGGCATCCTCCCCCACCATCGCAGCCAACTCACCACCAGGTGGTGTTCGGTAGAAAGCTCCGCCCCTCTCTTCACCCGAGTGTCCAAAACATGAGGCCGCAAATCCGACGACACAACTACAAAGTCGATCATGGAACTGCGGCCTAGGGTGTCCTGGTGCCAAGTGCACATATGGACACCCTTATGTTTGAACATGGTGTTCGTTATGGACAATCTGTGATGGGCACAAAAGTCCAATAACAAAACACCGCTCGGGTTCAGATCCGGGCAGCCATTCTTCCCAATCACGCCTCTCCAGGTTTCACTGTCGCTGCCAACATGAGCGTTGAAGTCCCCCAGTAGAACAAGGGAATCACCCGGGGGAGCACTCTCAAGTACTCCCTCGAGTGAATCCAAAAAGGGTGGGTACTCTGAGCTGCGGTTTGGCGCGTAAGCGCAAACCACAGTCAGGACCCGTTCCCCCACCCAAAGGCGGAGGGAAGCTACCCTCTCGTCCACCGGGTTAAACTCCAACATGCAGGCTCTGAGCCGGGGGGAAACAAGAATTGCCACTCCAGCCCGTCGCCTCTCACTGCCGGCAACGCCAGAGTAGAAGAGAGTCCAGCCCCTCTCGAGAGAACTGGTTCCAGAGCCCTTGCTGTGCGTCGAAGTGAGTCCGACTATGTCTAGTCGGAACTTCTCCACCTCGCGCACCAGCTCAGGGTCCTTCCCCCCCAGCGAGGTGACGTTCCACGTCCCAAGAGCTAGCTTCTGTAGCCGAGGATCGGACCGCCAAGTGCCCTGCGTTCGGCTGCCGCCCAGCTCACATCGCACCCGACCTCTATGACCCCTGCTATGGGTGGTGAGCCCATTGGAGGGGGAACCCACGGGACAGGCCCGGCCACCAGGCGCTCGCCATCGTGCCCCACCTCCGGGCCTGGCTCCAGAGGGGGGCCCCGGTGACCCGCGTCCAGGCGAGGGAAATCTGGGTCCATAGTTTTTATTTTTCATTGAGGTCTTCGAGCTGCTCTTTGTCTGATCCCTCACCTAGGACCAGTTTGTCTTGGGAGACCCTACCAGGGGGCATAAAGCCCCCGGACAACATAGCTCCTAGGATCATTGGGACACGCAAACTCCTCTACCACGGTAAGGTGGCAGCTCAGAGAGGAGCTGCCACCTATATATATATATATATATATATATATATATACATATATGAACACTGGAATTCAAGTATTTCTTTTATATACATATATATATATATATATATATATATATATATATATATATATATATATATAGCTAGAATTAATTGAAAGTCAAGTATTTCTTTCATATATATACTGTATATATATATATAAATTCAAGTATTTCTTATATATATATATATATATATATATATATATATATATATATATATATATATAATACCGGCAGCGGTAAAGATATATATATATAATATATATATATATATATATATATATATATATATATATATATATATATATATATATAAGAAATACTTGAATTTCAGTAAATACCGGCAGCGGTAAAGTTTAGATCCATGTAGGAAAGAAGAAAGCGAATAAATGTTTATAACTGATTAAATTTACATATATTTTGTATAACTTTTTAATTGAATTTAGTAGCAAATAATGACAGCCTTTTTCGAAAACACAATATGGATTGTGAGATATAACAGGATAATGCATACATTTATCATTTGTTTTTACGAAAAAGTGGGACCCCAAAAATGTACTGTGGGACCCCATATTTATGACTTGATGGGGGCCCCTGAAAGTCAAGTATTTATTTTATATATATATATATATATATATATATATATATATATATATATATATATATATATATATATATATATATATATATATGTATGTATATATATATATATATATATATATATATATATATATATATATATATATATATATATATATATATATATATATATATATATATATAAGAAATACTTGAATTTCAGTGAATTCTAGCTATAAATATACTCCTCCCCCCTTAACCCCACCCCCGGCCCCAGGCCCTGCCCACCCTGCGCTCCTTAAAAACTGGGTCATGATAAATCTAAATAGAAATATTTAATAAAACACAACTAATACTTAGTATTTATTTCTAATTTATTTTGTCATTTTTTTATATAAGATTTTGGATGCATCACGGCCCTCATGGCCAACAAATCCCTCCACCGCTGCTCTAAAATCCTTGCTAATTTCCGACGTGACTCACAGGTCATAGGTCACCACGGAGAGTTCACTTCACTCGAGGCAGACGATTCGTTGCGGTTCCTTTTTCCGGTTATAAAACTGTATTTTTCATAATAAATAAAGCCGCACGTCGGCAGGCTCAAAAGGAATATTCTCTGAGGTTGTGTGAGCTACAGGCGGTGGTGGAAGATTCTCCCTCCATGGACGTCCTGTTAGTGTCCCGCAGCGGTTGGGGGGGCTGGGGGCCTTGCCGCTTGTCCACTCCCTCCCTTTCAATCCATCTCCCTTTTGATTGTGTTTTTACAAATCGTGCTTCTCTCCAGGAGGTCGGGCCTGACATTTCTCCCCCGGCATGAGGGAGAAGGGATGGTTTGGCTATAGGGCAAGTACATGAAGGGTATTTATGGAAAGGTCCAGTAGAAAGACGGTCACGTTGTCTTGTTGGCACGTTGTGTAAATGGTAAATAAAAACAGAATACCATGATTTGCAAATCCGTTTCAACTTATATTTAATTGAATAGACTGAAAAGACAAGATATTTAATGTTCCAACTGAGAAACTTCATTTGTGTTTTGCAAATAAACATTAACTTAGAATTTAATGGCAGCAACACATTGCAAAAAAGTTGGCACAAGGGCATTTTTACCACTGTGTTACATGGCCTTTCCTTTTAACAACACTCAGTAAACGTTTGGGAACTGAGGAGACACATTTTTGAAGCTTTTCAGGTGGAATTCTTTCCCATTCTTGCTTGATGTACAGCTTAAGTTGTTCAACAGTCTGTTGTGGTATTTTGGGCTTCATATTGCGCCACACATTTTCAATGGGAGACAGGTCTGGACTACAGGCAGGCCAGTCTAGTACCCGCACTCTTTTACTATGAAGCCACACTGTTTTAACAAATGGCTTGGCATTGTCTTGCTGAAATAAGCAGGGGCGTCCATGATAACGTTGCTTGGAAGGCAACATATGTTGCTCCAAAACCTGTATGTACCTTTCAGCATTAATAGTGTCTTCAAAGATGTGTAAGTTACCCCTGCCTTGGGCACTAATACACCCCCGTACCATCACACATGCTGGCTTTTCAACTTTGCGCCTACAACAATCCGGATGGTTCTTTTCCTCTTTGGTCCACAGGACACGACGTCCACAGTCTCCAAAAACAATTTGAAATGTGGACTCGTCAGACCACAGAACACTTTTACACTTTGCATCAGTCCATCTTAGATGAGTTCCGGCCTAGGGAAGCCGGCGGCATTTCTGGGTGTTGTTGATTAAATGGCAGAGGTGTGGACTCGAGTCACATGACTTGGACTCAAGTCAGACTCGAGTCATGAATTTGATGACTTTAGACTCGACTTGACAAAATGTAAAGAGACTTGCAACTCGACTTAGACTTTAACATCAATGACTTGTGACTTCACTTGGACTTGAGCCTTTTGACTTGACATGACTTGCTACTTTCCCCAAAACCCAAACCTTAAAAAGTTATTTGGGAGCGCTCCGTATCTTTCATTTTATACGTCTGTGTCTATAAGCGTGTGTGCTGCTTGTCAGCGTGTGTGCTGTCAGTACAACAGCCAATCAAATTAAATCTACGTTGTTTTCATCACACAGCATTGATCCAATCAAATTGCAGGACAACCACCGAACAAGAGTTGTCAAACAATGCGGCAGTGAGAAACAATTATGCCAAAGTTGGTTTCGTTCGGGTATAAAAACTACGACTTGGTCAACAAAAAACGAATTGCCGTATGCAAATCACGCAGTTCGAATATTACAGACGGAGACGCAACAACTTCCAACTTCGTTCGACATTTGAAGTTGCACAAAGAAGGGTAAGTTTTGAATGTAAGATAACGTTTATTGGCTAAGTAACACGACTTTTATTTGCTGTGTAGTTAAATCAGTGAGGCTGTAAACTCACTGCTAACGTTATAACCATAGACATCTTATAAGGGTACGCAGCACTGAGCGCTACTGCCTACTGGCGCAGACGAGACGCGGAACCGCCATCTTGGAGTGGTGATCCGCTCCACTCAGTGCAATTCATTTGGCAGGAGCAATGAACTGTCAGCAAATTTAATTCATCTTACCTCACTGAATACCACTCATTTTCACGCGTTTTTTTTGTCATACGTGTAGCTATGATAACGGACACATGTTTTGGCGTTTTTATTATTCATAGTTTGCTTAACAGTAATATAATATTCTTATACGCTATAAATGACCAGACGTCCGAGATCAAAACTGGGAATATAATCCCAGAGAAAGGGGAAAAAAACGGTCAGCTATTTTTAAGTTGAAGAAACAATATGATTAGATTATATATACATGCGTATATCCTACATAAACAATGTATGAATACATTAGATATCTATATATTTTAGGGACCTATAGACTGTAACTCTGTTGCTGCAGCAGCAGAGAGTTTATTCTGTCTTGACACTTTGTATTGATATTTTGTATTACATTCTTCCCTTAAATGATAATGTTTACAGTGATTGTTTTATATCTATTTTTTATGTATGTCGCTTTGGATAAAAGCGTCTGCCAAATACTTAAACATATATAAACACCTGAAAGTCTTTATATCAGCTAAAACCACCAATCTGTTTCACTGGATTCAGAATAAAACCAAATGCTGTCTTACCCAACAATGTTAGTTAGTATTTGAATATAGTTACTTGAAGACTTATTCCTGGTTACAATTATACTGTTAAGAAAGTATTGTCTTATACTTTGCCTAAAATGAGAATGCATCATAATCAGTGGCGGCTGGTGAATTTTGTTTTAGGTGGGGCTGAAAGTTTGTAAACCAAACCCCTGTAGGGGTGTCATCCTCCCCCAGAAGATTTCTTTGTGATTCTCACATACAAATATTGAAGATCTTTGCTCCTTCTCAACTTTGTGGTAATGTTATTTTCATAAAATACAACCAATAGTATGTTAATGTTTGTTTTTGCAAATGTGTTTATTCTGTAAAGGAATGAGTTAAATGTTTAAAATTGTTTAAACTATTAAAATGACTGGTTAATAGTGCTATTATGAATTGCAATGTCAGCACCATTTTTTTTCCTGCAAATTCGAATGCACTTGTTTTAATAAATAAATACAGCGTTTTAAAAGCATACACAATCTGTGTAAAAATATTAGTCTGTGGTTAAAAGGACTTGAAAGGACTCGAAACTCAAAATGCAGGACTTGGGACTTGACTTGAGACTTTCTAGTCTTGACTTTGGACTTGACTCTGGACTTGCCTGTCTTGACTCGGGACTTGACTCGAGACTTGAGGGCAAAGACTTGAGACTTACTTGTGACTTGCAAAGCAATGACTTGGTCCCACCTCTGTTAAATGGCGTTGGCTTTGCATAGTAGAGTTTTAACTTGCACTTACAGATGCAGCAACCAACTGTTTTTTATTTAGAGAACAATGAAAAATGCTGTAAAAACCACAGTAAATTTAAAAATGTTACCATGAAATCTATTGCTAATTTTACATTTCACAATTTGATGGATAACTTGCTTTGAAATCCTTATTATTAGTATTTATTTCTATTAAAAAAATGGTTTGAATGTTTGATAGTATATTTTTGCATAATTAGACAACATTTAAGTAGTTCTAGAAGCGGTAGAAAATGGATGGATTGATGGATGTAAAAAAATATATAGTTAGTTGCAATAATTTCACCTCAAAATTTAGTGTATATTACCATAAATAAAAAAACAGTACTGCTGTTATTATGGTAAAAAAAAGGCACCTCAGTTGCCAGAGTTTTATTGAAAAATGTACATAATTTTTTTTTACTGTAAATTAAAAAAAATGCAATTTTACAGTAACATTTTTGCACCTGAGCTGCAAGTTTGATATATTTTTTTCACCACAATTTGCCAGACTTTTAATGCAAAATTTACATTTGTTTTTTTACTATAAATTTAAAAAACTGCAATTTTACAGTAACATTTTGGCACCTGAGTTTTGTTTTTGTTTTTGTTTTTTTGTTTTTTTTACCACAAATCAACAACTGTAGATTTTTCAGTGTATTACTGTAAATGCCAAAACGGCACTAGTTTATTACAGTAAAAAAAAAAAGTACTGTTTTTTTTATTTAGAGAAAAAAATGCTGTAAAACCTTGCTTTGAAATCATTATTATTAGAATTTATTTCTATGTAAAAAATGGTTTGAATGTTTAAAATTATATTTGTGCATAATTAGACAATATTTAAGTTAACATAATTTGCGAATACATGGAGTACATTTCTTTTTTCTCCCAGAAGGCCACTTCTAACAGTGAATACTATTATTACATAATATTTTTATGCAATTTATTAGTAGATTTTTTTAGAAACTAAAATGTGAAAAAAATATGGTTAGTTGCAATAATTTCACCTCAAAATATAGTGTATATTACTGTAAATGGAAAAACAGTACTGCTGTTTTTATGGTAAAAAAAAAAAAGGCAACTCAGTTGCCAGAATTTCATTGTAAAATTTACATTTGTTTTTTTTACTGTAAATTAAAAAACTGCAATTTTTACAGTAACATTTTTGCACCTGAGCTGCAAGTTTTTTTTGTTTTTTTTTTACCACAATTTGCCAGAATTTATTGCAAAATTTACATTTGTTTTTTTACTGTAAATTTAAAAAACCACAATTTTACAGTCAAATTTTGGCACTTGAGCTGAATTTTACTGTAAAATTTACATTTGTTTATTTTCTGTAAATTAAAAAAACTGCAATTGCAGTTTGTTTTTGTTTTTTGTACCGCAAATCAACAACTGTAGATTTTTCAGTGTATTACTGTAAATGCCAAAATGGCACTAGTTTATTACAGTAAAAAAAAAGTACTGTTTTTTTCATTTAGAGAAAAAATGCTGTAAAAACCACAGCAAATTTCACAATTTTACCATAAAATCTATTGCTACTTTTACATTGCACAATTTAATGGATAACTTGCTTTGAAATCATTATTATTAGTATTTATTTCTATTTAAAAAAATGGTTTTAATGTTTGATAATATATTTTTGCATAATTAGACAATATTTAAGTTAACATAATTTGCGATTACATGGAGTACATGTATTTTTTTCTCTCCCAGAAGGCCGCTTCTAACAGTGAATACTATTATTACACAATATTTTCATGCATTTTATTAGTAGATTTTTTTTTAAAACTAAAATGTAAAAAAAATATGGTTAGTTGCAATAATTTCACCTCAAAATATAGTGTATATTACTGTAAATGGAAAAACAGTACTGCTGTTTTTATGGTAAAAAAAAAAAAAGGCAACTCAGATGCCAGAATTTTACTGTAAAATGTACATTAGTTTTTTACTGTAAATTGAAAAACCTTCAATTTTACAGAAACATTTTTCCAAAATTTTATTGTAAAATTCACATTTGTTTTTTTACTGTAAATTTAAAATACTGCAATTTTGCGGTAACATTTTTGCACCTTAGCTGCCAGTTTTTCTTTTGGTTTTTTTTACCACAATTTTCCAGAATTTTACTGTAAAATTGACATTGTTTTTTTTTACTGTAAATTAAAAAAACTGCAATTTTACAGTCAAATTTTGGCACCTGAGCTGAATTTTACTGTAAAATTTACTTTTTTTCTTCAACTGTTTTTTTCATTTAGAGTAAAAAATGCTGTAAAAACCACAGCAAATTTCACAATTTTACCATGAAAACTATTGCTACTTTTACATTGCACAATTTTATGGATAACTTGCTTTGAAATCATTATTATTAGTATTTATTTCTATTTAAAAAAATGGTTTGAATGTTTGATAATATATTTTTGCATAATTAGACAATATTTGAGTTAACATAATTTGCGATTACATGGAGTACATGTATTTGTTTCTCTCCCAGAAGGCCGCTTCTAAAAGTGAACACTATTATTACACAATATTTTTATGCATTTTATTAGTAGATTTTTTTTAACTAAAATGTAAAAAAAATATGGTTGCAATAATTTCACCTCAAAATTTAGTGTATATTACTGTAAATAGAAAAACAGTACTGCTGTTTTTATGGTAAAAAAAAAAAAAAAGGCAGCTCAGTTGCCAGAATTTTATTGTAAAATTTACATACATTTTTTTTTACTGTAAATTTAAAAAACTGCAAATTTACAGTCAAATTTTGGCACCTGAGCTGAATTTCACTGTAAAATGTACATTTGTTTATTTCCTGTAAATTAAAAAAAAATGCAATTTTACAGTCAAATTTTGGCACCTAAACTGAATTTTATTGTACAATTTTAATTTGTTTATTTTTTGTAAATTAAAACAAATGCAATTTTACAGTAACATTTTTGCACCTGACATGCAAGTTTTATTTGTATTTTTTTCACCACAATTTGCCAGTATTTTACTGCAAAATGTACATATGTTTTTTTACTGTGAATGTAAAAAACTGCAATTTTACAGTAAACTATTAGCACCTTAGCTGAATATTTTTTTAACTGTTAACAAAAAAGTAGCAATTTTACAGTAAAAACTGTAGATTTTTCGGTGTATTACTGTAAATGCCAAAACAAAACTAGATAATTACAGTAAAAAAAAAAAGTACTGTTTTTTTTTCATTTAGAGAAAAAATGCTGTAAAAACCACAGGAAATTTCACAATTTTACCTCGAAATTTATTGCTACTTTTATATTGCACAATTTGATGGATAACTTGCTTTGAAATAATTATTATTAGTATTTATTTCTATTAAAAAAATGGTTTGAATGTTTGATAATTTATTTTTGAATAATTAGACAATATTTAAGTTAACATAATTTGCTATTACATGGAGTACATGTATTTGTTTCTCTCCCAGAAGGCCGCTTCTAACAGTGAATACTATTATTACACAATTTTTTCATGCATTTTATTAGTAGATTTTTTTTAAACTAAAATGTTAAAAAAAATATGGTTAGTTGCAATAATTTCACCTCAAAATGTAGTGTATATTACTGTACATAGAAAAACAGTACTGCTGTTTTTATGGTAAAAAACAAAAAAGCCAGCTCAGTTGCCAGAATTTTACTGCAAAATTTACATTTGTTCTTTTTACTGTAAATTTAAAAAACTGCAATTTTACAGTAAAATTTCGGCACCTGAGCTGAATTTTACTGTAAAATTTAAATGTGTTTATTTCCTGTAAATTAAAAAAAACTGCAATTTTACAGTCAAATTTCAGCACCTGAGCTGAATTTTATTGTAAAATTTTCATTTGTTTATTTTCTGTAAATTAAAAAAAATGCAATTTTACAGTAACATTTTTGCACCTGACATGCAAGTTTTGTTTTTATTTTTTTCACCACAATTTGCCAGAATTTTAATGCAAAATGTAATTATTTTTTTTTTACTGTAAATTTAAAAAACTGCAATTTTACACTCAAATTTTGGCACCTGAGCTGAATTTTACGGTAAAATGTACATTTGTTTATTTTCTGTAAATTAAAAAAAAATGCAATTTTACAATAAAATATTGGCACCTGAGCTGAATTTTACTGTAAAAAAATTGTTTTAATTTTTTTTTACTGTAAATATAAAAAGAAGCAATTTTACAGTAAAAACTGTAGATTTTTCAGTGTATTACTGTAAATGCCAAAACAAAACTAGATAATTACAGTAAAAAAAAAAGTACAGTTTTCTTTTTCATTTAGAGAAAAAATGCTGTAAAAACCACAGGAAATTTCGCAATTTTACCACAAAATCTATTGCTACTTTTATATTGCACAATTTGATGGATAACTTGCTTTGAAATCATTATTATTAGTATTTATTTCTATTAAAAACATGGTTTGAATGTTTGATAATTTATTTTTGCATAATTAGACAATATTTAAGTTAACAAAATTTGTGGTTACATGGAGTACATGTATTTTTTTCTCTCCCAGACGGCCGCTTCTAACAGTGAATACTATTCTTACACAATATTTGTAAGCATTTATTAGTAGATTTTTTTTAAACTAGAATGTAAAAAAAATATGGTTAGTTGTAATAATTTCACCTCAAAATTTACTGTACATAGAAAAACAGTACTGCTGTTTTTATGGTAAAAAAAAAAAAAAGCCAGCTCAGTTGCCAGAATTTTACTGCAAAATTTAAATTTGTTCTTTTTACTGTAAATTTAAAAAACTGCAATTTTACAGTAAAATTTTGGCACCTGAGCTGAATTTTTCTGTAAAATTTACATTTGTTTGTTTCCTGTAAATTAAAAAAAAATGCAATTTTACAGTCAAATTTCGGCACCTGAGCTGAATTTTATTGTAAAATTTGTATTTGTTTATTTTCTGTAAATGAAAAAAAATGCAATTTTACAGTAACATTTTTGCACCTGACATGCAAGTTTTATTTTTATTTTTTTTCACGACAATCTGCCAGAATTTTACTGCAAAATTAAAAAAAAAATTTTTTTGCTGTAAATTTAAAAAACTGCAAGTTTGCAGTCAAATTTTGGCACCTGAGCTGAATTTTACGGTAAAATGTACATTTGTTCATTTTCTGTAAATTAAAAAAACTGCAATTTTACAGTAAAATGTTGGCACCTGAGCTGAATTTTACTGTAATTTTTTACTATAAATAAAGAAAGAAGCAATTTTACAGTAAAAACTGTAGATTCTTCGGTGTATTACTGTAAATGCCAAAACAACACTAGATAATTACAGTAAAAAAAAAAGTACTGTTTTTTTCATTTAGAGAAATAATGCTGTAAAAACCACAGGAAATTTCACAATTTTACCATTACTTTTACATTGCACAATTTGATGGATAACTTGCATTGAAATCATTATTATTAGTTTTTTATTTCTATTTAAAAAATGGTTTGAATGTTTTTATAATATATTTCTGCATAATTAGACCATATTTAAGTTAACATAATGTGCGGTTACGTGGAGTACATGTATTTTTTTTCTCCCAAAATAGAAAGAAAGAATACATTTAGTAAGAAAAGTTCCACTACTTTATTGATACATATTATTTCCAGGCTTTCGAGGGCCAAATAAAATGAAGTGGCGGGCCGCATCTGGCCCCCGGGCCTTGAGTTTGACACCTGTGACCTCCAGTATCATATATATATATATATATATATATATATATATATATATATATATATATATATATATATATATATATATATATATATATATATATATATATATATATTTGTTTATCACTGCTTCTTCCTTCCAACCTCATTACAAAGAGGTGGGAATGTGAAGACGATTCCTGTTCCATTTCGAACGCACCGCAGTGAAAAGGGAAGGAGAGCCGAGCGCCATGTTGAGTTTCACTCTGCGCTCCGAGATTGGAACGGTTGGGAATATGTAAACAGGCTGCCTGTTTTTTGCCAAAGCCGTGTCCTGCAAATGTTAATACCTTCAATGCACCACTTTGGTCTCCCCTCCACCCGGTTTATTTGGGGAGTGGTGTTTGGAAATGTCTTCTAATGTGTTCTTTTCCTCAAATTAGCAGCGACTCCCAGCCACCTATTGTCGTGTGTGTGTGTGTGTGTGCGCGTGAGTGTGTGTGCGTGTGTGTGTGTGTGTGTGTGTGCAAGAGTGCCAACCAGGCCCTCCAATGAGCCCATCTGCTGCGTGCGAGCGTTAATTAAGCACGCTGCCATTTCCTACGCGCAGGCTCCATTTGAAGTTGCTCAGAGTGCACGAGTCAGACGGGCAAGTTCATCAAAATGCTAATTCCGCCCAAATTAAAGTTGTGATTAACATTACACAGTTTCCTTCCTGCGCGGACAAATTGAACCCTCCGTGGTCTCTTCTCGATCCGGGAGCGGCGACTGTCTCCGGGGAGAAAGGAGACAAGGAAAAAAAAGCAACAAAAAAAAAAAAAAAAAAAGCAAATGTCCACGGATCTTCAAGCTATTTCTGTACTTTTCTTCAATTTGGCCAAGCTTTTTGCATCGCCCCGGAAGAGGAAAACTGTGAATGTTTTCGTTCATTCAAGTTTATTGCACTCTCAGGGCATAAACTATGGCATAAACACTTTAGACCCGCAAACAGGTTTTATCCGGCCTGCAACTTGGCCAAGGATAAAAATGAGCGGTCGTTTTTGAATGAAAGAAACTGCTGTTCTAAATGTCAATCAATCAATCAATGTTTATTTATATAGCCCTAAATCACAAGTGTCTCAAAGGGCTGCACAAGCCACAACGACATCCTCGGTTCAGAGCCCACATCAGGGCAAGGAAAAACTCACAACCCAGTGGGATGTGGATGACTATGAGAAACCTTGGAGAGTCCAGTCCATAGTAGATCTAACATAATAGTGGGAGTCCAGTCCATAGTGGATCTAGCATAATACTGTGAGAGTCCAGTCCATAGTGGATCTAGCATAATAATGAGAGTCCAGTCCATAGTGGATCTAACATAATTGTGAGAGTCCAGTCCGTAGTGGATCTAACATAATATTGTGATAGTCCAGTCCATAGTGGATCTAACATAATAGTGAAAGTCCAGTCCATAGTGGATCTAGCATAATAGTGAGAGTCCAGTCCATAGTACATCTAATGTAATAGTGAAAGTCCAGTCCATAGTGGATCTGACATAATAGAGAGAGTCCAGTCCATGGTGGATCTAACATAATATTGTGAGAGTCCAGTCCATAGTGGATCTAGCATAATATTGTGAGAGTCCAGTCCATAGTGGATCTAACATAATAGTGAGAGTCCAGTTCATAGTGGATCTAGCATAATATTGTGAAAGTCCAGTCCATAGTGGATCTAGCATAATATTGTGAGAGTCCAGTCCATAGTGGATCTAACATATTAGTGAGAGTCCAGTCCATAGTGGATCTAACATAATAGTGAGAGTCCAGTCCATAGTGGATCTAGCATAATACTGTGAGAGTCCAGTCCATAGTGGATCTAGCATAATAATGAGAGTCCAGTCCATATTGGATCTAGCATAATAATGAGAGTCCAGTCCATAGTGTATCTAACATAATTGTGAGAGTCCAGTCCGTAGTGGATCTAACATAATATTGTGATAGTCCAGTCCATAGTGGATCTAACATAATAGTGAAAGTCCAGTCCATAGTGGATCTAGCATAATAGTGAGAGTCCAGTCCATAGTAGATCTAATGTAATAGTGAAAGTCCAGTCCATAGTGGATCTGACATAATAGAGAGAGTCCAGTCCATGGTGGATCTACCATAATATTGTGAGAGTCCAGTCCATAGTGGATCAAACATAATATTGTGAAAGTCCAGTCCATAGTGGATCTAGCATAATATTGTGAGAGTCCAGTCCATAGTGGATCTAACATAATAGTGAGAGTCCATTTCATAGTGGATCTAGCATAATATTGTGAAAGTCCAGTCCATAGTGGATCTAGCATAATATTGTGAGAGTCCAGTCCATAGTGGATCTAACATATTAGTGAGAGTCCAGTCCATAGTGGATCTAACATAATAGTGAGAGTCCAGTCCATAGTGGATCTAGCATTATACTGTGAGAGTCCAGTCCATAGTGGATCTAGCATAATAATGAGAGTCCAGTCCATAGTGGATCTAGCATAATAATGAGAGTCCAGTCCATAGTGGATCTAACATAATTGTGAGAGTCCAGTCCGTAGTGGATCTAACATAATATTGTGATAGTCCAGTCCATAGTGGATCTAACATAATAGTGAAAGTCCAGTCCATAGTGGATCTAGCATAATAGTGAGAGTCCAGTCCATAGTAGATCTAATGTAATAGTGAAAGTCCAGTCCATAGTGGATCTGACATAATAGAGAGAGTCCAGTCCATGGTGGATCTACCATAATATTGTGAGAGTCCAGTCCATAGTGGATCAAACATAATATTGTGAAAGTCCAGTCCATAGTGGATCTAGCATAATATTGTGAGAGTCCAGTCCATAGTGGATCTAACATAATAGTGAGAGTCCAGTTCATAGTGGATCTAGCATAATATTGTGAAAGTCCAGTCCATAGTGGATCTAGCATAATATTGTTAGAGTCCAGTCCATAGTGGATCTAACATATTAGTGAGAGTCCAGTCCATAGTGGATCTAACATAATAGTCACAGTCCAGTCCATAGTTGATCTAGCATAATATTGTGAGAGTCCAGTCCATAGTGGATCTAACATAACAGTGAGAGTCCAGTCCATTGTGGATCTAACATAATAGTGAGAGTCCAGTCCATAGTGCATCTAACATAATAGTGAGAGTCCAGTCCATAGTGGATCTAACATAATAGTTAGAGTCCAGTCCATAGTGGATCTAACATAATAGTGAGAGTCCAGTCCATAGTGGATCTAACGTAATAGTGAGAGTCCGGTCCATAGTGGGGCCAGCAGGAGACCATCCCGAGCGGAGACGGGTCAGCAGCGCAGAGATGTCCCCAACCGATGCACAGGCGAGCGGTCCACCCCGGGTCCCGACTCTGGACAGCCAGCACTTCATCCATGGCCACCGGACCTGTGCCCCCCCCTCCACAAGGGAGAGGGGGGCAGAGCAGAAAAGAAAAGAAACGGCAGATCAACTGGTCTAAAAAGGGGGTCTATTTAAAGTCTAGAGTATACAAATGAGTTTTAAGATGGGACTTAAATGCTTCTACTGAGGTAGCATCTCTAACTGTTACCGGGAGGGCATTCCATAGTACTGGAGCCCCAATGGAAAACGCTCTATAGCCCGCAGACTTTTTTTGGGGCCCTGGGAATCACTAATAAGCCGGAGTTCTTTGAACGCAGATTTCTTGCCGGGACATATGGTACAATACAATCGGCAAGATAGGCTGGAGCTAGACCGTGTGTCCACTAGATGTCACAATAGCAATTCTTTATTTCCCCCGCCGCAAAAGCGTGCATGACTTCAGAGGGGGCGGAGCTATGTGTTGTCTGTCAACACTTCCGTGTTTGGACACTACGTACTAACACCGCTTATTAGTGATAGTATACGACATGTGGATTGATACGTTCATGCCTTGATAGTCAAATAAGTCGGTAATGTAACTTTGTGACCTTTTTAACCAAATAAATGTTTTGGGTAATCTTTACATTTCGTGTTGTACTTATAACTGGGAACACATTTGTATTTGTACGTATGTATGTATTGTATTTGTATTATTTGTCAGAACACAGAACACTTTTCCACTTTGCATCAGCCCATCCTAGATGAGCTCGGGGCCAGCGAAGCCGGCGGCGTTTCTGGGTGTTGTTGATAAATGACTTTCGCTTTGCATAGTAGAGTTTTAACTTGCACTGCATTGCATTGCGACAAACTGTAGTTACTGACAGTGATTTTCTGAAGTGTTGCTGAGCCCGTGTGGTAATATCCTTTACACACTGGGAACCGAGGAGACCAATTTTTGAAGCTTTTCAGGTGGAATTTTTTCCCATTCTTGCTTGATGTACAGCTTAAGTTGTTCAACAGTCCGGGGGTCTCCGTTGTGGTATTGTAGGCTTCATAATGCGCCACACATTTTCAATGGGAGACAGGTCTGGACTACAGGCAGGCCAGTCTAGTACCCGCACTCTTTTACTATGAAGCCATGCTGTTGTAACACGTGGCTTGGCATTGTCTTGCTGAAATAAGCAGGGGCGTCCATGATAACGTTGCTTGGATGGCAACATATGTTGCTCCAAAACCTGTATGTACCTTTCAGCATTAATGGCGCCTTCACAGATGTGTAAGTTACCCATGCCTTGGGCACTAATACACCCCCATACCTCACAGATGCTGGCTTTTCAACTTTGCGCCTATAACAATCCGGATGGTTCTTTTCCGCTTTGGTCCGGAAGACACAACGTCCACAGTTTCCAAAAACAATTTGAAATGTGGACTCGTCAGACTACAGAACACATTTCCACTTTGCATCAGTCCATCTTAGATGAGCTCAGGCCCAGCGAAGCCGGCTGCATTTCTGGGTGTTGTTGATAAATGGCTTTCGCTTTGCATAGTAGAGTTTTAACTTGCACTTTCAGATGTAGCTACGAACTGTAGTTACTGACAGTGGTTTTCTGAAGTGTTCCTGAGCCCATGTGGTGATATCCTTTACACACCGATGTCGCTTTTTGATGCAGTGCCGCCTGAGGGATCGAAGGTCACGGGCATTCAATGTTGGTTTTCAGCCTTGCTGCTTACGTGCGGTGATTTCTCCAGATTCTCTGAACCTTTTGATGATATTACGAACCGTAGATGGTGAAATCCCTAAATTCCTTGCAATAGCTGGTTGAGAAATGTTGTTCTTAAACAATTTCCCACTTGGGAATAGACTTTCCTCCATGTAGCCCCCGAGCTAAAATGGTGGATACAACTTCATAAAAGTTCAGACAAAATACATTTTGGTGTCAAAGTGCAATAATAAGGTTATTTTAATCAAATTGTATTAACAACATCGCTGACTTTTTTTGCCCTGATGTGGGATCTGAGCCGAGGATGTCGTTGTGGCTTGTGCAGCCCTTTGAGACACTTGTGATTTCGGGCTGTATAAATAAACTGAGTAGGGGTGTAAAAAAAAAAAAAAGATTTTCAAATTAATCGCAAATCTTATTTGTAACAATTTTTAATAAAAAAAAACAAAAACATTTGTTTTTATTTAATTTTTAATTTTTATTTATTTATTTGTATTGACTTTATCAAATCTTTGGGAAGCATTTTATTAAACAACACCAGTTTTATTTCAAGTAATATGGAAATTAACTAAAACTAAAATGTAAAAAAAATATGGTAAGTTGCAATAATTTCACCTCAAAATTTAGTGTATATTATTATTATATTATTTTTATGGTAAAAAAAAAGAATTTTACTGTAAAATTTACATTTGTTTTTTTTACTGTAAATTAAAAAACCTGCAATTTTACAGTCACATTTTTCCAAAATGTTATTGTAAAGTTCACATTTGTTTTTTTACTGTAAATTAAAAAAAACTGCAATTTTACCGTAACATTTTTGCACCTGAGCTGCCAGTTTGTTTGTTTGTTTTTCACCACAGTTTTCCAGAATTTTACTGCAAAATTTACATGGTTTTTTTTTACTGTAAATTTAAATAACTGCAATTTTACAGTCAAATGTTGCCACCTGAGCTGAATTTTACTGTAAAATTTACTTTAGTTTTTTTACTGTACATAAAAAAATGCAATTTTAAAGTACAATATTGGCACCTGAGCTGAATTTGACTGTAACTTTATTTTTAATTTTTTTACTGTAAATAAAAAAAAGAAGCAATTTTACAGTACAAACTGTAGCTTTTTCGGTGTGTTACTGTAAATGCCAAAACCGCACCACAGTTTATTACAGTAAAAAAAAAGTACTGTTTTTTTTTCATTTAGAGGAAAATGCTGTAAAAACCACAGGACATTTCACAATTTTACCATGAAATCTATTGCTACTTTTACATTGCACAATTTGATGAATAACTTGCTTTGAAATCATTATTATTAGAATTTATTTATATGTAAAAAATGGTTTGAATGTTTGATTGTACATTTTTGCATAATTAGACAATATTTAAGTTAACATAATTTGCGATTACATGGAGTACATGTATTTGTTTCTCTCCCAGAAGGCCGCTTCTACCAGTGAATACTATTATTATACAATATTTTTATGCATTTTATTAGTAGATTTTTTTTATAGTCAAATGTAAAAAAAATATGGTAAATTGCAATAATTTAATCTCAAAATTTAGTGTATATTACTGTAAATGGAAAAACAATATTGCTGTTTTTATGGTAAATAATAAAAAAAGACAACTCAGTTGCCAGAATTTTACCGTAAAATTTACATTTGTTTTTTTTACTGTAAATTAAAAAACCTGCAATTTTACAGTAAAAATTTTCCAAAGTGTTATTGTAAAATTCACAATTGTTTTTTACTGTAAATTTAAAAAACTGCAATTTTACCGTAACATTTTGCACCTGAGCTGCCAGTTTGTTTGTTTGTTCGTTTTTTTACCACAATTTTCCAGAATTGTACTGTAAAATTTTAATTGTTTTTTTACCGTAAATTTAAAAAATTTTTACAGTCAAATTTTGGCACCTGAGCTGAATTTTACTTTAAAATGTACATTTGTTTTTTTACTGTACATAAAAAAATGCTATTTTACAGTACAATATTGGCACCTGAGCTGAATTTTACTGTAAATAAAAAAGAAGCATGTTTACAGTACAAACTGTAGATTTTTTGGTGTGTTACTGTAAATGTCAAAACGGCACCACAGTTTATTACAGTAAAAAAAAAGTATGTTTTTTTTTCATTTAGAGAAAAATGCTGTAAAAACCACAGGACATTTCACAATTTTACCCTGAAATCTATTGCTACTTTTACATTGCACAATTTGATGGATAACTTGCTTTGAAATCATTATTATTAGAATTTATTTATATGTAAAAAATGGTTTGAATGTTTGATTATATATTTTTGCATAATTAGACAATATTTAAGTTAACATAATTTGCGATTACATGGAGTACATGTATTTGTTTCTCTCCCAGAAGGCCGCTTCTAACAGTGAATACTATTATTATACAATATTTTTATGCATTTTATCAGTAGATTTTTTTCAAACTAAAATGTAAAAAAAATATGGTTAGTTGCAATAATTTCACCTTGAAATTTAGTGTATATTACTGTAAATAGAAAAACAGTACTGCTGTTTTTATGGTAAAAAAAAAAAAAAAGGCAGCTCAGTTGCCAGAATTTTTAGTTGTTTTTACTGTAAATTTAAAAAATTGCAATTTTACAGTCAAAATTTGGCACCTGAGCTGAATTTTACTGTAAACTTTATTTATTTATTTTTTACTGTAAATAAAAAAAGAAGCAATTTTATAGTACAAACTGTAGATTTTTCGGTGTGTTACTCTAAATGCCAAAACCGCACCACAGTTTATTACAGTAAAAAAAAAAAGTACTGGTTTTTTTCATTTAGAGAAAAATGCTGTATAAACCACAGTACATTTCACAATTTTACCATGAAATCTATTGCTACTTTTACATTGCACGATTTGATGAATAACTTGCTTTGAAATCATTATTATTAGAATTTATTTATATGTAAAAAATTGTTTGAATGTTTGATTATACATTTTTGCATAATTAGACAATATTTAAGTTAACATAATTTGCGATTACATGGAGTACATGTATTTGTTTCTCTCCCAGAAGGCCGCTTCTACCAGTGAATACTATTATTATACAATATTTTTATGCATTTTATTAGTAGATTTTTTTTATAGTCAAATGTAAAAAAAATATGGTAAATTGCAATAATTTAATCTCAAAATTTAGTGTATGTTACTGTAAATGGAAAAACAATATTGCTGTTTTTATGGTAAATAAAAAAAAAAGACAACTCAGTTGCCAGAATTTTACCATAAAATTTACATTTGTTTTGTTACTGTAAATTAAAAAACCTGCAATTTTACAGTAAACATTTTCCAAAGTGTTATTGTAAAATTCACATTTGTTTTTTACTGTAAATTTAAAAAACTGCAATTTTACCGTAACATTTTGCACCTGAGCTGCCAGTTTGTTTGTTTGTTCGTTTTTTTACCACAATTTTCCAGAATTGTACTGTAAAATTTTAATTGTTTTTTTTACCGTAAATTTAAAAAACTGCAATTTTACAGTCAAATTTTGGCACCTGAGCTGAATTTTACTTTAAAATGTACATTTGTTTTTTTACTGTACATAAACAAATGCTATTTTACAGTACAATATTGGCACCTGAGCTGAATTTTACTGTAAATAAAAAAAGAAGCATGTTTACAGTACAAACTGTAGATTTTTTGGTGTGTTACTGTAAATGCCAAAACTGCACCACAGTTTATTACAGTAAAAAAAAAGTATGTTTTTTTTTCATTTAGAGAAAAATGCTGTAAAAACCACAGTACATTTCACAATTTTACCATGAAATCTATTGCTACTTTTACATTGCACAATTTGATGGATAACTTGCTTTGAAATCATTATTATTAGAATTTCTTTATATGTAAAAAAATTGTTTGAATGTTTGATTATATATTTTTGCATAATTAGACAATATTTAAGTTAACATAATTTGCGATTACATGGAGTACATGTATTTGTTTCTCTCCCAGAAGGCCGCTTCTAACAGTGAATACTATTATTATACAATATTTTTATGCATTTTATTAGTAGATTTTTTTCAAACTAAAATGTACAAAAAATATGGTAAATTGAAATTATTTCACCTAAAAATTTAGTGTATATTACTGTAAATGGAGAAACAGTACTGCTGTTTTTATGGTAAAAAAAAAGGCAGCTCTGTTGCCAGAATTCTATTTTAAAATTTATTCTAGTTTTTTTTTTACTGTAAATTTAAAAAACTGCAATTTTACAGTAACATTTTTGCACCTGAGCTACAGGTTGTATTTTATTATTTTTTTCACCACAATTTGCCAGAATTTTACTGCAAAATTTACATTTGTTTTTTTTACTGTAATTTTTAAAAAACTGCAATTTTACAGTCAAATTTTAACACCTGAGCTGAATTTTACTGTGAAATTTACATTTGTTTATTTTCTGTAAATTTAAAAAACTGCAATTTTACAGTAAAATTTTGGCACCTGAGTTTGTTTTTTTTTACCGCAAATCAACAACTGTAGATTTTTCTGTGTATTACTGTAAATGCCAAAACGGCACTAGTTTATTACAGTAAAAAAAAAAAGTACTGTTTTTTTTCATTTAGACAAAAATGCTTTAAAAACCACAGGAAATTTCACAATTTTACCATGAAATCTATTGCTACTTTTACATTGTACAATTTGATGGATAACTTGCCAACCGCTCCATCTAGTTTATGGAGTAATGCGGTGCATCATAGAACTGGCAACCAATGTTATTAAAAAAAAGTATAGATTTTGAATTGAGAATCATTTTAAATCGAGAATCCATTCTGAATTCTTACCACCAAGAATCGAATCCAATCAAATCGTGTGGTGCCAAAGATTCACGGCCCTGTTACCTACGCCCCCTTGCAAAAATGAAAAATGGTTAAATTTTGCTGAATTGTACGTATCCACACACAGCACCGACATCTGGCAACCGGGAGTTGATGACAGTAAAAAAAGTTCAAACTATGATAAATCTATTTGTGACTGCATCGGACAAAATTATGATTTAGTTTCACTTTTGCATCTCGCAACACATAACTGTGGTGAGTTCATTAACCTTGATTGAAGTTTGATACAGATGTATAAAGACGGCAGGCTTAACCATTAGTAGATACACTAATGATTATAATTAACACTAATGATGTGGTATTATAACTATTACCCACTAATGATTATCCTACATCAGGGATCGGCAACCCAAATTGCCATATTGGACCAAAAAAACAAAATAAAATCTGTTTATAGCCGCAAAAAATTAAAAGCCTTATATAAGTGTTATAATGAAGGCAACACTATGATGTGTCTATATTAGCCTACTATCAAAATGAAAAAGTGTCGCAGGCTGACGCAAATCTTTGTTCACAGAAATGTTGACATTTTAATATTTATTCTACACATTTTTACAACATTGGAAAACATTAGTAAAACGGAGGCTTCTCGAAAGGTGAGATAACTCCTGGAAATGACTGTCTTAGAATGGCCAAAGGTATAGATGTGTGTGTTCAATTTAAAGGAAACGACAGGCTGTCTTCATCTAATGGATTTATTACAATCTTTGGCAAGCTGGGTAACGTTTGCTGTGGTCTGGAACAACATGGAGCACAAACAACTATCATGTCATGAGACATACAAATATAATATAATGACATAATAATATTGTGGAGGGCGGGCGTGGTCTGCCGCGGAGCGGGGTGTGTAAGGACCGGCCTCGAAGCCAGCGGCAGGTGAGTGGATTGCCCAGCTGGGGCTTTAGCATTAGCAGCAGCCGGACCGAGACACGTGGTTGGAGTTGGAGCCGGAGGGAGAGAGACACACACGGATGTGACAAAAAACTGCTGGAAAGCAATTCTACCCTGTTTGTTGTCATGATCCGTGGTCCGGATCATGTTTTGTGTTTGTTTTGGACTCCTTTAGTTCCTGTTTGTGCACCTCCTGAGTTTTTTACCATGGCTACTTATGATTTTCACCTGCCTCTGTTGATCCGGACGTGCACCTGTTGCTCATTAAGAGACATTATTTTAGCCTGCCTTTGACAGTCAGTCGGTCTGGCTTCTTTGTTTGCTTCATGCTCGCGTCACTTAAGTTTTGCTTGTCCCCTAGCCTATGCTACGTTTAGTTTCGAGTGCGATTGGCACCTTGTTCCGTCTGTTGTTTTTTCTGTTTTTGTACCTCTTTGAGTGTTTTTGAGAATTAAATGATGTTCCTACCTGCAAGTCCTGTCCGGAGTCGTCCGTTTGCATCCCGGGAAAACGAACCGCGCAGTAAGCCGTAACCACACCGTGACAGTTTATGTCAATAAAATCTTGTTCAACCCTGTACACCGGGCTCAAGGCGGATCTATCGGACTCAGGAGAACCCTCCACCAGCAAAGACGCTCACAAATATAAATACACAAGGAACATAAATAAGGGAAATTAAATGAGCTCAAATATACCTACAAACAAGGCATAAAGATGCAATATGTACATACAGCTAGTCTAAATCATACTTGCCAACCCTCCCGATTTTCAGTGCCCCTCCCGAAAATCTCCCGGGGCAACCATTTTCCCGAATTTCTCCCGATTTCCACCCGGACAACATTATTGAGGGCGTGCCTTAAAGACACTGCCTTTAGCGTCCTCTCTCACCTGTCGTCACGTTCGTTTTTCCTCCATACAAACAGCGTGCCGGCCCAGTCACATAACACGTGCGGTTTTTACACACACATGAGTGACTGCAAGGCATACTTGATCAACAGCCATACAGGTCACACTGAGGGTGGCCGTACAAACAACTTTAACACTGTTACAAATTTGCGCCACACTGTGAACCCCACACCAAACAAGAATGACAAACACATTTCGGGAGAACATCCGCACCATAACACAACATAACCACAACAGAACGAATACCCAGAATCCCTTGCAGCACTAACTCTTCCGGAACCCACACCAAACAAGAATGACAAACACATTTCGGGAGAACATCCGCACCGTAACACAACATAAACACAACAGAACAAATACCCAGAATCCCTTGCAGCACTAACTCTTCCGGGACGCTACAATATACACCCCCCGCTACCACCAAACCCCCCCACATCTCCCGAATTCGGAGTTCTCAAAGTTGGCACGTACGGTCTAAATAGCATGTTAGCGTTGATTAGCTTGCCAAATATGCCTGGCAAGCACTCCAAGAAGTCAATAACATCAACAAAGCTCACCTTTGTGCATCCACGCACAGCATAAAACGTCTGTTGGACAAAATGAGACAAAGTAGGAGTGGCATAAAACACGTCTTTCTGTGGCAGCGCCGGAGAAAGTTGTACATGTAAACAAACTACGGTGGGTTCAAGGACCGCCTGAAATTAGTAGGACAAAACGTTGCTTGCCAAATCCTCTCATCAGTGAAGCATGTTTAATATAAACAGTGGGATTTCTAACAATTAGGAAGTTTTGTGTCATGTTTGTCCTCCTACAGAAAAAAAAAAAAAAAAAAAAAAAAAAAAATATATATATATATATATATATATATATATATATATATATATATATATATATATATATATATATATATATATATATATATTAAAACAAAAACAAAAATGTTTTCTTCATTTTTCTCCATTTTCACACATCTCTGAAAGAGGTCCAGGGAGCCACTAGGGCGGCGCTAAGGAGCCACATGCGGCTCTAGAGCCACAGGTTGCAGACCCCCGTTCCATCACAATGAGATTATCAGAAAAAAATGTCTTTTGTTTTTTTCACATGAAACCTTGGCGACATTACAAGCCGGGGCAGTGATGTTAGGTTTAGGGAGGGGGTGGAGGACCTGCGGGAGTCTAATAATAATTATCATAATAAATATGTTATAATAAAGACCAACATGGGGCCACAAAACATGGTTGAAGGCCACACAAAGCCTATAGATCCAGCCCTGCTAAAGGCATTGAATTGATGACAACTGGACTGTTCAGGTTTGGCCTCTCATCCGAGCATCAGTTCCTGATCCCAGACTTAGTCTCAGCGCTTGGTGCTGGATCCAAAGTATTTATCCTCCACTGGAGAGGAAAGGAAAGGTGTCTCTCCAATGCGGCGGTCAGCAACCCGTGGCTCTCGAGCCGCATGCGGCTCTTTAGTGCCACCCTAGTGGCTCCCTGGAGCATTTTTTAAAAAAAGATTAAAAATAGAAAAAAAAGATGGGTGAAAAATATTTTTTTGTTTTAGTATGTTTTTTGTTTGAGGACAAACACGACACAAACCTTCCCGATTGTTAGAAAGCCCACTGTTTAATATGTTTGTGTGTATGCTTCACTGATGACATTTTGTCCTACTACTTTCGGCGGTCCTTGAACTCACCATAGTGTGGACTGTGACGCAACAGTTTGTTTGCATGTAAAATCTTCCACTCTTTTGTCTCATTTTGTCCACCAAACGTTTTATACTGTGCGTGACTGCACAAAGGTGAGCTTTGTTGATGTTATTGACTTTTTGGAGGCATATTTGGTCGTGACTGCAAGCTAATCAATGCTAACATGCTATTTAGGCTAGCTGTATGTACATATTGCATCATTATGAATACTTGCCAACCTTGAGACCTCCGAATTCGGGAGATGGGGTGGGGTGAGGGGGTTGAGGTGGGCGGGGTGGGGGGTGTGACGTTTGGTGGTAGCGGGGGGTGTATATTGTAGCGTCCCGGAAGAGTTAGTGCTGCAAGGGGTTCTAGGTATTTGTTCTGTTGTGTTTATGTTGTGTTATGGTGCGGATGTTCTCCCGAAATGTGTTTGTCATTCTTGTTTGGTGTGGGTTCAAAGTGTGGCGCATATTTGTAACAGTGTTAAAGTTGTTTATACGGCTACCCTTAGTGTGACCTGTATGGCTGTTGATCAAGCATGCCTTGCATTCACTTGTGTGCGTGTAAAAGCCGCATATTTTATGTGACTCGGCCGGCACGCTGTTTGTATGGAGGAAAAGCAGACGTGACGACAGGTTGTAGAGGACGCCAAAGGCAGTGCCTTTAAGGCACGCCCCCAATAATGTTGTCCGGGTGGAAGTCGGGAGAAGGTTGCCCCGGGAGATTTTCGGGAGGGGCACTGAAATTCGGGAGTCTCCCGGAAAGATCAGGAGGGTTGGCAAGTATATCATTATGCCTCATTTGTAGGTATATTTGAGCTCATTTAATATCCTTTACTTGTATCCTCTTTGTATTTAATTTATATTTGCATGTCTCATGACACATTATCTGTATGTAACATTGGCTGCATTTCTGATAGTTGTTTGTGTGCCCTGTTGTTCCAGACCACAGCAAACATTACCTAGCTTGCCAAAGATTGTAATCAATCCATTAAAAGACGTGGAAACACACATCTATACCTTTGGCCATTAAAAGCCAGTAATTTCCAGGAGTTATCTCACCTTCTGAGTAGCTTCTGATTTACTAATGCTTTCTAATGTTGTAAGAATGTGTAGAATAAATATTACATTTCAACATTTATGTCAACGAAAATTTGCTTCAGCCTGTGACACATAGTCATTTTGACAGTAGGCTATTATAGCTAATATAGACACTTACATCATGTGTTGCCTTCATTATAACACGTATATACGGCTTTTCATTTTTTGCGGCTCCAAACAGATTTGTTTTTTGTATTTTTGGTCCAATATGGCTCTTTCAACGTTTTGGGTTGCCGACCCCTGGTCTAATGTGATCATTTGCACCCTACCTGCAAACGCCTTCTGAGACCAAAAGCTGCCTAGTTGGGACGGCGTCGCTCGGTTGGTAGAGCGGCCGTGCCGGCATCTTGAGGGTTCCAGGTTCGATCCCCGCTCCCGCCATCCTAGTCACTGTTGTTGTGTCCTTGGGCAAGACACTTTACCCACCTTCTCCGAGTGCCCCCCACACTGCTTTATATGCAGCTTAAAAAAAGTTAGATAATGCATTTCAATATGTAAAGTGCTGTATAAACATAATTCACTTCACTTCCGTTGTGATTGATTCACTGCCCTGAAAAAAAAATTGAACTGTTTGCCAATCTGCTGCACTTTCGATTAAAAACAAAAAAAAGTTGTTAATATCATCTAGAAGCAGTGTTGCCAAGTCCGTGTCCAACTTTTTTTCTTAAGTTGCTTGCAAAGTTCAAGTGTAGCGTGTTGCGTTTTTATAGGCTTGCTTTTAAATGTGTGGTTGCTTATTTGGGATTGCTTTTTTGTCCCCATGATAAAGCAAAACTCAAACTCAACTTATATATAGCCTATATAAGAAATAATTTATAAATACAATATATATATATATACACGCACTACCGTTCAAAAGTTTGGGGTCACCCAAACAATTTTGTGGAATAGCCTTCATTTCTAAGAACAAGAATAGACTGTCGAGTTTCAGATGAAAGTTCTCTTTTTCTGGCCATTTTGAGCGTTTAATTGACCCCACAAATGTGATGCTCCAGAAACTCAATCTGCTCAAAGGAAGGTCAGTTTTGTAGCTTCTGTAACGAGCTAAACTGTTTTCAGATGTGTGAACATGATCGCACAAGGGTTTTCTAATCATCAATTAGCCTTCTGAGCCAATGAGCAAACACATTGTACCATTAGAACACTGGAGTGATAGTTGCTGGAAATGGGCCTCTATACACCTATGTAGATATTGCACCAAAAACCAGACATTTGCAGCTAGAATAGTCATTTACCACATTAGCAATGTATAGAGTGTATTTCTTTAAAGTTAAGACTAGTTTAAAGTTATCTTCATTGAAAAGTACAGTGCTTTTCCTTCAAAAATAAGGACATTTCAATGTGACCCCAAACTTTTGAACGGTAGTACATATATATATATATATATATATATATATATATATATATATATATATATATATATATATATATATATATATATATATATATATATATATATATAACAGTACAGGCCAAAGGTTTGGACACATTCAATGTGTTTTCTTTATTTTCATGACTATTTCCATTGTATATTGTCACTGAAGGCATCAAAACTACTTTTGGCATTCTCTCGATGAGCTTCAAGCACACCTGTGAAGAGAAAAACCATTTCAGGTGACTACCTCTTCAAGCTCATGGAGAGAATGCCAAGAGTGTGCGAAAAAGTAACCAGAGCAAAGGGGGGCTATTTTGAAGAAACTAGAATATGTTTTCAGTTATTTCACCTTTTTTTGTTAAGTACATAACTCCACATGTGTCCATTCATAGTTTTGATGCCTTCAGTGACAATCTACAATGTAAATAGTCATGAAAATAAAGAAAACACATTGAATGAGGAGAATGTGTGTCCAAACTTTAGGCATATTGTAATTATTCATTTATTTATTTTTTGGTTATTATATTTTTCAAACTACTGAGTCCTCTGGTAATACAAACAATAATATTTGTAACTCTTCTCAAGCTGCTGTTCATCCCACATTTTTTTTTTCAAGGTCTTATCATTTAAAAAAACACGGTCTTTTTCCCTTTATTTTTTAGATGTACTGTATATATTTATCTTATCCGCACCAGTGCCAAAGTCGTCTTGGTGCCATGATTGGGTATAAAAGTAGATTCCATGAAATGCTCAGTCATTCACGAACAAAGATGGGGCGAGGGTCACCACTTTGTCAACAAATGTGTGAGCAAATTGTTGAACAGTTTAAGAAAACCCTTTCTCAACCAGCTATTGCAAGGAATTTAAGGATTTCACCATCTACGCTCCGTAATATCATCAAAGGGTTCAGAGAATCTGGAGAAATCACTGCACGTAAGCGGCTAAGCCCGTGACCTTCCATCCCTCAGGTTGTACTGCATCAACAAGCGACATCAGTGTGTAAAGGATATCACCACATGGGCTCAGGAACACTTCAGAAACCCACTGTCAGTAACTACAGTTGGTCGCTACATCTGTAAGTGCAAGTTAAAACTCTCCTATGCAAGGCGAAAACCATCTATCAACAACACCCAGAAATGCCGTCGGCTTCGCTGGGCCTGAGCTCATCTAAGATGGACTGATACAAAGTGGAAAAGTGTTCTGTGGTCTGACGAGTCCACATTTCAAATTGTTTTTGGAAACTGTGGACGTCGTGTCCTTCGGACCAAAGAGGAAAAGAACCATCCGGATTGTTATAGGCGCAAAGTTGAAAAGCCAGCATCTGTGATGGTATGGGGGTGTATTAGTGCCCAAGACATGGGTAACTTACACATCTGTGAAGGCGCCATTAATGCTGAAAGGTACATACAGGTTTTGGAGCAACATATGTTGCCATCCAAGCAACGTTATCATGGACGCCCCTGCTTATTTCAGCAAGACAATGCCAAGCCACGTGTTACGTGGCTTCATAGTAAAAGAGTGTGTGTACTAGACTGGCCTGCCTGTAGTCCAGACCTGTCTCCCATTGAAAATGTGTGGCGCATTATGAAGCCTAAAATACCACAACGGAGACCCCCGGACTGTTGAACAACTTAAGCTGTACATCAAGCAAGAATGGGAAAGAATTCCACCTGAGAAGCTTAAAAAATGTGTCTCCTCAGTTCCCAAACGTTTACTGAGTGTTGTTAAAAGGAAAGGCCATGTAACACAGTGGTGAACATGCCCTTTCCCAACTACTTTGGCACGTGTTGCAGCCATGAAATTCTAAGTTCATTATTATTTTCAAAAAAAAAATAAAGTTTATGAGTTTGAACATCAAATATCTTGTCTTTGTAGTGCATTCAATTGAACATAATGATAAATAAATGGGTTGAAAAGGATTTGCAAATCATTGTATTCCATATATATATATATATATATATATATATATATATATATATATATATATATATATATATTAACATAGAGCTAGTACTACGCCCCTGTTATCTGTGCCATCTCCTTCCCCTTGCACGTAGCTAATAATTCACACAAGGGCACGAAAAGAGGGTGAAGACAAAAGGTATAAAGTAGACAAAAAATCAATCAAAATCAATAGTATATTTCTTTATTATTCTCAAACTGCTGCACTTCCCCTATACTTGACACATTTTCTGCCGGCTCACCTGTAATGATTAGTTTTGTGACATAACCAATCATTACAATCAAAGTAAGGCATTGTGTGAAATACAAGCAATGACTTGAGCTCAGTGCAATGTCAGACGAGTGTGCTCCGTTCAAAACAAACATCCGCACGCATCTCCGCTGTCAACAGGCTGCAAAAAAAATGTTAACCACAAAATACATTTGTAATGCTGAACAGGGGATTAGTATCATGTCTGGCGGGGCTGTGTGTATTAATTCATGAGACCCAATCATTGTGCCATATGCTCCCACCAGCGCAGAGGGGGCGCCATATGCATTTGTGTTAAAACAACAACAGCTTGACATTCCCGATGGGCAAATGACAGAGGAGTACTTATTTGCGTACTGTAGTCACACACACACACACACACACACACACACACACACACACACACACACACACACACACACACACACACACACACACACACACACACACACACACACACACACACACACACACACACACACACATTCTTGTATTTGTTACCCTCTTGAGACCTCCGAAAAATACCTACCTCTTTAGGACCACCCTTTCTAGATATAATATATATATATATATATATATATATATATATATATATATATATATATATATATATATATATATATATATATATATTTTTTTTTTTGGCCAAAGAAGGCGCACTTCAATTTCTTACACACACTTATTTTACATATGTTGGCCAGAGGGGGAGCACTTCAAATGTTTTCACACACTTGTTATTTCATATGTTGACCAGAGGGGGAGCACTTTTAAAACCGACACGCGGTCAATTGGAAAAATCCCTCCTTTTTGTGATCACCCTAATTTCGATAGATTTCCCCACCAGGGGTGCAAATGAGATCTCTATTTTTGTTTTTTTTTGCAATGTGCTTCAGGCCGATGACAAACGAGTCACGGACCACAAATGGCCCCTGTGCCGCACTTTGGGCAACCCAGCTGCCGTCTTGTTCTATCACATACCGCTGCCTTTGCACCTGTCAATGTTTACTTTTGTATGCACATTAAATCAACAAAAAAAAAACCTGACTTTGGAGCAATGTTCACGGACTCCAGTATTTGGCTCTCCATCAGATGCAATGGTTTTTCCGTATTGGGACCATGATTTCGGTCCTAACTTGTTCACCGGTCCTCATATGGACGGTACTTTTCCTTGTTGATGGCTCAAGAAGGGTAGAAATACAAGAACACACACACACACACACACACACACACACACACACACACACACACACACACACACACACACACACACACACACACACACACATTATTGTATTTGATACCTTCTTGAGACCTCCGAAAAATGTCTACCTCTTTAGGACCACCCTTTCCAGCCCTTTGAGACACTCGTGATTTTGGGCTATATAAGTAAACATTGATTGATTGATATTAACAGATTTGTATTCGCAACATGAATAATGTATACAATCTATGCACATACAAATAAAAAGTGAGCTTTTAGTTAGTTTTTAAGTTTTTAAATTTTTTGTTTGTAATGGTTTTTTAATCTAAGTTAAATCAACAAAAAAAACTGACTTTGGAGCAATGTTCACGGACTCCAGTATTCGGCTCTCTATCAGATGCAATGGTTTTTCCGTATTGGGACCTTGATTTCGGCCTAACTTGTTCACCGGTCCTCATATGGAAGGTACTTTTCCCTGTTGATGTCCCAAGAAGTGTAGAAATACAAGAATACACACACACACACACACACACACACACACACACACACACACACACACACACACACACACACACACACACACACACACACACACACACACGCATTCTTGTATTCAATACATTCTTGAGACCTCCAAAAAATGTCTACCTCTTTAGGACCACCCTTTCCAGCCCTTTGAGACACTCGTGATTTTGGGCTATTTAAGTAAACATTGATTGATTGATATTAAAAGATTTGTATTCACAACATGAATAATATATACAATCTATGCACATACAAGTTAAAGGTGAGCTTTTAGTTAATTTTTAAGTTTTACATTTTTTTGTTTGTAATGGTTTTTTTAATCTAAGTTAAATCAACAAAAAAAAACCTTACTTTGTAGCAATGTTCACGGTTTCCAGTATTTGGCTCTCTATCAGATGCAATAGTTTTTCCGTATTGGGACTATGATTTGGGTCCTAACTTGTTCACCGGTCCTCATATGGAAGGTACTTTTCCTTGTTGATGTCTCAAGAAGGATAGAAATACAAGAACACACACACACACACACACACACACACACACACACACACACACACACACATTCTTGTATTCGATACCTTTTTGAGACCTCCGAAAAATGTCTACCTCTTTAGGACCACCCTTTCCAGCCCTTTGAGACACTCGTGATTTTGGGCTATATAAGTAAAAATTGATTGATTTATATTAAAAGATTTGTATTCACAACATGAGTAATATATACAAACTATGCACATATAAAAAAAAGGTGAGCTTTTAGTTCATTTTTAAGTTTTTACATTTTTTGTTTATAATGGTTTTTTAATCTAAGTTAAATCAACAACAAAAAAACTGACTTTGGAGCAATGTTCACGGACTCCAGTATTTGGCTCTCCATCAGATGCAATAGTTTTTTCCTTATTGGGACCCTGATTTCGGTCCTAACTTGTTCACCGGTCCTCATATAAAAAGGTACTTTTCCTTGCTGATGTCTCAAGAAGGGTAGAAATACAAGAACACACACAACCACACACACACACACACACACACACATTCTTGTATTTTATACATTCTTGAGACCTCCGAAAAATGCCTACCTCTTTAGGACCACCCTTTCTATCCCTTTGAGACACTCGTGATTTTGGGCTATATAAGTAAACATTGATTGATTGATATTAAAAGATTTGTATTCACAACATGAATAATATATACAATCTATGCACATACAAGTTAAAGGTGAGCTTTTAGTTAATTTTTAAGTTTTACATTTTTTTGTTTGTTATGGTTTTTTTTAATCTAAGTTAAATCACCAAAAAAAAACCTTACTTTGGAGCAATGTTCACGGATTCCAGTATTTGGCTCTCTATCAGATGCAATAGTTTTTCCGTATTGGGACTAAGATTTGGGTCCTAACTTGATCACCGGTCCTCATATGGAAGGTTCCTTGTTGATGTCTCAAGAAGGGTAGAAATACAAGAACACACACACACACACACACATGCATTCTTGCATTCGATACCTCCGAAAAATGTTTAGCTCTTTAGGACCACCCTTTCCAGCCCTTTGAGACACTCGTGATTTTGGGCTATATAAGTAACATTGATTCATTTATATTAAAAGATTTGTATTCACAACATGAATAATATATACAAACTATGCACATATAAAAAAAAAGGTGAGCTTTTAGTTCATTTTTAAGTTATTACATTTTTTGTTTGTAATGGTTTTTTAATCTAAGTTAAATCAACGAAGAAAAAAACCTGACTTTGGAGCAATGTTCACGGACTCCAGTATTTGGCTATCTATCAGATGCAATGGTTTTTCCGTATTGGGACCTTGATTTCGGCCTAACTTGTTCACCGGTCCTCATATGGAAGGTACTTTTCCCTGTTGATGTCCCAAGAAGGGTAGAAATACAAGAACACACACACACACACACACACACACACACACACACACACACACACACACACACACACACACACACACACACACACACACACACATTCTTGTATTCAATACATTCTTGAGACCGCCAAAAAATGTCTACCTCTTTAGGACCACCCTTTCCAGCCCTTTGAGACACTCGTGATTTTGGGCTATATAAGTAAACATTGATTGATTGATATTAAAAGATTTGTATTTACAACATGAATAATATATACAATCTATGCACATACAAATAAAATGTGAGCTTTTAGTTAATGTTTAAGTTTTTACATTTTTTGTTTGTAATGGTTTTTTAATCTAAGTTAAATCAACAAAAAAAAACCTCACTTTGGAGCAATGTTCACGGACTCCAGTATTTGGCTCTCTATCAGATGCAATGGTTTTTTCCTTATTGGGACCATGATTTCGGTCCTAACTTGTTCACCGGTCCTCATATAAAAAGGTACTTTTCCTTGTTGATGTCTCAAGAAGGGTATAAATACAAGAACACACACAACCACACACACACACACACACACACACACACACACACACACACACACACACACACACACACACACACACACATTCTTGTATTTGATACCTTCTTGAGACCTCCGAAAAATGCCTACCTCTTTAGGACCACCCTTTCTATCCCGTTGAGATACTCGTGATTTTGGGCTATTTAAGTAAACATTGATTGATTGATATTAAAAGATTTGTATTCACAACATGAATAATATATACAATCTATGCACATACAAGTTAAAGGTGAGCTTTTAGTTAATTTTTAAGTTTTAAATTTTTTTGTTTGTAATGGTTTTTTTAATCTAAGTTAAATCAACAACAAAAAACCTTACTTTGGAGCAATGTTCACGGATTCCAGTATTTGGCTCTCTATCAGATGCAATAGTTTTTCCGTATTGGGACTATGATTTGGGTCCTAACTTGTTCACCGGTCCTCATATGGAAGGTACTTTTCCTTGTTGATGTCTCAAGAAGGATAGAAATACAAGAACACACACACACACACACACACACACACACACACACACACACACACACACACACACACACACACACATTCTTGTATTCGATACCTTCTTGAGACCTCCGAAAAATGTCTACCTCTTTAGGACCACCCTTTCCAGCCCTTTGAGACACTCGTGATTTTGGGCTATATAAGTAAACATTGATTGATTTATATTAAAAGATTTGTATTCACAACATGAATAATATATACAAACTATGCACATATAAAAAAAAGGTGAGCTTTTAGTTCATTTTTAAGTTTTTACATTTTTTGTTTGTAATGGTTTTTTAATCTAAGTTAAATCAACGAAAAAAAAAAAACCTGACTTTGGAGCAATGTTCACGGACTCCAGTATTTGGCTATCTATCAGATGCAATGGTTTTTCCGTATTGGGACCATGATTTCGGTCCTAAATTGTTCACCGGTCCTCATATAAAAAGGTACTTTTCCTTGTTGATGTCTCAAGAAGGGTAGAAATACAAGAACACACACACACACACACACACACACACACACACACACACACACACACACACACACACACACACACACACACACACACACACACACACACACACACACACACACACACACACGTACGTGCACGTATGAAGTTCTTGCGGTAATGAAAGCCCCTGACGTTCATCACTCAGTCTTAGCAGTGGTTATTGAGGCATTAAATATGTCTACAGAGGGCTCAGGGAAAGGCTGCCAGATCACTGTTCTCCTCTGAGAGGGGCTCTGTTTGCATACAGACAGCTTGGTGTGGGGAGGGTGGCGGTGGAAAGGGGGGAGACGTGCGTCGAATGGAGCCCGGGAGTCATAACTGGGTGCCCACCACTTTGGCGTTAGTGCCATTATGGGATGTCACTGTGGGAGAACCGCAGCTCTTCAGCGGGATTACGAGAGATTCTTGCTGGAAATTGAGCGGAATTGGAAATGTGGCCGCCGGCGTCTCTCTCCGTGATGTGTGTGTGCACCACAGCACACGCTCGTGCACATTTAAGTCCACTTTAGTACGCTACACAATTAGTGTTGCGCCCAAATAGCTTTCTTAGCACATAAATTAATAATTAACTATTAAAATGGTGTCAGAAAGGAGACACCAAACTACTTTATTCTGACCTTTTGTTGTTAATTGACACTATGGCATATTAATATTGTGCAACACCAAAAACCAGTGAAGTTGGCACGTTGTGTAAATGGTAAATAAAAACAGAATACAATGATTTGCTAATCCTTTTCAACTTATATTCAATTGAATAGACTGCAAAGACAAGATATTTAACGTTCGAACTGGAAAACTTTATTTTTTGCTAATATTAGCTCATTTGGAGTTTGATGCCTGCAACATGTTGCAAAAAAGCTGGCACAAGTGGCAAAAAAGACGGAGAAAGTTGAGGAATGCTCATCAAACACTTATTTTGAACATCCCACAGGTGAACAGGCTAATTGGGAACAGGTGGGTGCCATGATAGGGTATAAAAGCAGCTTCCATGAATTGCTCAGTCATTCACAAACAAGGATGGGGCGAGGGTCACCACTTTGTCAACAAATGCGTGAGCAAATTGTTGAACAGTTTAAGAAAAACCTTTCTCAACCAGCTATTGCAAGGAATTTAGGGATTTCACCATCTACGGTCCGTAATATCATCAAAGGGTTCAGAGAATCTGGAGAAATCGCTGCATGTTAGCGATGATATTATAGACTTTCGATCCCTCAGGCTGTACTGCATCAACAAGCGACATCAGTGTGTAAAGGATATCACCACATGGGCTCAGGAACTCTTCAGAAACCCACTGTCAGTAACGACAGTTGGTCGCTACATCTGTAAGTGCAAGTTAAAACTCTCCTATGCAAGGCGAAAACCGTTTATCAACAACACCCAGAAACGCCGTGGGCTTCGCTGGGCCTGAACTCATCTAAGATGGACTGATACAAAGTGGAAAAGTGTTCTGTGGTCTGACGAGTCCACATTTCAAATTGTTTTTGGAAACTATGGACGTCGTGTCCTCCGGACCAAAGAGGAAAAGAACCACCCGGATTGTTCTAGGCGCAAAGTTGAAAAGCCAGCATCTGTGATGGTATGGGGGTGTATTAGTGCCCAAGACATGGGTAACTTACACATCTGTGAAGGCACCATTAATGCTGAAAGGTACATACAGGTTTTGGAGCAACATATGTTGCCATTTAAGCAACGTTACCATGGACGCCCCTGCTTATTTCAGCAAGACAATGCCAAGCCACGTGTTACATCAACGTGGCTTCATAGTACAAGAGTGCGGGTACTAGACTGGCCTGCCTGTAGTCCAGACCTGTCTCCCATTGAAAATGTGTGGTGCATTATGAAGCCTAAAATACCACAACGGAGACCCCCGGACTGTTGAACAACTTAAGCTGTACATCAAGCAAGAATGGGAAAT
Organism: Entelurus aequoreus; assembly: GCF_033978785.1. NCBI lineage: Eukaryota > Metazoa > Chordata > Actinopteri > Syngnathiformes > Syngnathidae > Entelurus > Entelurus aequoreus. The sequence continues at coordinate 27,849,893 of NC_084753.1, read as the reverse complement.
AATTCCACCTGAGAAGCTTCAAAAATGTGTCTCCTCAGTTCCCAAACGTTTACTGAGTGTTGTTAAAAGGAAAGGCCATGTAACACAGTGGTGAACATGCCCTTTCCCAACTACTTAGGCACGTGTTGCAGCCATGACATTTCTAAGTTAATTATTATTTGCAAAAAAAAAAAAAAAGTTTATGAGTTTGAACATCAAATATGTTGTCTTTGTAGTGCATTCAACTGAATATGGGTTGAAAAGGATTTGCAAATCATTGTATTCCGTTTATATTTACATCTAACACAATTTCCCAACTCATAGGGAAACGGGGTTTGTACTTTGACCCTGGAACAGATGATTGCTGTTTCCATTATTATCCCATTGGTGAAATGTTTGGGTTTGACGTAAAATCGTGCAAAAAAAACAAACAAAAAACAAAAACTTCTCCTCATCCAGCAAGCACAGCCTGTAAGCCATGTCAGGATTTACCGTCCCAAATAGTACCGTGACAAGCTGAACTGAACCGTACCACTTGTTACAAACATGGCTTCCCAGTCACGCTCCGGCAGACGCACAAGTAGCTTCTAAGCAAACATTCTCCCACAACTTTTATGCTTCCACTGCAGGCTTTTTTTTTTTTTTTGCAGCTCACAGCGTGATGGCGAAATGCAAAACACCATGTTTGCATATCTAGAAAATGTGGTCGTCTGTCTGTTGGTTGGCATGAAACACATTTTCTTGGTGGAGCATAAACCATTTGAATTGCATCGGCGTGAGGCAAATTCACAATAAGTGACAGAATGGGTAATAATAGATGATGTATTATTCAGCACTTCCAGCCGGTGTTAAAGACGGCCGAATTGCATTGCCGTATCAAGTCGTTCTTGTCCGTGTTCCTATAGCGGCTCCGTCACAAGAAAGAACCCCTTGCAGGTCACCCGAGTCCATTCTAATGGTCTTGGGCCGGGGTCACCCGCCCCTCTGAGGGCGACTCTCCTGCGTCCATAAAACAAACATGCAGGGCGCGACCCTGGTCAGGGTGAACATTAACACCCAGCCACTGGCCCAGCAGGTCAGCCAGGGGTCAGCAGCCTGTGGCGGTGGGAGAAGGATGGGGGTCCCTCCACCAGTCGGGCTACCGCACCGCCCTCATCTGTCCGTTTGACTGGTTAAAGCGACGCTACGTCACAATGTCGCTTTAAAATAACAGTTTTAAAATTGCATCGGTGGAAAATTGTCTGGCACTTAAGGTGGCTGTGGCATCTGTTGTTGCCATGGCAACTCTGAGTCACCTTCTTTGTGGTGGACCAGCCAGGACACTGATATTGTTTATATGACAATTTTGTTTTTTGTCTGGGCAAAACTATTTTTTCCCCAATTTTGATGTATCTTTGAAATTATTTTACCAAAACCAGTGAAGTTGGCGCGTCGTGTGTTGAACAATTTCCCTTGTGGATCATTAAAGTTTGTCTAAGTCTAAGTCTAAGTGTAAATGGTAAATAAAAACAGAATACAATGATTTGCAAATCCTTTTCTACCTATATTCAATTGAATAGACTGCAAAGACAAGATATTTGATGTTCCAACTGAGAAACTTAATTTTTTTTTTGGCAAATAATCATTAACTTACAATTTAATGGCAGCAACACATTGCAAAAAAGTTGGCACAGGGGCATTTTCACCACTGTGTTACATGGCCTTTCCTTTTAACAACACTCAGTAAACGTTTGGGAACTGAGGAGACACATTTTTGAAGCTTCTCAGGTGGAATTCTTTCCCATTCTTGCTTGATATACAGCTTAAGTTGTTCAACAGTCCGGGGGGTCTCCGTTGTGGTATTTTAGGCTTCGTATTGCGCCACACATTTTCAATGGGAGACAGGTCTGGACTACAGGCAGGCCAGTATATGAAGCCTTGGCATTGTCTTGCTGAAATAAGCAGGGGCGTCCATGATAATGTGCTTGGATGGCAACATATGTTGATCCAAAACCTGTATGTACCTTTTAGCATTAATAGTGTCTTCACAGATGTGTAAGTTACCCATGCCTTGGGCACTAATACACCCCCATACCATCACAGATGCTGGCTTTTCAACTTTGCGCCTATAACAATCCGGATGGTTCTTTTCCTCTTTGTTCCGGAGGACACAACGTCCAGAGTTTCCAAAAACACTTTGAAATGTGGACTCGTCAGACCACAGAACACTTTATCACTTTGCATCAGTCCATCTTAGATGAGCTCAGGCCCAGCCAAGCCGGCGGCGTTTCTGGGTGTTGTTGATAAATGGTTTTGGCTTTGCATAGTAGAGTTTTAACTTGCACTTACAGAAGTAGCGACAAACTGTAGTTACTGACAGTGGTTTTCTGAAGTGTTCCTGAGCCCATGTGGTGATATCCTTTACACACTGATGTCACTTTTTTATGCAGTACCGCCTGAGGGATCGAAGGTCCGTAATATCATCGCTTACGTGCAGTGATTTCTCCAGATTCTCTGAACCTTTTGATGATATTACGGACCGTAGATGGTGAAATCCCTAAATTCCTTGCAATAGCTCATTGAGAAATGTTGTTCTTAAACTGTTCAACAATTTGCTCACGCATTTGTTGACAAAGTGGTGACCCTCGCCCCGTCCTTGTTTGTGAATGACTGAGCATTTCAAGGAAGCTGCTTTTACACCCAATCATGGCACCCACCTGTTCCCAATTAGCCTGTTCACCTGTGGGATGTTCCAAATAAGTGTTTGATGAGCATCCCTCAACTTTCTCAGTCTTTTTTGCCACTTGTGCCAGCTTTTTTGAAACGTGTTGCAGGCATCAAATTCCAAATGAGCTAATATTTGCAAAAAATAACAAAGTTTTTCAGTTCGAACGTTAAATATCTTGTCTTTGCAGTACATTCAACTGAATATAGGTTGAAAAGGATTTGCAAATCATTGTATTCTGTTTTTATTTACCATTTACACAATGTGCCAACTTCACTGGTTTTGGGTTTTGTATTTTTGGAACATGTTTTATAATATTTTTGTATCTTGCTGAACACCAGTGTCCTCTGCAGTGGACATTTGTTTTTAGATTATTTCTTACAAAATGCGAAAAAACAATAATAGCCCTGTTATTCTAAACACTGACGTCCGCTGATCCTTAAGAGCTAAAAAAAAACACTTGGCTCTTCAAGCACCACCATAATGGCCAACATTAAAATACAGTAACGTAGTAGGTCTAAGTATTCGTTAAAAACCAGGCAGAAGTCTTACTTAAAAAAAAGTATATTTAATAATTTGGCCACTGTAACATTACACACAGTTTGAACAGTAACCCGTATTTGAATATAGGAAAATAAAACGTTGTATTTTAATCAAGTGCTTATTTGGCGCACAGGTGTTGGCAATCCAAAATGTTGAAAGAACCATATTGGGCCAAAAATCTGTCTGGAGCCACAAAAAATTAAAAGCCTTATATAAGTGTTATAATGAAGGCCACACATGATGTAAGTGTCTATATTAGCTATATTAGCCTACTATCAAAGGCTGACGAAAATCCTCGTTGACATGTTGTATTTTAATTTAAATTTTACACATTTTTGCAACATTGGAAATCATTAGTAAAATGGAGGCTTCTCACAGATTGAGATAACTTTTGGAAATTACTGGTTGAATGGCCAAAGGTATAGATGTGTGTGTCCAAGTTTAAGAAAACGGCAGGCTGTCTTCTTCTAATGGATTTATTACAATCTTTGCAAGCTGGGTAATGTTTGCTGTGGTCTGGAACATCATGGCACACAAACAACTATCAGAAATGCAGCCAATATTACATACAGATAATGTGTCATGAGACATGCAAATATAAATTAAATACACAAAGGACATGAGTAAAGGAAATTAAATGAGCTCAACGAGGCATAATGATGCAATATGTACATACAGCTAGCCTAAATAGCATGTTAGCATCATGCACTGACCAAATATGCCCGATTAGCACTCCAACAAATCAACAAAGCTCGCCTTTGTGCATTCACGCACAGCATAAAACGTTTGGTGGACAAAATGAGACGAAAGAGGAGTGGCATAAAACACGTCTTTCTGTGGCAGCGTCGGAGAAAGTTGTACATGTAAACAAACTACGGTGAGTTTGAGGATCGCTGAAATTCGTAGGACAAAACGGTGCTCGCCAACTACCCTCATCAGGGAAGCATGTTTAATATAAACAGTGGGATTTCTAACCATTAGAAAGGTTTTTGTCATGTTTGTTGTACAGAAAATATATTAAAACAAAAAATACATTTTTTTTCTTCATCTTTTTCCATTTTCACACATCTCTGAAAGAGGTCCAGAGAGCCGAGAATCGCTGCTCAAGAGGATATGGAAATGGGAGGATGCCTTGTTTAATACCTGTTGATTGTCTATGACCATGCAGTTTAGTTTCATGGTGTGGTGTGGAGTCTTACTAATAATAATAATAATAATAATATATTTTTAAAAAAATAATAATAATCTTAGATTTTATTTGTAAAAAGCACTTTATATTGAGTAAACAACCTCAAAGTGCTACAGTGTATTAAAATTTTTTAAAATAAACAGATAATAAAAAATAAAAAAAAATAAAAACTAGAACAGCCAAATAGCTAAAACTAGTATGCATATACAGTATCTAGAAAAGGCTTTTTTTTTTTAAAAAAAAGAAAGGTTTTTAGGCCTTTTTTAAAAAGCATCCACAGTCTGTGGTGCCCTCAGGTGGTCAGGGAGAGCGTTCCACAGAGCGGCGGAGCAGAAAGCCCGGTCTCCCATTGTTCGTAGCTTTGTCCTCGGAGGCTGGAGGAGGTTACCCTGTCCAGAGCGGAGGTGTCGTGTGGAGGATTTGGGGGTGAGCAGTTCTTTTTGTGAGGTAGAGGGGGGAATTTCCATGGAGGCACTGGACTTACATACTATACGTGCATGTTGATCATTTTCAATCAACAATCAATTAAAATGCATATATTGTTATTCCATAAATATATTTTTAAAGAATTCGGAAAATCTGTTCTGATTTCCTGATTTAATCCCTGAGTTTGTATTGAGCACAACAATGCTTGGAAACAGAAACTTGTTTTTGGTTTATTTTTTAAAGTTTGTCAAATTTCTGCAAAACAGAAATGATATCAAAGATATGCATCCTTGTAACTCACACCATGTTTTTGTCATAAATTTGTCTTTAGACAGCAAAGTGAAATTAGAGCCTCTGATGTGAGGCGTGTACTCACGTTTGTGTAGTTTGAAATGCTGCAATTTCCTTTGCACACAATATAAATGTGCAAGAAAAACACCTTATAGAGTGTAGTTGACTTGAGGGTGTCGCTAACAAAGGTTGTACAATGGCCGGGTTAAATAATGGGGCCTGTGCACTGCATGTGAACTATAGCCAGCGTAACATAAGACGTCGTCTGTGACGGCCAATTAATGACAGCCAGTAAAGCGTTTGCCTTCAAAGTTGGCCGAGTTTTGCGTTGCTGACCTCCTGAGAACTGCCGTCCTCTGCAGTGGACATTTTTGTTCCGTATAACAGGGTTATTTTCTTCCGCTAAAATGTGGAACTCTGACAAAAGACCAAAAACAAATGTCCACTGGAGTGGACAGGGCTATTTGAACCCAAACCGTGTAACTCTAAGAGAAGAAATAGACACAAATGAAATGTCCTCTGCAGTGGACATTAATGTTCTGCATAACAGGGCTACCCCGCTCACAAAAAAAAAAAAAAAGTGTATCTTTGACCTAAAAAAGATACCAAAAGGAAATGTTCACTGCAGTTGACATTTGTGTTCTGCATAAGATGGCAAAAAATGTATAACTCTGACAAAAGAAATTAAGTTAAAGTTAAATCAATTAAGGTAATTTATAGCAGAAACATATATATATATATATATATATATATATATATATATATATATATATATATATATATATATATATATATATATATATATATATATATATATATATATATATATATATATATATATATATATATATATATATATATATGAACATCCTCTACAGTGGACATTCTTGTTTTGCATAACAGGGCTATTTTTTTTCCACTAAAATATGTAACTATGACAAAATACCAAAAACAAATGTCCAATGGAATGGACATGTTTCCCCCCAAACTATGTAACTCTAAGAGAAGAAATAGAATAAAACATGTCCTCTGCAGTGGACATTAATGTTCTGCATAACAGGGCTACCCCGCTCACAAAAAAAAAAGTGTAACTTTGACCTAAAAAAGATACCAAAAGGAAATGTCCACTGCAGTTGACATTTGTGTTCTGCATAAGATGGCAAAATCAATTAAGTTAATTTATAGCAGAAACATTTATATATATATATATATATATATATATATATATATATATATATATATATATATATATATATATATATATATATATATATATATATATATATATATATATATATATATAATTTAAATAGACAAAAACAAACACCCTCTACAGTGGACATTCTTGTTTTGCATAACAGGGCTATTTTTTTTCCACTAAAATATGTAACTATGACAAAATACCAAAAACAAATGTCCAATGGAATGGACATGTTTCCCCCCAAACTATGTAACTCTAAGAGAAGAAATAGAATAAAACATGTCCTCTGCAGTGGACATTAATGTTCTGCATAACAGGGCTACCCCGCTCACAAAAAAAAGTGTAACTTTGACCTAAAAAAGATACCAAAAGGAAATGTCCACTGCAGTTGACATTTGTGTTCTGCATAAGATGGCAAAAAATGTATAACTCTGACAAAATAAATTAAGTTAAAGTTAAATCAATTAAGTTAATTTATAGCAGAAACATTTATATATATATATATATATATATATATATATATATATATATATATATATATATATATATATATATATATATATATATATATATATATATATATATATATATATATATATATATATATATATATATATATATATATATATATATATATACACAGTGGACATTCGCTGCAGTGGGCATTAGTGTTCTGCATAACAGGGCTATTTTTTTCCACTAAAATGTGGAACTCTGACAAAAAAAACAAATGTCCACTAGAGTGGACAGGGCTGTTTGGACCCAAACTGTGGAACTCTAAGAAAATAATTAGACATAAAAATGTCCTCTGCAGTGGACATTAGTGTTCTGCATAACAGGGCTATTTTTCTACTTAAATGTGGAACTCTGACAAAAGATCAAAAACAAATGTCCACTGGAGTGGACAGGGCTATTTGAACCCAAACTGTGTCACTCTGAGAAAATAAATAGACATAAAAATGTCCTCAACAATGGACATTTGTGGTCTGTTAAACGAGGCTATGTTTCCACTAAAATGTGTAACTCTGACAACATGCAAAAAACAAATGTCCACTACAGTGGACAGGGCTATTTGAACCCAAACTGTGTAACTCTAAGAAAACAAATAGATCAAAAACAAGATGTCCTCTACAGTGGACATTTTTCTTCTACATAACAGGACTAATTTTTACCACCATTTTTTTTTAACTCTGACAAAAGACAAAAAACAAATGTCCACTGGAGTGGACAGGTATGTTTCCCCCCAAACTAAGAGAAAAAAATAGACTAAAACAAATGTCCTCTGCAGTGGACATAAGTGTTATGCATAACAGGGCTATTTTTTCCACTAAAATGTGTAACTCTGACAAAAGGCAAAACACATACGTCCACTAGAGTGGACAAGGCTATTTGAACCCAAACTGTGTAACTCTAAGGAAATAAATACACCAAAAACAAAATGTCCTCTACAGTGGACATTTTTCTTCTACATAACAGGGCTATTTTTTCCACTAAAATGTGTAACTCTGACAAAAGACACAAAAAAAAATGTCCACTGGAGTGGACACGGCTGTTTGAACCCAAACTGTGCAACTCTAAGAAAATAAATAGACTAAAACAAATGTCCTCTGCAGTGGACATTAATGTTCTGCATAACATATCCACCCCAAAAAAAAAAAAAAAAGTGTAACTTTGACATAAAAAAGATACCAAAAAGAAATGTGTGTTCTGCATAACATAGCTATCCCCCCCCCAGCCCCCCCCCCCCAAAAAGTGTAACTCTGACAAAAGAAATAGACCAAAAACAAACGTCCTCCACAGTGGACATTTTTCCTCAGCATAACATAGCTACCCCCCACAAAAAAATAAAAAATAAATAAAAGTGTAACTCTGACAAAAGAAATAGACCAAAAACAAACGTCCTCTACAGTGGACATTTTTTCCTCTGCATAACAGAGTTAGTTTTTCCACTAGAATGTGGAACTCCGACAAAAGATCAAAAACATACGTCCACTGGAGTGGACAGGGCTATTTGAACCCAAACTGTGTCACTCTAAGAAAAGAAATAGAGACAAAAATGTCCTCTGCAGTGGACATGTGTGGTCTGTTGAACAGGGCGACCCCCCCCCCCCCCCCCCCAACCTCCCCCTAAAAAAAAAGTGTAACTCTGACAAAAGAAATACACCAAAAACAAACGTACTCAACAGTGGACATTTTTTTCCTCTGCATAACATAGCTACCCCCCGCCACAAAAACAAAAACAAAAAGTGTAACTCTGACAAAAGAAATAGACCAAAAACAAACGTCCTCTACAGTGGACATTTTTTCCTCTGCATAACAGAGTTAGTTTTTCCACTAGAATGTGGAACTCTGACAAAAGGCAAAAAACATACGTCCACTGGAGTAGACAGGGCTAATTGAACCCAAACTGTGAAATCTAAGAAAAAAAATTGAGACAAAAATGTCCTCTGCAGTGGACATGTGTGGTCTGTTCAACAGGGCTATTCCTCCCCCCGCCCCCACCAAAAAAAAAAAGAAGTGTTACTCTGACAAAAGAGCAAAATAAATTCTCAGGATCTCAGGAGGATAAACTAGAGCCATCCCTGTCGGCCTCAACTCAAATCAAGCCATTTGGTTTTATTTCTCACTTGTTGTTCTTCTGCTAATGTGAGCAATGATTTATTTATCCATTCGGCCTATAAAACACACACACCCCCCCGGCCGCAATTAGGCCGGCGTAGATCACATCCTCGCTTCCACGGTGACCAGACAGCGCCATAAGGCGCGGGGACGTCTCTCATTGGCATCAGAAGATGCCCCCCCCCCCCCCCCCACCCACCACCCCCATCACCCCCGGACGGATTTATGTGCGCCTCGCCGCTAGTGATTGAACGCCTGTGTGCATGTGTTGAGCCGCCGCTGTGTGAATGTGTCAGGGGACTCATAAGGTGGCTTTGAATTAGGCATGAGATCGGCGGAAGGTGTGTGACTGCCATGCTTTATGGTGGACGAGCGTGCTAATGGTGCAGCAGACATACGGCGTACCAGAAATGATTGGGATTAAAGCTAATTACCCGCCGGGATAAGTGACGTCCTGCAGGTGAAACACAGGATTCAGGATTCTTTATTATTGTCCATTCTTTAACGTGCAAGACACATAAGAACTGAAATTACATTTTGGGCACAGTCCCACTAAGATAGTGGTTCTTAACCTGGGTTCGATCAAACCCTAGGGGTTTAGTGAGTCGGCCTCAGGGGTTCGGCAGAGCCTCGGCCGCGTAGGTCAAGACACACCCGACTCATCGTGTAAACACAAACTTCTCGCAAAAACTCCTTGAGCATTCGGTGGAGCACATGTGAGCGACGTCAGACCTGCAGCACACCTGTCCCAAACCTAACTAAATAACAAGTTAAATGTTTTATTATTATAATCAAATGAAAGCAGTCATTTCCATGAGATTATTTTGTAATATAAGTGTTTTGGCCCACTTACAATGACTATAACATATTGTTTTTCAGGAGCTGTGTACTAGTATTATATGTCTGGGTTGGGGGTCCTACTTTGGAAATAATGTGTACCCCTTTCAGATATCGCATTTAGTTCCCAACAAAACATTCACATGTTGCACAATGAGATGTAAACATGGGATCATGTGTACATTCCTGTAACTTTCCGTTTGTAAAATATATCTTTATTAGTATTTCTTTAATGTAATAACATAATTTTATGATTACGGTTCGGGTTTGGTGAATGCGGATATGAAACTGGTGGGGTTCGGTACCTCCAACAAGGTTAAGAACCACTGCACTATGAGCAGACATACGTTACAGGGAGACAAGACGGGACCGCCAACGGATCAGCCACTTACGGCGCTCCTTGAAAAAGGTGGGAAAAAGGTGATATTGGGAAAGGGGGGAAGAGTAAAAAATATCAGGAGGGGGTCCAGACTGAGTACAAGGGAAAAAACCTCATTTGCCATAGCACACATCAACATGTTACATATAATCAGAACAACTTGCAACAGAGGGGTGGGGGTTAGGGCTACTCAGCCGTCCATCACCCCGACGGGCAATTAAGCGGTGGTGAAGGCGTGGGGTGGGGGTGGGGAGTGTGTTTGTGTATATGCCCATTGTCTTTGGGTGTAATGGAGTTGTGTTCATAAGCCCAGGGTCGTTCTGCATGCAATGCAAGCAAAGTTCGACTTCCAGTTGTCGTTGAGGAGGGAGGGAGGTCAGCTTCTCCATGATGTGATCCATCTTGCGATTCAGTTCAGAAATCGCCCCAGACTGTGATCCCACAGCCCGGCCCAATCAGTCCATTGCGACGAACAGCCTTCGGGCTCCTTGAGTGGCTGCCATCGTCTTACGAATTTGACGATACACCAGAGCAATGCCCAGCCCAATCAGCAGGTGCCCCGCGATCACGGTTCCAAATAGGTAGATGTCTTCCACGTCCTCGATGGAAAGGACTGAGAGGCACATGATTTTCCATTTGTCCCAGGAATCTCTCACGTACCCCGCAGCAATGGTTCCGTCAGGGCAGCCAGGCTCCCCAGAACCTCTTTCCCTCATCGAAAAGATTTTGTCAATTGAGTCGAGAGTCCAGCTAATCAATTCCATGTCTGGTGTTTAGATTTGGAGGACAGCGCATGCTGCATATTTAAATCTTTCCTCATTTGAGTGGTATCACCATAGGGTTGCACGCGGTGAAATCAAACCTGGGGAAAGTTAACCCAATCTTTTTCACGGTGCAGCTTTTTTTACCCACGGCTTTAAACGCCACGCAGGCCGTAAAACACGAGCCGGAGCGTTGTGGGAGTCATAAAAGGAATACTACTCCTTTTAATGTAATATTGATTTACACACCGCACGCTAAAGCACCACCCGGTCACGGGTTGTTACACCGAGCCGGTAAAAAAAGGATTGCTAAACTCAGAGCTATGACTGAGGGGGGGAAAGTTCCAGACCCGCAGGCACTGGTTTTGGGTGTCCGCATGTCTAGACGGTAGCATGAGCTCGCACCGCGGACATACAGTATATATACAGTATACAGTCGGTCCAATTCACGCCGATATGAAATCAAGATAGGGATCTTGTTGCCATCCGAGCCGCAACACATGTTGATTAGTGCAATTACCACAATCAGTCCACGTGTTTACACAACAGGGAACGTTTACTAATTCACGGGGTTGAACTCTCCGCGGTTCTAAAAAAAGAACGCCTCCAATAAAGACAGATTGGAAATTGAGTGCATATACGGAAAATAAACAAGCATCTTGTCTAGGGGGGGAAAAAAGGCATGTGTGGACAGAAGTTGTTCAACTGGTGGCAAAGGGGCCAAGACGTGTCTTTATGAAATCAAACAATGGATGTCCGCTAACTTTTTGTAACTCAACGCCAAGAAAACGGAAATGCTGATCATCGGTCCTGCTAGACACCGACACCTATTTAATAATACCACCTTAACATTTGACAACCAAACAATTACACAAGGCGACTCGGTAAAGAATCTGGGTATTATCTTCCACCCAACTCTCTCGTTTGAGTCACACATTAAAGGCCTACTGAAAGCCACTACTACCAACCACGCAGTCTGATAGTTTATATATCAATGATGAAATCTTAACATTGCAACACATGCCAATACGGCCGGGTTAGATTAGTAAAGTGCAATTTTAAATTTCCCACGAAATATTCTGCTGAAAACGTCTCGGTATGATGACGTTTGCGCGTGACGTCACGGAATGTAGCGGACATATTGGGACACCATTGTGGCCAGCTATTAAGTCGTCTGTTTTCATCGCAAAATTCCACAGTATTCTGGACATCTGTGTTGGTGAATCTTTTGCAATTCAATGAACAATGAAGACAGCAGAGAAGTAAGCTGTAGGTGGGATCGGTGTATTAGCGACTGGCTGCAGCAACACAACCAGGAGGACTTTGAGTTGGATAGCAGACGCGCTACCGTGAGTACAGCTTTGGCTTCCAAACATTTGATCGCTTGCCCGTACGTGCGTGGCACTATGTGCATGTCACGTACGTAACTTTGGGGAAATATATGTTTCTTGCCGACTCTGATGGCGGCCGGGGTGTGGTCGAAAGCTACAACGCCCGCCGCCGCACCACTGTCCTCACCTTGACTTCCTCCGTCTCCGGGCCGCCGACCGCATCGATGATCGGGTGAAGTCCTTCTACGCGCCGTCGATCGCTGGAACGCAGGTGAGCACGGGTGTTGATGAGCAGATGAGAGCTGACGTAGGTGGAGAGCTAATGTTTTTAGCATAGCTCTGTCGAGGTCCCGTAGCTAAGTTAGCTTCAATGGCGTCGTTAGCAACAGCATTGCTAGGCTTCGCCAGGCGGCACAGCATTAACCGTGTGGTTACAGGTTCAGTGTTTGGTAGTATTGTTGATCTTCTGTCTATCCTTCCAGTCAGGGGCTTATTTCTTTTGTTTCTATCTGCATTTAAGCACGATGCTATCACGTTAGCTCCGTAGCTAAAGTGCTTCACCGATGTATTGTCGTGGAGATAAAAGTCACTGTGAATGTCCATTTCGCGTTTTCGACTCTCATTTTCAAGAGGATATAGTATCTGAGGTGGTTTAAAATACAAATCCGTGATCCACAATAGAAAAAAGAGAAAGTGTGGAATCCAATGAGCCAGCTTGTACCTAAGTTACGGTCAGAGCGAAAAAAGATGCGTCCTGCACTGCACTCTAGTCCTTCACTCTTACGTTCCTCATCCACGAATCTTTCATCCTGGCTCAAATTAATGGAGTAATCGTCGCTTTCTCAGTCCGAATCGCTGTCGCTGCTGGTGTAAACAATGGGGAAATGTGAGGAGCCCTTCAACCTGTGACGTCACGCTACTTCCGGTACAGGCAAGGCTTTTTTTTATCAGCGACCAAAAGTTGCGAACTTTATCGTCGATGTTCTCTACTAAATCCTTTCAGCAAAAATATGGCAATATTGCCAAATGATCAAGTATGACACATAGAATGGACCTGCTATCCCCGTTTAAATAAGAAAATTCAATTTCAGTAGGCCTTTAAATATAAGCCTGGTTGTGTTGTGGCTAATAGAGTATATATATGTCTTGTGTTTATTTACTGTTTTAGTCATTCCCAGCTGAATATCAGGTCCCACTCGCCTCTCACAGCATCTTCCCTATCTGAATCGCTTTCACTGCCCTCTAATCCTTCACTCTCACTTTCCTCATCCACAAATCTTTCATCCTCGCTCAAATTAATGGGGTAATCGTCGCTTTCTCGGTCCGAATCGCTCTCGCTGCTGGTGTAAACAATGTGCAGATGTGAGGCGCTCCACAACCTGTGACGTCACGCTACTTCCGGTACAGGCAAGGCTTTTTTTATCAGCGACCAAAAGTTGCGAACTTTATCGTCGATGTTCACTACTAAATCCTCTCAGCAAAAATATGGCAATATCGCGAAATTATCAAGTATGACACATAGAATGGATCTGCTATCCCCGTTTAAATAAGAACATTTCATTTAAAGGCCTTTAAGAGTGTTACTAAAACGGCCTTCTTTCATCTCCGTAATATCCCTAAAATTTGTCCTATTTTGTCCACTAGCGATGCTGAGATCATTATCCATGCGTTCGTTACGTCTCGTCTCGAATACTGTGATGTATTATTTTCGGGTCTCCCTATGTCTAGCTTTAAAAGATTACAGTTGGTACAAAATGCGGCTGCTAGACTTTTGACAAGAGCAAGAAAGTTTGATCATATTACGCCTATACTGTATATACCTTTATATACATATATACCTATATATATACACAGTATATACCTATACTGGCTCACCTGCACTGGGTTCCTGTGCATTTAAGATGCGACTTTAAGGTTTTACTACTTACGTATAAAATACTACACGGTCTAGCTCCATCCTATCTTGCCGATTGTATTGTACCATATGTCCCGGCAAAGAACTCCGGCTTATTAGTGATTCCAAGAGCCCAAAAAAAGTCTGCGGGCTATAAAGCGTTTTCTATTGGGGCTCCAGTACTCTGGAATGCCCTCCCGGTAACAGTTAGAGATGCTACCTCAGTAGAAGCATTTAAGTCCCATCTTAAAACTCATTTGTATACTCTAGCCTTTAAAAAGACCCCCTTTTAGACCAGTTGATCTGCCGTTTCTTTTCTTTTCTGCTCTGCCCCCCTCTCGCTTGTGGAGGGGGGCCATGGATGAAGTGTTGGCTGTCCAGAGTCGGGACCCGGGGTGGACCGCTCGCCTGTGCATCAGTTGGGGACATCTCTGCGCTGCTGACCTGTCTCCGCTCGGTATGGTCTCCTGCTGGCCCCACTATGGACTGGACTCTCACTATTATGTTAGATCCACTATGGACTGGACTCTCACTATTATGTTAGATCCACTATGGACTGGACTTTCACTGTTATGTTAGATCCACTATGGACTGGACTCTCACTATTATGTTAGATCCACTATGGACTGGACTTTCACTATTATGTTAGATCCACTATGGACTGGACTTTCACTATTATGCTAGATCCACTATGGACCAGACTCTCACTATTATGTTAGATCCACTATGGACTGGACTTTCACTATTATGTTAGATCCACTATGGACTGGACTCTCACTATTATGTTAGATCCACTATGGACTGGACTCTCACTATTATGTTAGATCCACTATGGACTGGACTCTCACTATTATGTTGGATCCACTATGGACTGGACTCTCACTATTATGTTAGATCCACTATGGACTGGACTCTCACTATTATGTTAGATCCACTATGGACTGGACTTTCACTATTATGTTAGATCCACTATGGACTGGACTCTCACTATTATGTTAGATCCACTATGGACTGGACTTTCACTATTATGTTAGATCCACTATGGACTGGACTTTCACTATTATGCTAGATCCACTATGGACCGGACTCTCACTATTATGTTAGATCCACTATGGACTGGACTTTCACTATTATGTTAGATCCACTATGGACCGGACTCTCACTATTATGTTAGATCCACTATGGACCGGACTCTCACTATTATGTTAGATCCACTATGGACTGGACTCTCACTATTATGTTAGATCCACTATGGACTGGACTCTCACTATTATGTTAGATCCACTATGGACTGGACTCTCACTATTATGTTAGATCCACTAAGGACTGGACTCTCACTATTATGTTAGATCCACTATGGACTGGACTCTCACTATTATGTTAGATCCACTATGGACTGGACTCTCACACTATTATGTTAGATCCACTATGGACTGGACTTTCACTATTATGTTAGATCCACTATGGACTGGACTCCCACTATTATGTTAGATCCCCTATGGACTGGACTCTCAATATTATGTTAGATCCACTATGGACTGGACTCTCACTATTATGTTAGATCCACTATGGACTGGACTCTCAATATTATGTTATATCCACTATGGACTGGACTCTCACTATTATGTTAGATCCACTATGGACTGGACTCCCACTATTATGTTAGATCCACTATGGACTGGACTCTCAATATTATGTTAGATCCACTATGGACTGGACTCTCACTATTATGTTAGATCCACAATGGACTGGACTCTCACTATTATGTTAGATCCACTATGGACTGGACTCTCAATATTATGTTATATCCACTATGGACTGGACTCTCACTATTATGTTAGATCCACTATGGACTGGACTCTCACTATTATGTTAGATCCACTATGGACTGGACTCTCGCTATTATGTTAGATCCACTATGGACTGGACTCTCGCTATTATGTTAGATCCACTATGGACTGGACTCTCACTATTATGTTAGATCCACTATGGACTGGACTTTCACAATATTATGCTAGACCCACTCGACGTCCATTGCATCCGGTCTCCCCTAGAGGGGGGGGGTCACCCACATCTGCGGTCCTCTCCAAGGTTTCTCATAGTCATTCACATTGACATCCCACTGGGTTGTGAGTTTTTCCTTGCCCTTATGTGGGCTCTGAACCGAGGATGTCGTTGTGGCTTGGGCAGCCCTTTGAGACACTTGTGTTTTAGGGCTATATAAATAAACATTGATTGATTGATTGAGTTGTTTACCATGTAAGCCCAAATCCAAACTGTTCTCCAGTTGCCAAGTCGGGCATATTTCGCACGAGAAATACTGCCAAAAATGTATTATTTGCACTTCAGTTTCAGGGAATCTCGCTCAAAAATGAATATCTTTATATGTATACTTTCACCGGAAAATATATTGAGATGAATATCGAGTTTAAAGTAAAAATATTATCGAGATACACTTTTTTTGTCCATATCGCCCAGCCCTATTTGGAGACAAACATTTTTGCAGGAAATTCCTAAAAACCGTAGCATGCTCCTGTCGTATAGAGCAGGGGTGTCAAAGTCAAGGCCAGGTCCACGAGGACGGCGTGGCACAGTTTGGGAGAGTGGCCGTGCCAGCAACCTGAGGGTTCCTGGTTCGATCCCCACCTTCTACCAACCTCGTCCCGTCCGTTGTGTCCTTGGGCAAGACACTTCACCCTTGCTCCTGATGGGTCCTGGTTAGGGCCTTGCATGGCAGCTCCCGCCATCACTGGGTGAATGTGTGTGTGAATGGGTGAATGTGGAAATAGTGTCAAAGCGCTTTGAGTACCTTGAAGGTAAAAAAGCGCTATACAAGTATAACCCATTTACCATATTGCCAAAAGTATTTGGCCACCTGTCTGTACTCACATATGAACTTGAAGTGCCATCCCATGGAATTGTCCAACATGTTTTGGTATCCTGGAGCATTCAAAGTTCCTTTCACAGGAGCCCAACTCCTGGAAAAACAACCCCACACCATAATTCCTTCTCCACCAAATTTCACACTCGGCACATTGCAGTCCGAAATGGACCGTCCTCCTGGCAACCTCCAAACCCAGACTGGTCCATCAGATTGCCAGATGGAAAAGCGTGATTCATCACTCCAGAGAACTCCACTGCTCTAGAGTCCAGTGGCGTCCAATGCCTTGCATTGGACTTGGTGGCGTATGGTTTAGATGCTGCTGCTCGGCCATGGAAACCCATTCCACGAAGCTCTCTGCGTACTGTACGTGGGCTAATTGGAAGGTCACATGAAGTTTGGAGCTCCGTAGCAACGGACTGTGCAGAAAGTCTTTGCACTATGCGCTCCAGCATTCGCCGACCCCTCTCTGTCAGTTCATGTGGCCTACCACTTGGTGGCTGAGTTGCTGTTGTTCCCAAACTCTTCACTTTTCTTACAATAAAGTTGACTTTGGAATATTTAGGAGCGAGGACATTTCACGACTGGATTTGTTGCACAGGTGGCATCCTATGACAGTTCCACGCTGGAAATCACTGAAAGCGGCCCATTCTTTTACAAATGTTTGTAGAAACAGTCTCCATGCCTACGTGCTTGACTTTAAACAAACCCCGTTTCCATATGAGTTGGGAAATTGTGTTAGATGCAAATATAAACGGAATACAATGATTTGCAAATCCTTTTCAACCCATATTCAATTGAATGCACTACAAAGACAACATATTTGATGTTCAAACTCATAAACTTTATTTATTTTGCAAATAATAATTAACTTAGAATTTCATGGCTGCAACACGTGCCAAAGTAGTTGGGAAAGGGCATGTTCACCACTGTGTTACATGGCCTTTCCTTTTAACAACACTCAGTAAACGTTTGGGAACTGAGGAGACCAACTTTTGAAGCTTCTCAGGTGGAATTCTTTCCCATTCTTGCTTGTGGTATTTTAGGCTTCATAATGCGCCACACATTTTCAATGGGAGACAGGTCTGGACTACAGGCAGGCCAGTCTAGTACCCGCACTCTTCTACTATGAAGCCACGTTGATGTAACACGTGGCTTGGCATTGTCTTGATGAAATAAGCAGGGGCGTCCATGGTAACGTTGCTTGGATGGCAACATATGTTGCTCCAAAACCTGTATGTACATTTCAGCATTAATGGCGCCTTCACAGATGTGTAAGTTACCCATGTCTTGGGCACTAATACACCCCCATACCATCACAGATGCTGGCTTTTCAACTTCGCGCCTATAACAATCCGGAGGGTTCTTTTCCTCTTTGGTCCGGAGGACACGACGTCCACAGTTTCCAAAAACAATTTGAAATGTGGACTCGTCAGACCACAGAACACTTTTTCACTTTGTATCAGTCCATCTTAGATGAGCTCAGGCCCAGCGAAGCCGACGGCGTTTCTGGGTGTTGTTGATAAACAGTTTTCGCCTTGCATAGGAGAGTTTTAACTTGCACTTACAGATGTAGCGACTAACTGTAGTTACTGACAGTTGGTTTCTGAAGTGTTCCTGAGCCCATGTGGTGATATCCTTTACACACTATTGTCGCTTGTTGATGCAGTACAGCCTGAGGGATCGAAGGTCACGGGCTTAGCTGCTTACGTGCAGTGATTTCTCCAGATTCTCTGAACCCTTTGATGATATTACGGAGCGTAGATGGTGAAATCCCTAAATTCCTTGCAATAGCTGGTTGAGAAAGGTTTTTCCTAAACTGCTCAACAATTTGCTCACGCATTTGTTGACAAAGTGGTGACCCTCGCCCCATCCTTGTTTGTGAATGACTGAGCATTTCATGGAATCTACTTGTATACCCAATCATGGCACCCACCTGTTCCCAATTTGCCTGTCCACCTGTGGGATGTTCCAAATAAGTGTTTGATGAGCATTCCCCAACTTTATCAGTGTTTATTGCCACCTTTCCCAACTTCTTTGTCACGTGTTGCTGGCATCTAATTCTAAAGTTCATTATTATTTGCAACAAAAAAAAAACGTTTATCAGTTTGAACATCAAATATGTTGTCTTTGTAGCAAATTCAACTGAATATGGGTTGAAAATGACTTGCAAATCATTGTATTCCGTTTATATTTACATCTAACACAATTTCCCAACTCATATGGAAACGGGGTTTGTACACCGTGCCAACTGATTAGGACACCTGATTCTCATCCTTTGGATGGGTGGACAAATACTTTTGGCAATATAGTGTATTTATGCCCTAAATATGTGCGTTCTTGTAACAAGTCTGCTTCTATAAGTATGTTCTACGTAGGCCTGCGCAACAAATATGGCTTCCATTTACATTTTATCCCACCTTCAGGCTAAATGCTTCCATGTGCTCCACGAGGGAGGCAGCGTGTCCCCTGCTGTCGACAAGCGCTTTATTTATAGGCTTTTTATACAAATATGTCGTTCTTTGAGATTCGTTTATAGGCAGGAGCCCACTA
Organism: Entelurus aequoreus; assembly: GCF_033978785.1. Lineage (NCBI taxonomy): Eukaryota > Metazoa > Chordata > Actinopteri > Syngnathiformes > Syngnathidae > Entelurus > Entelurus aequoreus. The sequence continues at coordinate 27,830,305 of NC_084753.1, read as the reverse complement.
TAAACAGCGCCCGGGCAACAATAACAACCTCTCCCGTGTGTCATGCAAATCTGCGGCGGGTTCGCGATCGCTCTTCACGCTCATGTTTTTTTTTTTTGCTGCCGACACAAGCAGCATTTACATTTCATGAGCTCGCTAACCTTTCTTCCTCCGCTGCCCCCCTCTCGCATCGCCTTGTCACCGGGCTGATTTAGTGCAGCGGTCATTTCCATGCAGGCCGGTGGCTGGCAGACGCCGTCCCTTTGCAGGCGGATGAATATTTACATGGCAGTTAACAGGTGGCGAGTAGTTTAATGGCGGTAATAGCCGCGTGGCGGAAGTATTTTGCCCTTGCAAGTGGATGTGCTGTAACACCGTGTGTGCAACGTTCAGTGCATAGCGCAACATTGTGCAATGTGCCAAATATATATATGTGTACAGCTCTGGTAATGGGTACATTCGCACCCACCTGCACAAATGTACTTCAAAATGTAACAATCAAAATAAATATGACTTTGTTTTTGTTTACTAGGGCATGCATATATAATATGCATTAGTTTGACCATTTAAAACAGGGGTGTCCAAACGTTTTCCACTGAGGGCCGCATTCTGAAAAATCAAAGCAAGCGGGGGCCATTTTGATATTTTTTATTTTAAAAACCAATACAATATAAGTATTAAAAAATATACATTTAGGCCTCCACTCAGGCTTGATCCCGGGGACCCCAAAGGGTTTTGGTCAAAAAATATAAAAAATGTGTCATTATTCAGTTTTATTATTTTTTATTATTATTCAAGTTTTAAATCTCTAGATCAGGGGTCACCAACGCGGTGCCCGCGGGCACCAGGTAGCCCGTAAGGACCAGATGAGTAGCCCGCCGGCCTGTTCTAAAAATAGCTCAAATAGCAGCACTTACCAGTGAGCTGCCTCTATTTTTTAAATTTTATTTATTTACTAACAAGCTGGTCTCGCTTTGCCCGACATTTTTAATTCTAAGAGAGACAAAACTCAAATAGAATTTGAAAATCCAAGAAAATATTTTAAAGACTTGGTCTTCACTTGTTTAAATTCATAATTTTTTTTACTTTGCTTCTTATAATTTTCAGAAAGACAATTTTAGAGAAAAAATACAACCTTAAAAATGATTTTAGGATTTTTAAACACATATACCTTTTTACCTTTTAAATTCCTTCCTCTTCTTTCCTGACAATTTAAATCAATGTTCAAGTATTTTTTTTTTTTTTGTAAAGAATAATAAATACATTTTAATTTAATTCTTCATTTTAGCTTCAGTTTTTTCGACGAAGAATATTTGTGAAATATTTCTTCAAACTTATTATGATTAAAATTCAAAACAATTATTCTGTCAAATCTAGAAAATCTGTAGAATCAAATTTAAATCTTATTTCAAAGTCTTTTGAATTTCTTTTAAAATTTTTGTTCTGGAAATTCTAGAAGAAATAATGATTTGTCTTTGTTAGAAATATAGCTTGGTCCAATTTGTTATATATTCTAACAAAGTGTAGATTGGATTTTAACCTATTTAAAACATGTCATCAAAATTCTAAAATTAATCTTAATCAGGAAAAATTACTAATGATGTTCCATAAATTCTTTTTTTAATTTTTTCTCTTCTTTTTTTCGGTTGAATTTTGAATTTTAAAGAGTCGAAATTGAAAATAAACTATGTTTCAAAATTTAATTGTCATTTTTTTCGTGTTTTCTACTCTTTTAAACCGCTCAATTAAGTGTAAATATCATTAATTATTAATAATAACGTCAAAGGTAAAATGAGCAAATTGGCTATTTCTGGCAATTTATTTAAGTGTGTATCAAACTGGTAGCCCTTTGCATTAATCAGTACCCAAGAAGTAGCTCTTGGTTTCAAAAAGGTTGGTGACCCCTGCTCTAGATCGACATTAGGTCTGTCTGTCAATATAACGGTTTTAAAGATTTAAGTTGTATGCTCTTGTTGTCGAAGAAAACCCTGTTTTTTTAAGGAAAAAATACAAAATATGCAATATTTTCACACAATAAAATTTACAAGTGGAATATTTGAGATTATATAACAATTGGAGCCTTAAAAAGGTCAATAACTCATAACAACATTGATTTTACCGTATTTCCTTGAATAGCCGCAGGGGCGCTAATTCATTTAAAACCTCTTCTCACTCCTGCGCTTACCAAAAGCATGTGGGATGGGCAAGCATGCGGTAATTATTTTAAAACCTCTTCTTACTCCGGCGCTTACCTTATCATGAAAAGCACATTTAATAAAAAAAAAAAAGTTATTATGTTCTTACCTTTACTTATAAATGATGTCCATCTGCAGCTGCTTCTGATCAAAGGCAGTCTTCCTTATCTTTCTTCAGTTTTAAAGGTCTCTGGAGATATTCCTTTAATTATTACCTCCTGCTTCGATTGAAAGTCCAGTTTAGAAAACTGTTTTATTTTAGATATGTAATCCTCCATGGTAAAAGTGCAAGCAAACGATCGCGGCTCACGCATGCTGCTTGTTGTCTTCTTCTACAGCACCGGCCTTCTGCAGTATTGGTAGTCGCAAGAAGGATCACTAGCACCCTCTACCACCAGGAGGCAGGAGTCACTTAATGACTCATATTTGACCCGGCGGAAGTGCCAAGCATGCGCTAATTATTTTGCGAAACGAGTTTGACCCGGCTGTAATTCTAGGCAGGCGAATACTATATTCCCGGCGGCAATTCAAGGAAATACGGTAATTCATTATTATTTTTTGAGCAAAGACACTTAAAAACAAATCACACAAAAATTATTGGGGATCCAAATAATTATAGTGTTAAAAAATAAATTATATATATATTTTTTTTACTGTTTAGTTTTAACACAATAATTTTGAGATCAACTTCAGATCTATCCGTCAATTATACATTTTATTGTTGTTTATGTTTTTCGTTGGTTTGTTTTAGGCCCTTCTTTATAAAAAAAAACAGCTCAGTTTTTTATATGGCAAACACAAAATATTTTTTCCCAAAAATATCTCAGATGTGACGTAATTGGAGCCTTGAATAGGTCAATAATTCATAATGACATTGATTTTGATTCATTATTATTTTTTAAAGAAACAAACAACCTGCATGGCAGCTTTGTGTTATTAGAGTAAACATTGCGACATTTTCTTGTTACATTTCACCTGTTTGCTCTTTTATACCACTTATGATGTTTTTAATTTTTTTCATTCTTTTTTTTTAAATGTGCCGTGTGGCCGTTAAAAAATGACCTGCGGGCCACAAATGGCCCCCGGGCCGCAATTTGGACACCCCTGATTTAAAATCAACGATAATAAAAAGGAGATGCTTGGAAATAGCATAAAGATGCCCCAAAAACTTGGAAAAACGCAATTCATAGCGTTATTTTTTGGTGTAACCATCATGAGCGTTCTGTTTAGGTATATTTATTTTATATTTTGATAAATCATGATATTTATGTATTACTAAATTTAAATAGGTATTGATCAATCTTTAAGCTGTGTGTATTTGATTTCAGTTTGCTTTTGACATCTTATTTAGAATTGTAGTTGAAACTTTAACAACCTTGTGTTGCACTCATGATGGCGTAACCAAACTAGATTTCATTTAATGATCTTATTTTGAATATTTATTCCCTTTTTTACATTTAGTATATTTAAATATTAATTTATAAAAATTGAATACATTTCAAATATCAATAAAATGCAATTGCCTTCATCTTATTGGGTAATGTTTAGTTACACCAAGTCATGAGCGTAACACTAAGCTTCATCACTTTGACTTGTAATATCTCAAATTCTGGTGGCGTGTTATGCTTTTTTCTTTTTGGAACATGTACTATACATATAATACAATAAAGTTCCATATAAAATTATGTTTATAGTGGAGCTGTACACACACACATATATATATATATATATATATATATATATATATATATATATATATATATATATATATATATATATATATATATATATATATATATATATATATATATATATATTTTTTTTTTTTATTATATTTTTATTTTTTATTTTTTAGAAATTATTAATCAATCATACAAAACAATACACAGCAATACCATAACAATGCAATCCAATTCCAAAACCAAACCCGACCCAGCAACACTCAGAACTGCAATAAACAGAGCAATTGAGAGGAGACACAAACACGGCACGGAACAATCTAAAAGTAGTGAAACAAAAATGAATATTATCAACCACAGTATCAATATTAGTAACAATTTCAACACAGCAGTGATTAAAAATCCCTCATTGACATTATCATTACAGACATTAATAAATAAATAAAAATTAAAAAAAGAGCAATAGTGTCACAGTGGCTGACACTTGCATCGCATCTCATAAATTTGACAACACACTGTGTCCAATATTATCCACAAAGATATAATAAGTCATATTTTTGGTTAATTTAATAGTTAAAACAAATTTAAATAATGGATCCCATATTCCAATACATGACTCATTATTATCTAAACTAAATGCATTTTTTTCTACTGATATCATCTCCATAGCTTGTGTATACCATTCAGAATGTGTTGGACTAATACTATCTATCCATTTTTTTTTAATTTTACCCTTTTTGTTATCATGCACACACTGCAAAAAGTCAGTGTTCAAAAACAAGAAAAAATAACACAAAAATTAGGGGTGTTTTACTTGAACTAAGCAAAATTATCTGCCAATAGAACAAGAAAATTTGGCTTGTCAAGACTTTCCAAAACAAGTAAAATTGAAGCTGCAAGCAGCGATGGACGGGACCGACTTTGAGGGCTCATAAAATCCAAACCGGAGCAGTAATTAAAACTCTTTCATCAACTTTTAATCAGAAGGGTTCAATATCTCTCCTGTGCTAATTTGAAGCCTACACGACAAACGCGCTCAGAGGAGATAATGTTTGAAAAAACGTGACGGTTTTTACTCAACTTTTGTTTTGAAGGGGGAATTGCAAACTTCCTGTTGATTTTTGCTGGGGGTTGTCAGTGTGTAAAATATATGTCTAAGTGAAACCTACATAGAGGTTTTTGTTTCATGTCTCTACGACATTCCTACTGGGAGTTAGAGGCAGTTTTGTCTGTGTTTTCTTCCTAGGGGGCGCTAGAGCGCAATTTTGAGTTTTGGGGTTTGGTTTTTTGATTAGATCGCAATTTTCGCCAGTCCTGATGTGTGTGTCCAATTTGGTGAATTTTGAAGCATGTTAAGGGGGTCAAATTACAGCTCAAAGAGGCGGCGGTATAATAATAAAACGCTAGAAATACAATAGGGTACTCTGTCCCAAAGCTAACCTCAATGAACCCAAAAATACCTTCAAATAAGTATATTCTCACTAATAACAAGTGTACTACTATACGAGTGCGTATTTTCTATTGTTTCATTGAAAATTAAACAGCAAAGTCCATTTGGCTGTCATCTGTTTTAAATATGAGACACAATCGTGTCAAAGTCATGATTTTTTATTTCATGCTTGAAATAAGAAATGTTTACTTTAAAAAAGTAGTTTTATACTTGTGAGTGTTGATGACACAGCTTTGCAACAGTTGATATTCTAGTTTCAAGCATGTTTTACTCAATATAGGTCATAAAAAAAAGCTGTAATATCTTACTGAGATCATTTAGGACCAAAACCCTTAAAACAAGTAAAACACTCGAACATAAAATTTTATGTATGGCCGCGCAAGTTTCGGGATGCCCAAAATGTCCGTAACACACCCAGCCGAGTCCCACGGGATGGGATAAAAGTTGGAAAAGTCTGCAAAAGTCCCAAAAATGTTCAAAATACCTACCCAGGTTCGAGTCCCACAAGTCCCGCCGCCTGCCGAGTCCCGGGATGCCCAAAATGTCCAAAACGCGCCAAGCAAAGTCCCACAGGAAGGCGGGGAGAAAAGTGAGAAAAGTCTGCAAAATGTTAAAAAATCACACCCGGGTTCGAGTGCCACAAGTTTTAAGACTTGTGGGACTCTAACCTGGGTAGGTATTTAGAAAATTTTTGGGACTTTTGCCGACTCTTCCAACTTTTATCCCCCCTCCCCGTGGGACTCGGCTGGGTGTGTTATGGACATTTTGGGCATCCCGGGACTTGTGCAGCCGGCGGTGGGACTTGTGGGACTCGAACCTGGGTAGGTATTTTGAACATTTTTGGGGACTTTTGCCGACTTTTCTCACTTTTCTCCTCCACTTCCCGTGGGACTTTGCTGGGTACGTTTTGGAAATTTTTTGCATCCCGGAATTGTGCGGCCGGCGGCGGGACTCGTGGGACTGGAACACGGGGAGGTATTTTGGACACAATTGGGACTTTTGACCATTTTGGCCGCCTTTTCCCCTCTTCTTCCCCGCCTTCCTGTGCACCATTGCTGGGTGTGTTCTGGACATTTGGACAAAAATAGTTTCAAGCATGTTTTACTCAATATAGGTCATAAAAAAAAAGCAACAAGCTGTAATATCTTACTGAGATCATTTAGGACCAAATGTATATATATATATATATATATATATATATATATATATATATATATATATATATATATATATATATATATATATACGTGTGTGTTTTTTCTTGACCTATATACATCTATATATATCTATATATATATATATATATATATATATATATATATATATATATATATATATATATATATATATATATATATATATATATATATATATATATATATATATATATATATATATATATATATATATATATATATATATATATATATATATATATATATATATATATATATAGGTCAAGAAAAAACACCAAAGGCTGTATCATCCCTACAAGCCTGTTTCGCTCTGTGTGTGTGTGGATATATATATATATATATATATATATATATATATATACATACACGTTAGGTCAGAAAAAAATATATAGATATAGCCTCTTGTGTTTTTTCCTGACCTCGGCTCTACCCCAGTATTGAGCACTGTATAACGGATAGACCACCGAAACCTCGATTATATATACATATGTATGTGTGTGTATATATATATATATATATGTATATATATATATATATATATATATATATATATATATATATATATATATATATATATATATATATATATGTGTATATATTCGATCTTAACATGTGTGTGTATATATATATATATACAGTATATATATATATATATACTGTATATATATATATATATATATATATATATATATATATATATACTGTATATATATATACACACACATGTTAAGATCGAATATATATATATATATATATATATATATATATACTGTATATATATATATATACACACACATGTTAAGATCGAATATATATATATATATATATATATATATAAATATATATATTATGTATATATGTGTGTGTGTGTGTGTGTATATATATATATATATATATATATATATATATATATATATATATATATATATATATATATATATATATAGTATATACATAGATATATAATATATATATATATATATATATATATATATATACACGTATATATGTGTGTGTGTATATATATATATATATATATATATATATATATATATATATATATATATATATAAAAATGCATCTGTGTGTGTATGTATATATATATATATATATATATATATATATATATATATATATATGTATGTGTGTGTGTTTGTATATATGTGTGTGTGTATATATATATATATATATATATATATATATATATATATATATATATTTATATATATAAATATATGTATAATATTGTTATTTATAATAAACCACAGGTTATTATTCATTTGCTTGAGTCAAAACAATTTCAAAAAGACCGCAATATTTGGACACAAATGCCATTTTATTGTCAGAATGTCATTCAGGCACATTTTTTTTAAAATGTTGTAGGGTCCTTGAATGCATTGCGTTCGTTTACTTAAAACCTGGTAACAGTTTTATTTAGTCAGGGTGTATTTTAAATTACAATATGCCAGCCAGCGCACCAGTTGGAGTCTCTTCACTCATCTTTACACTGTTGTGTGTATTAATCTGATCACTGACTCTATAAAGAACCCGTACTGCATCCACGGTTAAGCTAAAGAAGCATGGGCAGTCAAAGTAAAGTGTGTGAATAATTTGCTTATATACATAATTAATGCAATAATTGTTTGTAATTAATCACATGAGTTAACTCGTTATTTTTGACAGCCCTAGTTTTATTATATTTTACTAATAATGCAAATAAGTGATAATCATACTTTTCATTTGACTTTTACATAGTAATAATAATAACGATAATAGACGGTCGTTTACATCCTGTTATTATTTTTGTATGTGCAAATGAGGTTTTATCGTCCGTCTGACAGCCGTGCAAAGCGCTGGAATGTCCGGCAAACTGGAACAGATGCCTTGGCCATGCAGGCCCCGCCCACCCTCCCACCCACTCTGGCACATGACATCACCACATATGGCCGCAGTGATTGATCTGTCATTATGGGGGGGGGGGGGGGGGGTGACGAGTTGAGTGGTAATGATGGGGAAGGAGCAACATGTTTTCCAGCCATACGTGTACATACATACATACATACATACATACAGTACGCGTACATGTGTCTATGGTTTGTTTGTGGGACGCAACAGTGCGGTTTCTACGCTCCCTTAAAAGCGCCCATATGTGGATAAAGTTGTCTTTCCAACACCAAAAGAACAAAAAAAGTCTTGCAATTTCCTTCAAACATTTTGTCATATTTTACAAAAAGCGTTTCCTTATGAGTTGGGAAATTGTGTTGGATGTAAATATAAACGGAATACAATGATTTGCAAATCATTTTCAACCCATATTCAGTTGAACATGCTACCATTTTTTTTTTGGGCAAATAATCATTAACTTTAGAATTTGATGCCAGCAACACGTGACAAAGAAGTTGGGAAAGGTGGCAATAAATACTGATAAAGTTGAGGAATGCTCATCAAACACTTATTTGGAACATCCCACAGGTGAACAGGCAAATTGGGAACAGGTGGGTGCCATGATTGGGTATAAAAGTAGATTCCATGAAATGCTCAGTCATTCACAAACAAGGATGGGGCGAGGGTCACCACTTTGTCAACAAATGCATGTGCAAGTTGTTGAACAGTTTAAGAAAAACCTTTCTCAACCAGCCATTGCAAGGAATTTAGGGATTTCACCATCTACGCTCCGTAAAATCATCAAAGGGTTTAGAAAATCTGAAGAAATCACTGCACGTAAGCAGCTAAGCTCGTGACCTTCGATCCCTCAGGCTGTACTGCATCAACAAGCGACATCAGTGTGTAAAGGATATCACCACATGGGCTCAGGAGCACTTCAGAAACCCACTGTCAGTAACTACAGTTGGTCGCTACATCTGTAAGTGTAAGTTAAAACTCTCCTATGCAAGGCGAAAACCGTTTATCAACAACACCCAGAAACGCCGCCGGCTTCGCTGGGGTCGAGCTCATCTAAGGTGGACTGATACAAAGTGGAAAAGTGTTCTGTGGTCTGACGAGTCCACATTTCAAATTGTTTTTGGAAACTGTGGACGTCGTGTCCTCCGGACCAAAGAGGAAAAGAACCATCCGGATTGTTCTAGGCGCAAAGTGTAAAAGCCAGCATCTGTGATGGTATGGGGGTGTATTAGTACCCAAGACATGGGTAACTTACACATCTGTGAAGGCACCATTAATGCTGAAAGGTACATACAGGTTTTGGAGCAACATATGCTGCCATCCAAGCAACGTTACCATGGACGCCCCTGCTTATTTCAGCAAGACAATGCCAAGTCACGTATTACATCAACGTGGCTTCATAGTAAAAGAGTGCGGGTACTAGACTGGCCTGCCTGTAGTCCAGACCTGTCTCCCATTGAAAATGTGTGGCGCATTATGAAGCCTAAAATACCACAATGGAGACCCCCGGACTGTTGAACAACTTAAGCTGTACATCAAGCAAGAATGGGAAAGAATTCTACCTGAGAAGCTTCAAAAATGTGTCTCCTCAGTCCCCAAACGTTTACTGAGTGTTGTTAAAAGGAAAGGCCATGTAGAGATTACAAAGAGAAACATAGCCAGGACTTGTGATCTCGCCAGAAAGATGTCCAGGCATCGAGTAATTGTCTCTGGCCCCCTGCCTGCGAGAGGCAATGATGAGAGATATAGCAGATTAGTCTCGCTTAACAAGTGGTTGGCTAGCTACTGTAGGACGCAGGGACTAACGTTTATTGATAACTGGCCCTCTTTCTGGGGCAAACCAGGCTTGCTGATGAGAGACGGCCTTCACCCTAACCAGGAAGGCGCCATCATCCTGTCTAGAAACATAGACTACTATTTAAGTCTCACTTGACTGACTACACTAGAGCAAGCCCGGTCACAGGCAATTACAATGTCTGTTAGTCCGGGTGAGGAGTCAGTTAAGCTAGAACTAGCCAGCGCCAGGCTGGATAATCCATGTACGCATAGCAATTCTCTTAGAATAATACACAATTCACATAATGTTTTTTCTGTTGTGTCTGTGTCAGAGGTGGACATGCATTCTACTGAGGTGGCAAATTATGATATGTCCAGTCTATTGCAGCACCAAGCAAACAATCGGAAAATTCCCGTCATATCAATTCCTAGATATGGTCGAAACTATTTAAAGTGCACTACGCATAATAAACGCAACATTGTTAATATTGCCACTACGGATAATCTTAACAAAAACTCGTCAAAACAGCCCAATACCTATAATATGGGCTTTTTAAACATAAGATCATTGTCTCCCAAGGCGTTATTGGTTAATGAGGTCATTAGAGACAACAATCTTAACGTCATTGGTCTTAGCGAAACCTGGCTCAAACCGGACGAATTTTTTGCGCTCAATGAGGCATCTCCTCCTAACTATACGAATGCGCATGTTGCCCGCCCTCTTAAAAGGGGAGGGGGTGTCGCACTAATATACAATGAAAATTTCAACCTTACCCCTAACCTAAATAATAAATATAAATCGTTTGAGGTGCTTACTATGAGGTCTGTCACACCGCTACCTCTCGACCTGGCTGTTATCTACCGCCCCCCTGGGCCCTATTCGGACTTTATCAGTGAATTCTCAGAGTTCGTTGCTGATCTAGTGACGCACGCCGACAATATAATCATAATGGGGGACTTTAATATCCATATGAATACCCCATCGGACCCTCAGTGCGTGGCGCTCCAAACCATAATTGATAGCTGTGGTCTTACACAAATAATACATGAACCCACGCATCGCAACGGTAATACAATAGATCTAGTGCTTGTCAGGGGTGTCACCACCTCCAAAGTTATGATACTTCCATATACTAAAGTAATGTCCGATCATTACCTTATAAAATTTGAAGTTTTGACTCTTTGTCAACAAGCTAATAATAATAATAACTGCTATAGCGGCCGCAACATTAATGCTGCCATAACGATGACTCTTGCTGACCTACTGCCTTCGGTAATAGCACCATTCCCAAATTATGTCGGCTCTATTGATAAACTCACTAACAACTTTGACGATGCCTTGCGCGAAATTATTGATAGTATAGCACCGCTAAAGCAAAAAAGGGCCCCTAAAAGGCGCACCCCATGGTTTACAGAAGAAATTAGAGCTCATAAATTATCATGTAGAAAACTGGAACGCAATTGGCGCGCGACTAAACTTGAGGTTTTCCATCAAGCATGGAGTGATAGTTTAATAACTTATAAACGCATGCTTACCTTAGCTAAAGCTAAATACTACTCAAATCTCATCCGCCTCAACAAAAACGATCCTAAATTTCTGTTTAGTACAGTAGCATCGCTAACCCAACAAGGGACTCCTCCCAGTAGCTCCACCCACTCGGCAGATGATTTTATGAATTTCTTTAATAAGAAAATTGAACTCATTAGAAAGGAGATTAAAGACAACGCATCCCAGCTACAACTGGGTTCTATTAACACAAATACGACTGTATATACGACGGACACTGCCCTCCAAAATAGTCTCTCTATTTTTGATGAAATAACATTAGAGGAATTATTACAGCGTGTAAGTGGGATAAAACAAACAACATGTTTACTTGACCCACTTCCTGGGAAACTTATCAAGGAACTGTTTGTATTATTAGGTCCATCAGTGTTAAATATTATAAACTTATCACTTTCCTCCGGCACTGTTCCCCTAGCATTCAAAAAAGCGGTTATTCATCCTCTGCTCAAAAGACCTAACCTCGATCCTGACCTCATGGTAAACTACCGACCGGTCTCCCACCTTCCGTTTATTTCCAAAATTCTCGAAAAAACTGTTGCACAGCAGCTAAATGAACACTTAGTGACTAACAATCTCTGTGAACCTTTTCAATCCGGTTTCAGGGCAAATCACTCTACGGAGACAGCCCTCGCAAAAATGACTAATGATCTATTGCTAACGATGGATTCTGATGCGTCATCTATGTTGCTGCTTCTTGATCTTAGCGCCGCTTTCGATACCGTCGATCATAATATTTTATTAGAGCGTATCAAAACACGTATTGGTATGTCAGACTTAGCCTTGTCTTGGTTTAACTCTTATCTTACTGACAGGATGCAGTGCGTCTCCCATAACAATGTGACCTCGGACTATGTCAAGGTAACGTGCGGAGTTCCCCAGGGTTCGGTTCTTGGCCCTGCACTCTTTAGTATTTACATGCTGCCGCTGGGTGACATCATACGCAAGTACGGTGTTAGCTTTCACTGTTATGCTGATGACACTCAACTCTACATGCCCCTAAAGCTGACCAACACGCCGGACTGTAGTCAGCTGGAGGCGTGTCTTAATGAAATTAAACAATGGATGTCCGCTAACTTTTTGCAACTCAACGCTAAGAAAACGGAAATGCTGATTATCGGTCCTGCTAGACACCAACATCTATTTAATAATACCACCTTAACATTTGACAACCAAACAATTAAACAAGGAGACTCGGTAAAGAATCTGGGTATTATCTTCGACCCAACTCTCTCGTTTGAGTCACACATTAAGAGTGTTACTAAAACGGCCTTCTTTCATCTCCGTAATATCGCTAAAATTCGTTCCATCTTGTCCACTAGCGACGCTGAGATCATTATTCATGCGTTCGTTACGTCTCGTCTCGATTACTGTAACGTATTATTTTCGGGCCTCCCTATGTCTAGCATTAAAAGATTACAGTTGGTACAAAATGCGGCTGCAAGGCTTTTGACAAAAACAAGAAAGTTTGATCATATTACGCCTATACTGGCTCACTTGCACTGGCTTCCTGTGCACTTAAGATGCGACTTTAAGGTTTTACTACTTACGTATAAAATATTACACGGTTTAGCTCCAGCCTATCTCGCCGATTGTATTGTACCATATGTCCCGACAAGAAATCTGCGTTCAAAGAACTCCGGCTTATTAGTGATTCCCAGAGCCAAAAAAAAGTCTGCGGGCTATAGAGCGTTTTCTATTCGGGCTCCAGTACTCTGGAATGCCCTCCCGGTAACAGTTAGAGATGCTACCTCAGTAGAAGCATTTAAGTCCCATCTTAAAACTCATTTGTATAATCTAGCCTTTAAATAGACCCCCCCTTTTTTAGACCAGTTGATCTGCCGTTTCTTTTCTTCTCTCCTCTTCTCCCCTGTCCCTTGCGAGGGGGAGTTGCATAGGTCCGGTGGCCATGGATGAAGTGCTGGCTGTCCAGAGCCGGGACCCCGGGTGGACCACTAGCCTGTGCATCGGTTGGGGACATCTCTGCGCTGCTGACCCGTCTCCGCTCGGGATGGTTTCCTGTTGGCCCCGCTGTGGACTGGACTCCCGCTGATGTGTTGGATCCACTGTGGACTGGACTTTCACAATGTTATGTCAGACCCACTCGACATCCGTTGCTTTCGGTCTCCCCTAGAGGGGGGGGGGTTACCCACATATGCGGTCCTCTCCAAGGTTTCTCATAGTCATTCACCGACGTCCCACTGGGGTGAGTTTTTCCTTGCCCGTATGTGGGCTCTGTACCGAGGATGTCGTTGTGGCTTGTACAGCCCTTTGAGACACTTGTGATTTAGGGCTATATAAATAAACATTGATTGATTGATTGATTGATGTAACACAGTGGTGAACGTGCCCTTTCCCAACTACTTTGGCACGTGTTGCAGCCATGAAATTCTAAGGTAATTATTATTTGCAAAAAAAAAAAAGTTTAAATATCTTGTCTTTGCAGTGCATTCAATTGAATATGGGTTGAAAAGGATTTGCAAATCATTGTATTCCGTTTATATGTACATCTAACACAATTTCCCAACTCATATGGAAATGGGGTTTGTACATGTTTAAGTTGATTATTATGACAGATTTCCTCATAATGAAGAAACTATTGAAATGGTCAAAAGCAACATCTATAAATAAAAGAATGGCCGAGCCTGTCGACCAGAGTTTACATTTCAGACACCGGCCCGATTCATTTTTGTTTATTATAAAGCAGCGGACAACAAACGTCAACTAAACAAATCCAAACAAACATGAAAAAAAAAAAAAGCAATTATTCCTTATCACTGCTTTAGTCTCTGTTTAAACAGTCGCACATTGCGACTCTGCGGCCGTAAGCCAGGACAGATGCAAACGCCGAATCCATGCGTTGGAGTAAGCCAGCCAGTCGGCTGAAGGGACGGAGGATGTTGAGGAGAGAAAAAAAAAAACAATATGATGGAGATTTGGCTCCACAGGCCAGAATGGAAGCGGGACGCTTGTCTTCTCCTGCTGTGAGTCTGGCAGCTTGCTATGGAGCCTGTCATTGGCAGCAGCAGGGGGTCCAGCCACTACATGGCATTCAGCAGCATGGGAGCTGAATAAATCACTGCAACACACACACACACACACACACACACACACACACACAGTCCGAGTCCAGTTGACAATTTGTTTAACAAAGCCCGGACTTGGCCTCTTGTTAGACGTACGGGTCCGAAGACAGCTGACGTTACACTTTTGCTTTTAATGAACTTCACTTTACTATGTCATGGTTTAAAGAATAATTGACTTTATTTTTCTTAAGCCACTGCCCAAGTTCTCTGGCCTTTCCTCAGGACTGAAAATTTAATATATATATATATATATATATATATATATATATATATATATATATATATATATATATATATATATATATATATATATATATATATATATATATATATATATATATATATATTCTAAAAGATAAATTAATTTAAAACCAAAAAAAAAAAAGCAGAACGGGTTCAGAATACCGTATTTTCCGGACCATAGGGCGCACCGGATTATAAGGCGCACTGCCGATGAGCGGGTCTATTTTCATACAAAAGGCGTCAAAAAGGTCTTTTTTTTTTTTTTTTAGTAGACAAGAAACGGTTTTTCCTTGTTGTTGCACTAGTGAGCCACGGATGAGGAGATGCTGCTCCGTTAATTGATTGAAGTCAAGTCTGAAGGTCATTAAAACAGTTAGTGCCATCTTTTGACACTTCTTCCACTCCCGTCCTTACACGCTACACCGCTACAACAAAGATGACGAAGAAGACGGAGAAGACGCTGTCGAAGGTGAGCCACGTAAATAAGACCGCCCACAAAACGGCGCATCCTGAAGCGACTGTCAGAAAGCGGCTTGAAGATGATCTGTAAAACATCATCCATGCAACATTTTGACCAAAGAACCACCTGTGGGGAGGCGGGGCCGGCAGACCAACAGCGAGGCGGGGCACACCGGAGCCCGCTCCAAGATGGCGACGAGGAGGCGTGGCCGGCGGACCCGCGTCCAAATGGACCGCAGGTGCGTAGATCGGGCAGCTGGGCACAATCAAGTAATCCCCTCTCAGTGTTTCAAGGGACGGCAGCCGAGAGCGACGTGGCAGACTCCAAGATGGCGGCAAGGAGGCGTGGCCGGCAGTCCGACAACGAGGCAGGGCACACCGGAGCCCGCTCCAAGATGGCGGCGAGGAGGCGTGGCCGGCAGTCCGACAACGAGGCAGGGCACACCGGAGCCCGCTCCAAGATGGCGGCGAGGAGGCGTGGCCGGCAGTCCGACAACGAGGCAGGGCACACCGGGGCCCGCTCCAAGATGGCGACGAGGAGGCGTGGCCGGCAGTCCGACAACGAGGCAGGGCACACCGGGGCCCGCTCCAAGATGGCGACGAGGAGGCGTGGACCGTGCGAAAGGATAATTACATTGTCCCCAGCTGTGCGATCCACGCACCTTATAGTGATTGCGGCGTCTCTACCGGCGCGCCCCGCCTCGCTGCTCGCTTGCCGTCCACGCCTCCTCGCCGCCATCTTGGGGCGGGCTCCGGTGTGCCCTGCCCCGCCGCCGGACCGCCAGCCCCGCCTCTCCACACCACCATTACATGTTATGTAGACCAGTGGTCCGCGGACCGATTGGTACCAGGCCGCGCACAAAATTAAAAAAAAAAATTTAAAAAAATAAATAAATAAAAAAATTTAATTATTAAATCAACATAAAAAACACAATATATACATCATATATCAATATATATCAATACAGTCTGCAGGGATACAGTCCGTAAGCACACATGATTGTATTTTTTTATGGAAAAAAAAAAAAAAAAAAAAAAAATCCACCCCCCCCCCCCCCCCCGGTCCGTGGGACAAATTTTCAAGCGTTGACTGACTGATGTAGACCACAAGGAAGTCTTTTACATTTAGAAAAAAATAATAATAGTACAACTCCTTTAATGCGCCTTATAATCCGGTGCGCCATTTGTATGAAAATAGACCCGACTAGACCCGCTCATCAGCAGTGAGCCTTATAATCCGGTGCGCCCTATGGTCCGTAAAATACGGTAATAACCGTGCCTAACAGTTGATCATGTACCTTTTGCCTAAAAAAAATTCTTACCTTAAAAATATACATTTTCTTATTTTTTTTGTTATGTCAAGCCGCTGCATCCGCCCAAAAGTCCTCTGTAACGTTGACACAGCATGCAAGATAAAAAAAAAAAAAAAACATAAGACACATGACTCAAATAATGCAGCCTCGTTTGGCAGGTTCAACAATATTTTTTTCTCCTACTTTTTTTCAAGCTGTTGCATCCTCCATTATGCCATCTGGCACTTGCCTAACACACACAAAAAACAATAGCTTATAAAATTCCACTGACAAAAACTGATGTGTTTTTTGGAATTGCTTGTTTACTTACTAGCAACTTAAAGTATCAGCAAGGAATACCTGCTTTCGTTACCACTATTTTATTGTGTTGTGTTATACACAAACACGTTCTTTGTAGCAATATACCTTGAAGTGAGGTTGCATTTAGATAAAAATGTCATTTTTTACTAGCAATTATGTAAATTGAATTTTTTCCATAAATAACAGTGAACCGCAAAGTAATTTACTGTATGTCATTATCTTGAAGCCACACATAATGGAACAGACAAAAGAAAATATGGCAAATGTCAGATGACTGATAATTAGGGTAGAAAGGAGCATGCCGTAATTCATGAAGTATAATCATTGAGATGAGGTTTGGTGCACACAGCAGGAAAGTAACATAAAGAAATATTATTTAATAATGCATCTTGAGAGTGCTGTTAATGTTGTGTAAAGAAAAGTTGTTTTTAGGGTCAAAAATTTATAAATTGCATGTCAATATCATCAGAAGGTACAGAGAATCTGGAGAAATCACTGCACGTAAGCGGCAAGGCTGAAAACCAACATTGAATGCCCGTGACCTTCAATCCCTCAGGCAGTAATGCCTCAAAAACTGACATCAGTGTGTACAGGATATCACCACATGGGTTCAGGAACACTTCAGAAAACCACTGCCAGTAACTACAGTTTGTCGCTACGTCTGTAAGTGCAAGTTAAAACTCTCCTATGCAAAGCCAAAGCCATTTATCAACAACACCCAGAAACGCCGCCGGCTTCGCTGGGCCCGAGCTCAACTAAGATGGACTGATGCAAAGTGGAAAAGTGTTCTGTGGTCTGACGAGTCCACTTTTCAAATAGTTTTTGGAAACTGTGGACGTCGTGTCCTCCGGACCAGAGAGGAACAGAACCATCCGGATTGTTATAGGCGCAAAGTTGAAAAGCCAGCATCTGTGATGGTATGGGGGTGTATTAGTGCCCAAGACATGGGTAACTTACACATCTGTGAAGGCACCATTAATGCTGAAAGGTACATACAGGTTTTGGAGCAACATTACGTTGCCATCCAAGAAACGTTATCATGGACGCCCCTGCTTATTTCAGCAAGACAATGCCAAGCCACGTGTTACAACAGCGTGGTTTCATAGTAAAAGAGTGCGGGTACTAGACTGGCCTGCCTGTAGTCCAGACCTGTCTCCCATTGAAAATGTGTGGCGCATTACGAAGCCTAAAATACCACAACGCAGACCCCCGGACTGTTGAACAACTTAAGCTGTACATCAAGCAAGAATGGGAAAGAATTCCACCTGAGAAGCTTCAAAAGTTGGTCTCCTCAGTTCCCAAACGTTTACTGAGTGTTGTTAAAAGGAAAGGCCATGTAACACAGTGGTAAAAATGCCCCTGTGCTAACTTTTTTGCAATGTGTTGCTGACATTAAATTCTAAGTTAATGATTATTTGCACAAAAAAAATAAGTTTCTCAGTATCTTGTATTTGAATATAAGTTGAAAAGGATTTGCAAATCGTTGTATTCTGTTTTTATTTACTATTTACACAACGTGCCAACTTCACTGGTTTTGGCTTTTGTAGGATTAAAAAGGACATTTCAGCGCTTCCACATTAAAGGAGGTCAGCATCCGCTCATTGTATCCCACAATGCAAATGAAGGCCATGAAATAATAGTCTGCTCTTTTTGGCAAGAAGAGCGCCGTGTTGGTTTGGATTGAGACGTGTCTGTGTTGACCGCCATGTAACATGTGTTTATATTCATATGAAACGCCTGAATGTGGGATGGACATTTTTTGAAACCTTTATTTATCCATGGACTGACTTCCTGCAGTGTCATGCTAAACATACCAGACGGGCACATGTAACCCTTTCCTAGTAAAAAAACAAAAGCAGTAGCCTCAAAAATATGTTCCTAAATTGGGACCCGTCGTCGGAAAATATACTTATCATAAAAAAAGAATGCATTTTGGGATGATGTAAAAACATTTATTTTAAACTGCCATACAAGTGTCAAAAGACGAGAGCCACTGTTAATGATGCATTTTAAAAACAACTCCATTACTGTCCCTGGTTTGCTAGTAGTTTGCATGTACTAAAACTTGTGCAAACCGTGATAGCTCACACAAAGCTGATCCACTAAAACAGGGGTGTCCAAACTTTTTCCACTGAGGGCCGCACACGGAAAAATTAAAGGCCTACTGAAAGCCACTACTACCGACCACGCAGTCTGATAGTTTATATATCAATGATGAAATCTTAACATTATAACACATGCCAATACGGCCGGGTTAACTTATAAAGTGACATTTTAAATTTGCCGCTAAACTTCCGGTTCGAAAAGCCTCTGAGGATGACGTATGCGCGTGACGTAGACCGGCGAACACGGGTATGCCTTCCACATTGAAGCCAATACGAAAAAGCTCTGTTTTCATTTCATAATTCCACAGTATTCTGGACATCTGTGTTCGTGAATCTGTTTCAATCATGTTCATTGCATTATGGAGAAGGAAGCTGAGCAAGCAAAGAAGAAAGTTGTCGGTGCGAAATGGACATATTTTTCGAACGTAGTCAGCAACAACAGTACACAGCCGGCGCTTCTTTGTTTACATTCCCGAAAGATGCAGTCAAGATGGAAGAACTCGGATAACAGAGACTCTAACCAGGAGGACATTTGACTTGGATACACAGACGCCTGTAGAGAACTGGGACAACACAGACTCTTACCAGGATTACTTTGATTTGGATGACAAAGACGCAGACGTGCTACTGTGAGTATGCAGCTTTGGCTTTTTTTTGCGTATGTACGTAACTTTTTTTAAATATATAAGCTTTATGAACCTTGGGTTAGGTGAACGGTCTTTTGGGCTGAGTGATTGTGTGTGTTGATCATGTGTTTGAATTGTATTGGCGTGTTCTATGGAGCTAGGAGCTAGCAGAGGAGCTAGCATAACACATACCGTACCTACGTGCGCGTCACGTACGTAACTTTTTAAAAATATATAAGCTTTATGAACCTTGGGTTAGGTGAACGGTCTTTTGGGCTGAGTGATTGTGTGTGTTGATCAGGTGTTTGAATTGTATTGGCGTGTTCTATGGAGCTAGGAGCTAGCAGAGGAGCTAGGAGCTAGCATAACAAACACGCAGGTGTTATTATGCAGGATTAATTTGTGGCATATTAAATATAAGCCTGGTTGTGTTGTGGCTAATAGAGTATATATATGTCTTGTGTTTATTTACTGTTGTAGTCATTCCCAGCTGAATATCAGGTACCGTGAGTATGCAGCCTTGGCTGCTAAACATTCGATAACTTGACCGTATGTGCGCGTCACGTACGTAACTTTTTAAAAATATATAAGCTTTATGAACCTTGGGTTAGGTAAACGGTCTTTTGGGCTGAGTGATTGTGTGTGTTGATCAGGTGTTTGAATTGTATTGGCGTGTTCTATGGAGCTAGGAGCTAGCAGAGGAGCTAGGAGCTAGCATAACAAACACGCAGGTGTTTTTATGCAGGATTAATTTGTGGCATATTAAATATAAGCCTGGTTGTGTTGTGGCTAATAGAGTATATATATGTCTTGTGTTTATTTACTGTTGTAGTCATTCCCAGCTGAATATCAGGTCACCCCCGGCTCTCACAGCATCTTCCCTATCTGAATAGCTTCAACTCCCCACTAGTCCTTCACTTGCACTTTACTCATCCACAAATCTTTCATCCTCGCTCAAATTAATGGGGAAATTGTCGCTTTCTCGGTCCGAATCTCTCTCACTTCATGCGGCCATCATTGTAAACAATAGGGAACTTTGCGTATATGTTCAACTGACTACGTCACGCTACTTCCGGTAGGTGCAAGCCTTTTTTTTTATCAGATACCAAAAGTTGCAATCTTTATCGTCGTTGTTCTCTACTAAATCCTTTCAGCAAAAATATGGCAATATCGCGAAATGATCAAGTATGACACATAGAATAGATCTGCTATCCCCGTTTAAATAAAAAAAATTCATTTCAGTAGGCCTTTAAAGCATGTGGGGGCCATTTTGATATTTTTCATTTTAAAACCATAACAAAATATATGGATTTTTTAAATTTATTTTACCTCTATGGGTCCTGGGGACCATAAAGGGTCTCAGTCATTAAAATGTTAAAAATAAGTGAAATTATTATTTTTTTTAAATTATTTAACACTTACAGTAAATCTCTATGATAACTTCAAGTTGATATAAAGTAATAAAAAATTTAAAAAATAAGTTTTCATGGCTTTTCTGTCAAAAAAAACTGTTTTTTTTATAGTAAAACTGAAATATGCAGTATTTAGTAATTAGAGCCCTAAAATACCAATAATGCAGGACACCATTGATTTTAATTCTTTAATATTTTTGAGTAATCACAGTGAAAAGATAAATAAAATACCACTAAATATATTTGGGATCCAAAAGGTGCCCCACTCATAAAGTGATACATTTTTATTAGGTTTTTCTTTTACTTTCAACACTTAAGTTACGAGATCAACTTCAGATATATCTGTCGATTTTATGCTGGAACAATTATTTTGTTTGTATTATGCTCTTTTGTCAAATAAAACTTTGATGTTTTTACATGGCAACTACACAATATATGCAATATTTACCACATAAAACATTTTAAAGTTAAATATTTGAAGTAATTGGAGCCTTGAAAATAATTCATTATAACATGGATTTCTTGTAATTATTATTATTTTTGAGCAATGGCAAAAAAAGAAAAAGAAAGAAAGACAAAAGGAAAAAAAAAAACCCTGCATGGCAGCTTTTGTGTCAACGTTGCAACTTTTTCTTGTTAGATTTCACCTCATTCCACTTTTTTTAATGTTCTTTATTATTTTTGCAATAGCATTTCCAGAATGTGTGGCGGGCCGGTAAACAATTAGCTGCGGGCCGCACTTTGGACACCCCTGCACTAAAAGCATGTCAAGTGGATTGTGTCTATTAAGTGAGCAGAATAAGGCGTGCAATCAATTGTGTATCTCTGTCCTCATTAATATGCAGATCATCAAAACACCAATACCAGGAAGAGAAAATGCAAATATTATTATTCAGCATGCACAATGTGATTCATCAACACCTATTGGCAGCGCCATTTTGCATTTTATTTAGCGCATTTAAGAAGTAATAGACACATCTATTTAGCAACATCCTTTTATAATTTCATAGCTGCTGGATGATTTAAATTGCACCATTTTACATTTTATTTTGCGCATTTAAGAGGTATTAGACACGTCATCTATTCAGCAACATCCTTTTATAATGTCATAGCTGCTGGATGATTTAAGTTGCACCATTTTACATTTTATTTAGCGCATTTAAGAAGTGTTAGACACGTCATCTATTCAGCAACAGCCTTTTATAATTGCATAGCTGCTGGATGATTTAAGTTGCACAATTTTACATTTTATTTAGCGCATTTAAGAAGTGTTAGACACGTCATCTATTCAGCAACATCCTTTTGTAACTGCATAGCTACTGGATGATTTAAATTGCACCATTTTACATTTTATTTAGCGCATTTAAGAGGTATTAGACACGTCATCTATTCAGCAACATCCTTCTATAATTCCATAGCTGCTGGATGATTTAAATTGCACCATTTTACATTTTATTTAGCGCATTTAAGAGGTATTAGACACGTCATCTATTCAGCAACATCCTTTTATAATTTCATAGCTGCTGGATGATTTAAGTTGCACCATTTTACATTTTATTTAGCGCATTTAAGAGGTATTAGACACGTCATCTATTCAGCAACATCCTTTTATAATTTCATAGCTGCTGGATGATTTAAGTTGCACCATTTTACATTTTATTTAGCGCATTTAAGAGGTATTAGACACGTCATCTATTCAGCACCATCCTTTTATAATTGCATAGCTGCTGGATGATTTAAGTTGCACCATTTTACATTTTATTTAGCGCATTTAAGAAGTGTTAGACACGTCATCTATTCAGCAACATCCTTTTATAATTTCATAGCTGCTGGATGATTTAAGTTGCACCATTTTACATTTTATTTAGCGCATTTAAGAGGTATTAGACACGTCATCTATTCAGCAACATCCTTTTATAATTGCATAGCTGCTGGATGATTTAAGTTGCACCATTTTACATTTTATTTAGCGCATTTAAGAAGTGTTAGACACGTCATCTATTCAGCAACATCCTTTTATAATTGCATAGCTGCTGGATGATTTAAGTTGCACCATTTTACATTTTATTTAGCGCATTTAAGAAGCGTTAGACACGTCATCTATTCAGCAACATCCTTTTATAACTGCATAGCTGCTGGATGATTTAAATTGCACCATTTTACATTTTATTTAGTGCATTTAAGAGGTATTAGACACATCATCTATTCAGCAACATCCTTTTATAATTTCATAGCTGCTGGATGATTTAAGTTGCACCATTTTACATTTTATTTAGCGCATTTAAGAGGTAATGGACACGTCATCTATTCAGCAACATCCTTTTATAATTTCATAGCTGCTGGATGATTTAAGTTGCACCATTTTACATTTTATTTAGCGCATTTAAGAGGTATTAGACACATAATCTATTCAGCAACATCCTTTTATAATTGCATAGCTGCTGTATGATTTAAGTTGCACCATTTTACATTTTATTTAGTGCATTTAAGAGGTGTTAGACACATCATCTATTCAGCAACATCCTTTTATAATTTCATAGCTGCTGGATGATTTAAGTTGCACCATTTTACATTTTATTCAGCGCATTTAAGAAGTGTTAGACACGTCATCTATTCAGCAACATCCTTTTATAATTGCATAGCTGCTGGATGATTTAAGTTGCACCATTTTACATTTTATTTAGCGCATTTAAGAGGTATTAGACACGTCATCTATTCAGCAACATCCTTTTATAATTGCATAGCTGCTGGATGATTTAAGTTGCACCATTTTACATTTTATTTAGCGCATTTAAGAGGTATTAGACACGTCATCTATTCAGCAACATCCTTTTATAATTTCATAGCTGCTGGATGATTTAAATTGCACCATTTTACATTTTATTTAGCGCATTTAAGAGGTATTAGACACGTCATCTATTCAGCAACATCCTTTTATAATTTCATAGCTGCTGGATGATTTGAGTTGCACCATTTTACATTTTATTTAGCGCATTTAAGAGGTATTGGACGCGTCATCTATTCAGCAACATCATTTTATAATTTCATAGCTGCTGGATGATTTAAATTGCACCATTTTACATTTTATTTAGTGCATTTAAGAGGTATTAGACACATCATCTATTCAGCAACATCCTTTTATAATTGCATAGCTGCTGGATAATTTAAGTTGCACCATTTTAAAAAATTTTTTACCGCATTTAAGAAGTATTAGACACGTCATCTATTCAGCAACATCCTTTTATAATTTCATAGCTGCTGGATGATTTAAATTGCACCATTTTACATTTTATTTAGCGCATTTAAGAGGTATTAGACACGTCATCTATTCAGCAACATCCTTTTATAATTGCATAGCTGCTGGATAATTTAAGTTGCACCATTTTACATTTTATTTAGCGCATTTAAGAGGTGTTAGACACGTCATCTATTCAGCAACATCCTTTTATAATTTCATAGCTGCTGGATGATTTAAGTTGCACCATTTTACATTTTATTTTGCGCATTTAAGAGGTGTTAGAAACGTCATCTATTCAGCAACATCCTTTTATAATTTCATAGCTGCTGGATGATTTAAGTTGCACCATTTTACATTTTATTTTGCGCATTTATGAGGTATTAGACACGTCATCTATTCAGCAACATCCTTTTATAATTGCATAGCTGCTGGATGATTTAAGTTGCACCATTTTACATTTTATTTAGCGCATTTAAGAAGTATTAGACACGTCATCTATTCAGCAACATCCTTTTATAATTTCATAGCTGCTGGATGATTTAAGTTGCACCATTTTACATTTTATTTAGCGCATTTAAGAGGTATTAGACACGTCATCAATTCAGCAACATCCTTTTATAATTTCACAGCTGCTGGATGATTTAAGTTGCACCATTTTACATTGTATTTAGCGCATTTAAGAGGTATTAGACACGTCATCAAATCAGCAACATCCTTTTATAATTTCATAGCTGCTGGATGATTTAAGTTGCACCATTTTACATTTTATTTAGCGCATTTAAGAGGTATTAGACACTTCATCTATTCAGCAACATCCTTTTATAATTTCATAGCTGCTGGATGATTTAAGTTGCACCATTTTACATTTTATTTAGCGCATCTAAGAGGTATTAGACACGTCATCTATTCAGCAACATCCTTTTATAATTTCATAGCTGCTGGATGATTTAAGTTGCACCATTTTACATTTTATTTAGCGCATTTAAGAGGTATTAGACACGTCATCTATTCAGCAACATCTTTTTTTAATTTCATAGCTGCTGGATGATTTAAGTTGCACCATTTTACATTTTATTTAGCGCATTTAAGAGGTATTAGACACGTCATCTATTCAGCAACATCCTTTTATAATTGCATAGCTGCTGGATGATTTAAGTTGCACCATTTTACATTTTATTTAGCGCATTTAAGAGGTATTAGACACGTCATCTATTCAGCAACATCCTTTTATAATTGCATAGCTGCTGGATGATTTAAGGTGCAGATTAAAACAAATTAAATTAATGCGTTTTGGTGTCCTTTAATATATTTTCAATCATATATTTTATATATATATTTATATTTTTCAAATAGAATATATATTACTAACATACTGTATATCCTATATATATCTATCCTTCTTGACTACACTTAAATGTAGAATATATGTATGATATATTTATATTATTCATATATTATATATATATATATATATATATATATATATATATATATATATATATATATATATATATATATATATATATATATATATATATATATATATATATTTTTTTTTTTTTTTTTTTTTTTTAATGTCCTGCCCAGTTTCTCGGGCAAATCATATAGCAGATGTAGATGCCCATATCGGCTGTTCAGATTTACTTTACAAAAGAGAAGTGTAGGATACTTCTCTTGTTGCCTTACTTGTATTTTGACTTTATTAAATGTATTTATATTATCATTTGGTGCAGCCGGGCCGGAGCAGGAGGGGATAGAAAGAGAGAAAAAGGAAGACAGAGGGGGGAATTGTGGGGACAAGAGGGGGATTAGACAGAGAGACAAAAACAACAACAGCAAACACAACAACAACAACAACAACAACAGAGCAACATCAGCAAATACGACATGTACAAATATCATGGTAAAAGTAATAGCAAATAAGCAGTTAGCGAAAATTAAAAAAAAAAAAAAAAATACAGAAATGACAATGAGCATTATTACACTAAAAATGGAGCAATATGAATACCAATAGAAATAGTGCTATTGATAATAAACAATACCAGTACTTTACCTTTATTATCAACAATACAATTGTTCAAATGCAACAATACATATACGTAATGATAACTTGAGATACGAAAGAATGCAGAAAAATGGAGGGGAAGAAAGAGAAGCAACCTTAACCTTGTAGATTGTTATAGTAACAATAGGTTAAGCTTTGTCAGTGTGCCATGTGTTACACCCAGTTTACCCTAGGGCAACAACGTTAATATATGTTTGATGAAACGTGATTATGTGCATGAGTGTATGTGTGCATATGTACTTGTATATGTACAGTATGTGTATGTGTGCTTGTACAGTGAATGTATATGTACAGTATGTGTATATGTGTGTACAGCGAATGTATATGTACAGTATGTGTATACAGTATGTGTGTTTGAACAGTGAATGTATATGTACAGTATGTGTAAATGTGTGTTTGTACAGTGAATGTATATGTACAGTATATGTATGTGTGTGTTTGTACAGTGAATGTATGTGTAGTATGTGTATGTGTGTGTTTGTACAGTGAATGTATATGTACAGTATGTGTATATGTATGTTTTTACAGTGAATGTATATGTACAGTATGTGTATACAGTATGTTTGTATAATGAATGTGCGTGTGGATGTACGAACTTTGAGTGTGTAAATATGTACTGTATTTATTTGTATAAGTATGTGGGAGCGTAGGTACCTATGTATGTCTGTATGTATGTTTGTGAGTATATGTGAATTTGCATGTACAATACATTTGACTCCCAGTGTGTGCGGGAGCCAGAGTACGGCCCCAGCCTCCCCGAGAACCCATCCCACAAACAGTAGGTGTGGTGCCCAGGGAACCAGGGGCCACCGCCCCCACGCAGCCAAGCCGGACAGCGACAGGAACCCCAGAGCCTGGCCCACCGCTCCGCCCACAAGGGCCAGCAGCAGGCCGCAGACAGACGCACCCGGCAGAGGACAAGGCACGAGAAAAACAGGGGGAAGCCAGACCCCAAGCCAGCGAGAGACCACACCCCACACGGACAGAAAGGCGGGACGCCCCGCCCGAGGGGCCCGGAGACCCCCCGCAACCGGACGGGAAGACCGCCCCCGCCCCACCGGCAACAGGGCCCCCACGAGCCCCCCCCCCACCCCCGGAGAGCGCGGCGAGGCCAGCCCACGGCCACCCCACCCAAGCCGGCCGCCACAGGACCACCCAGCACAGGGCCACAGGAACCACCCACCCCACCCGCAGGGACCCCAACGATGGAGATGGAACAACCAGCAACCGCCCCGCCGAGTCCCCCCCCCTGAGGTAGGGGAATAAATAAATAAAATAAATAAATACATAATAATAATAATAATAATAATATTAATAAAATATATTTTTTTAAAAAAGGGGAAAAAAATTAAATAAATAAATAATTAAATCTATTTATAAAAAAAATAAATAAATAAAAAAAGAATTAAAAGAAGATCACAGACATGCTGACACACAAGGTCGCTACCCCAACAACTGGCCGACTCGCAGCACCTCGGAATACCCTGCAGCACTAAGCCACCACAGTAGACGCAGGGACCAGACCCAGCAGGCCCCAACCAAGACGGCCACCCGGAAGGGATGGACGGCGGGACCCAGGAGCTCCAGACACGCAGTCCGGATGCAGTAGCCTGAGGCGCCGACCCCCACCCGACAGGCAGGCCCAGAACGTACCCCCAGAAATATACATACATATATATATACATACACATAAACATACACATGTACACATACACACACATACACATGCATACACATACACATATATATACATACATACACACACACACACACATACACATACATATACACAGTTTGTCAGCCCCGACAACCACCACGCGCGCGCGCTGCCACCAGTCACAACATCAGCCACCCCCCTGCACCAGACCCAGCAGCCACGGGCGCCCACACCACAAACAAACGGCAGCAGAAACAGCAGCCACAACACCCACAGACAGCCAGCACCATTCAATCAAATCAAAGCGATCAAAAAAAAACCGCGACCGGCAACCACACGCCAACAGGATCACAGATACCAGCCAGCGCCAGCCCGCCAGCAAGCCCAAACGCCAACACGCAAACAAGAGACACCAACACCCCCCCCGCCAAAATACCCCACCACCCCAACCCAAACCCGCACAAACACACCACCGCCCAAACAACCGAGACACAGTATCCAGACCAGACACGGGCGCCGCGCCGCCACCACATCAAGTCGCCAACAGAGACCCCACAGCGCAAGGTCGGGCCACACGGGCACGGACCCCACCCAACAGGAAGCGAGACCCGCGCGACGCCACACACAAATAAATAATAAGATTAAACAAAAATAACAATAATTTAAAAAAATAAAATAAAAAATAAAAAATAATAATAAGATGAAATACAAATTAAATTAAAAATAACAAATACAAATAATTAAATAAAATAAAATAAGTAAATAATAAAAATTCTTTTTAAAAAAAATAAAATAAAATAAAAATAAATAAATATATATATATACATACATACATACACATACACACACATACACATACACATACATACATACACACATACACACATATATATATATATATATATATATATATATATATATATATATATATATATATACATACATATACACATATACACATAAAAAAAATAAAAATAAAAATTTAAAAAAATAAAATAATAATAATAATAATAATAATAATAATAATAATAATAAATTAATAAAAGCCTGGCAGGCCACCAGAACGCAGTCCCCGGAATCCGCGCCGGCCGACGAGGCAATGAGGGGTGCGCCGAACCCCAACCCCCCCACATGCATGTGTACAAGGCCCCCAGAGTGTCTACTGTGTAGTTAAAATTAGGAGGTCAGCCATTACAGCCGACCTCCAGTCCCTATTGATGCGTGTACTGTAGCGTGAGTGAGATATGTATGCTTGTGGGAACTAATAATGCGATTAAAATTGGGGGACATCAAGGTCTTGGTGGGTCCCAACCAAGCCGAGCCCTCCAAATCCTAAGTGTCTAATATGCAGCTAAGATTGAGGGATGGCCGAGCAGGGGACAAGACAGGAGGACCGGAGCCCCATAGGCATATTATATATATAATATATATTACATTATTTATTATTATTATTGTCTATTGTGAGCGAACTGTGGTGCTGAATTTCCCCCAGGGATCAATAAAGTACTTTCTATTCTATTCTATTCTATATGATAAAAACTCATTGAAGTATGCCTTTTTTGCGTCATGAGCGCAATTGTGCAGCCTCCTTCCTATGCAACTTCATTGGTAAAAAAAAATACATAAAATAAAGGTAAGAAAAGTGCTATTATACATGCTATTTTATAGATTGCACACGCTATTCAGCGTGAGGTATTTAGATCTTAGTAAATCAGGCCCAAAAGTACTCCAAAAATTTCAGAATAAAACCGACGAAAAAACACAATTTTGATCGTTGATAGATGTTATTGCAGTCACATTCCGAATTGTATGACTTCAGGGCTGTCCAAGAGTACAAATTAGTAAAAGTAAAGTGTATGTTGTACAGTATATTATTGTAAATAAAAAAAACAGTTCCTGCTACGTGTGTACAGGGGAAGAAGACGGCACAGACAGCCACATGATAAATGACACAATATGTTACTGCATATGTCAGCAGACTCAATTAGGAGCCTTTGTTTGTTTACTTACTGCTAAAAGACAAGTTATCTTGTATGTTCACTATTTTATTTAAAGGCAAACTTGCAATAATAAACATATGTTTAATGTACCCTAAGATTATTTGTTAAAATAAAGCCAATAATGCAATTTTTTGTGGTCCCCTTTATTTAGCAAAGCATCAAAAAGGTTCCGAAAGTCGAGTGGCCCGCCGGAGTCCGCCATGTCACATGCGCCAAGGGTCGGGCCGAAACCCGCCCCAAAGCTCTGAGACTTCTGCGTTGATCCCCAAAACCGCGCGGCACCGCCGGGACCGCACCACCGTCTGGCTGCAGCTCGTCCGTCGGTCGCCCCCCGCCACGCGGCCCTGAGACTTCTGCGTATCAACCCCGACGCATGGCCAGCCGTCGGGCCGCGAGGCCCCGCCGTCGGTCCCGGAGCCCGCCGCGCCACCCGCGCCAAGGGCCGGGCCGAAACCCGCCCCAAAGCACTGAGACTCGTAAACGCATGTCGTTTTGTGAATGTATTAACACTAAACCTTCTATTTTATTCATGTCACAATGGACATTATTTATGTAAAATACACAATGGACGCTATACTTTTGTAATGTTTATATTTTCAGTCCTACAATCCTGTCACGGCGGGGTCGCATGTTAATGCGCGGATCGTTTTCCCAGGATGCAGACGGAACTCCGGAGGCAGGGTGTAGGTAAGACAATGATTTATTTACCATGAATCAGTCAGGAAATACAAATCAAACAGAAAAAGCATGCCGATAGCGTGGGAAGCTATGGCGAAGCTTAGTCCAAAAACAGGAATCACAAAGGTATACACCCACGTAACTTGTTGCATGGAGCAAACAAGACAGCCAGACTGAGTGTGGCGAAAAGCAGGAATAAGTAGCTCTCTGATTAGTGCCTGGGAGCAGGTGAGCGTCCCCAACACTGATCAGAGGCAGGTGAAAATAATCAGCACCCATGGCAACCAAGAACACACAAACTCAGGGGTGCTGAAACAGAACTCAGGGAGTCTTTAACTAAACAAAAATATGATCCGGGCAACAGATCATGACACAATCCTAAATGACAAAGAAAATAAATACATAAGGGGCGGTATGGCGTAGTGGGTAGAGCGGCCGTGCCAGAAACCTGAGGGTTGCAGGTTCGCTCCCCGCCTCTTGACATCCAAAATCGCTTCCGTTGTGTCCTTGGGCAGGACACTTCACCCTTGCCCCCAGTGCCGCTCACACTGGTGAATGAATGATGAATGAATGATAGGTGGTGGTCGGAGGGGCCATAGGCGCAAACTGGCAGCCTCGCTTCCGTCAGTCTACCCCAGGGCTGCTGTGGCTACAAATGTAGCTTACCACCACCAGGTGTGAATGAACGATGGGTTCCCACTTCTCTGTGAGCGCTTTGAGTATCTAATAATAGAAAAGTGCGATATAAAATCTAATTCATTATTATTATCATTATCAATTCCAGATAAGTCCCTGCCGTTGTGTCCTTGGGTAAGACACTTCACCCACCTGGATCCAAGTTTCTGGACAACAGTCTAGAAACTTGAGGGTTCCTGGTTCAATTCCAGATAAATCCCTTCCGTTGTGTCCTTGGGTTAGACACTTCACCCACTTGGATCCAAGTTTCTGGAAAAGTTATCCAGAAACGTGAGGGTTCCTGGTTCAATTACAGATAAGTTTTTCCGTTGTGTCCTTGGGTAAGACACTTCACCCACTTGGGTCCAAGTATCTGGACAACAGTCTAGAAACTTGAAGGTTAGTGGTTCAATTCCAGATAAGTCCCTCCTGTTGTGTCCTTGGGTAAGACACTTCACCCACATTTATCCAAGTTTCTGGACAGTTATCCTGAAACTTCAGGATTCCTGGTTCAATTCCAGATAAGTCCCTTCCGTTGTGTCCTTGGGTAAGACACTTCACCCACCTGGATCCAAGTTTGTGGACAACAGTCTAGAAACTTGAGGGTTCCTGGTTCAATTCCAGATAAGTCCCTGCCGTTGTGTCCTTGGGTTAGACACTTCACCCACTTGGATCCAAGTTTCTGGAAAGTTATCCAGAAACGTGAGGGTTCCTGGTTCAATTACAGATACGTTTTGCCGTTGTGTCCTTGGGTAAGACACTTCACCCACTTGGGTCCAAGTATCTGGACAACAGTCTAGAAACTTGAAGGTTAGTGGTTCAATTCCAGATAAGTCCCTTCTGTTGTGTCCTTGGGTAAGACACTTCACCCACCTTTATCCAAATTTCTGGACAGTTATCCTGAAACTTGAGGATTCCTGGTTCAATTCCAGATAAGTCCCTGCTGTTGTGTCCTTGGGTAAGACACTTCACCCACCTGGATCCAAGTTTGTGGACAACAGTCTAGAAACTTGAGGGTTCCTGGTTCAATTCCAGAGAAGTCCCTGCTGTTGTGTCCTTGGGTAAGACACTTCACCCACCTGGATCCAAGTTTGTGGACAACAGTCTAGAAACGTGAGGGTTCCTGGTTCAATTCCAGATAAATCCCTGCCGTCGTGTCCTTGGGTTAGACACTTCACCCACTTGGATCCAAGTTTCTGGAAAGTTATCCAGAAACGTGAGGGTTCCTGGTTCAATTACAGATAAGTTTTCCGTTGTGTCCTTGGGTAAGACACTTCACCCACTTGGGTCCAAGTATCTGGACAACAGTCTACAAACTTGAAGGTTAGTGGTTCAATTCCAAATAAGTCCCTTCTGTTGTGTCCTTGGGTAAGACACTTCAGCCACCTTCATCCAAGTTTCTGGACAGTTATCCTGAAACTTGAGGATTCCTGGTTCAATTCCAGATAAGTCCCTGCCGTTGTGTCCTTGGGTAAGACACTTCACCCACCCGGATCCAAGTTTGTGGACAACAGTCTAGAAACTTGAGGGTTCCTGGTTCAATTCCAGATAAGTCCCTGCCGTTGTGTCCTTGGGTTAGACACTTCACCCACTTGGATCCAAGTTTCTGGAAAGTTATACAGAAACGTGAGGGTTCCTGGTTCAATTTCAGATAAGTGCCTGCCGTTGTGTCCTTGGGTAAGACACTTCACCCACTTGGGTCCAAGTATCTGGACAACAGTCTACAAACTTGAAGGTTGGTGGTTCAATTCCAGATAAGTCCCTTCTGTTGTGTCCTTGGGTAAGACACTTCACCCACATTTATCCAAGTTTCTGGACAGTTATCCTGAAACTTCAGGATTCCTGGTTCAATTCCAGATAAGTCCCTTCCGTTGTGTCCTTGGGTAAGACACTTCACCCACCTGGATCCAAGTTTGTGGACAACAGTCTAGAAACTTGAGGGTTCCTGGTTCAATTCCAGATAAGTCCCTGCCGTTGTGTCCTTGGGTTAGACACTTCACCCACTTGGATCCAAGTTTCTGGAAAGTTATCCAGAAACGTGAGGGTTCCTGGTTCAATTACAGATAAGTGCCTGCCGTTGTGTCCTTGGGTAAGACACTTCACCCACTTGGATCCAAGTATATGGACAACAGTCTAGAAACTTGAAGATTCGTGGTTCAATTCCAGATAAGTCCCTGCTGTTGTGTCCTTGGGTAAGACACTTCACCCACCTTTATCCAAGTTTCTGGATAGTTATCCTGAAACTTGAGGATTCCTGGTTCAATTCCAGATAAGTCCTTATTGTTGTGTCCTTGGGTAAGAAACTTCACCCACCTGGATCCAAGTTTCTGGACAACAGTCTAGAAACTTGAGGGTTCCTGGTTCAATTACAGATAAATCCCTCCCGTTGTGTCCTTGGGTTAGACACTTCACCCACTTGGATCCAAGTTTCTGGAAAGTTATCCAGAAACGTGAGGGTTCCTAGTTCAATTCCAGATAAGTGCCTTCCGTTGTGTCCTTGGGTAAGACACTTCACCCACTTGGATCCAAGAATCTGGACAACAGTCTAGAAACTTGAAGATTCGTGGTTCAATTCCAGATAAGTCCCTGCTGTTGTGTCCTTGGGTAAGACACTTCACCCACCTTTATCCAAGTTTCTGGACAGTTATCCTGAAACTTGAGGATTCCTGGTTCAATTCCAGATAAGTCCTTGCTGTTGTGTCCTTGGGTAAGAAACTTCACCCACCTGGATCCAAGTTTGTGGACAACAGTCTAGAAATTTGAGGGTTCCTGGTTCAATTCCAGATAAAAATAAACTGCACACACTGTAATTGAGTAGCGAGGGCAGAATAATTAATTTATTGAAAGTGCAGTGTGAAAGCCAATGTGTTTACTTTGTCGTTAAGTACACTAAGCCTTAGAGCAGCACGGTGGAACAGGGGTTCATGCATGTGCCTCACAATACGAAGGTCCTGAGTTCAATCCCAGGCTTGGGATCTTTCTGTGTGGAGTTTGCATGTTCTCCCCGTGACTGCGTGGGTTCCCTTCCGGGTACTCCGGCTTCCCCCACCTCCAAAAACATGCACCTGAGGATAGGTTGATTGGCAACACTAAAATTGGCCCTAGTGTGTGAATGTGAGTGTGAATGTTGTCTGTCTATCTGTGTTGGCCCTGCGATGAGGTGGCGACTTGTCCAGGGTGTACCCCGCCTTCCGCCCGAATGCAGCTGAGATAGGCTCCAGCACACCCCCGCGACCCCGAAAGGGACAAGCGGGAGAAAATTGATGGATAGAGGAAGGAAAATAATTCAGAAGAAGGAACATCAATCCCCAACAAAACTTCTGGAGCTTCTGTTTCTTCATACTGTTAACTAGCTGCACACGCTGGAATCGAGTAGCAGAGGCAGAATAATTAATTTATTGAAAGTGCAGTGTGAAAGCCAATGTGTTTACTTTGTCATTAAGTAAACTAAGCAAAAAAGGAATATAACCTGCAGTTGCACTTTCTGACCAAACGTTCACATTTTGATGTTCGGCCCCCCGAGCACTTGGGCTCTTGAAACTGCGGCCCTCTTCATGATGTAGTTCAATGCATCGGCTATATCCAGAGTTGTCTCCCTTTGAGAATGATGGCGAGCATGAGGAGTGGGGGGGGTTAAGGGCAGATTACAGCAGCGAGCTAATGTATGAGAACATGAGGAACAAGTGGTCATTTGGAATGGCCCGTCATGATTAGGTTTAGGTTGAGTGAGCTCCAAGGTGCAGTTTGCAAGCGGCTCCGGGCGTGACTCACATGGCAAGTTAACTTTTTCCACATGCAATTAGGGGGGGGAACGTGAGGTGTTGAGGCGTTAATGAGTGTTTTTATTTGCATTAAGGACAAGTGGAAAGTGATTCCAGCAAAGTTTCTGCTGTCACACATTTCCGAAAGTGCTTAGACGGCGACAACGTTCCCTGTTGCCTATGATACTGAATAATGTCCTCATAAAGTTGCTTGGGGCGTTTATTTGCTCAATTGCAGAGCGTACCAGGCATCCATTATTTGTTCCATCATCTCGTATTCATCCATTACACTGGCAGGGTTCTCCGGTAAGTAATATGTGAATATAAAGGTATTAGGAGTTTGCCTCATGAAATGTTTACACCAGTGGTCCCCAAACTACAGCCCCTCCCCAGCGTCCAAAGTCCAGCCCGCAGAAAGTCTTAAGTTTAAAAAAATAAATATATATATATATATTTTTTTTTTAAATCTGTCCTTTCTAAACCATTTTCTACCGCTTGTTACTCTCAGTGTCTCCTAGCCGCTCATGCCAATCATATTGTCTAAAAATTTATTTTTCCATCTATAATGTAACATTATCGCGCTGTGAATATATATATATATATATATATATATATATATATATATATATATATATATATATATATATATATATATATATATATATATATATATATATATATGTAAATATATATATATATATATATATATATATATATATATATATATATATATATATATATATATAGATATACAGTATATATATATATATATATATATATATATATATATATATGTATGTATACATATTTATATATATATGTATATATGTATAAAGTATATATATATATGTATGTATACATATTTATATATATATGTATATATGTATAAAGATATATATATATATATATATATATATATATATATATATATATATATATATATATATATATATATATATATATATATATATATATATATATATTAGGGCTGGGAATCTTTGGGTGTCCCACGATTCCATTCAGAATTGATTCTTGGGGTCACTATTAGATTCAAAATCGATTTTTTTTTTTCAATTCAACACAATTCTCGATTAAAAAACGATTATTATTATGTACTTTTTTAAAATAAAAACAATACACAACAATACCATAATAATGCAATACAATTTCAAAACCAAACCCTATTTTGGAGTTCTGAACTTGTGATTTCTTGCAGTGTTAAGTGGTAATATTTCACATTTGTCCCAATTGACTTTATACCCTGATAAACAGTGTAGAGAGGAGTTAACATGTGACAGGTAGAGAATTATGTCGTCACAATACATCGATAGCTTATTATACTGAGAGCCAATATTAATACCATGAATATTATTTTCACTTCTTATTTTTGCAGCTAAGGGTTCAATAACCAAATTAAATAATAATCCAGATGCAAGACATCCCTGTTTTACTCCTCTTTTTAACGAAAAAGGTTCTAAAATATGATTATTGGTTTTGACTGATGCCATGGGCCTTGTATAAAGCATCTTAATCCATTGTATAAAATTATCTCCAAATCCAAATTTAGGTAATGTGCAAATCATAAATGAGCAGTTTATGCGGTGGAATGCCTTCTCCGCATCAACAGTACATACTGCTGTGGGATAAGGGAGACTTCTAGCATAGTAAATAACATTAAACAATTTCCTTGTATTGTCTGAAGATTGTTGACCTTACATGAAGCCAGTTTGGTCAGTATGAATTAATTTTCCTATTACATTTGATAATCGTGTGGCTAAGATTTTTGCCAAGATTCAAAAGGATTCTCTATTCATTCAATACATAGGATTTCAGCAGGATCTGCCCCAGTCTGCTGACATGCAAGCAGAGTAGTAGATTCTTGTAAAAAGCTTTTATAATTGTAAAGGACAATGTTTTATCAACTGATTGCAATAATGTACATTTGTTTTAACTATTAAATGAACCAAAAATATGACTTATTTTATCTTTGTGAAAATATTGGACACAATGTGTTGTCAAGTTTATGAGATGCGATGCAAGTGTAATCCACTGTGACACTATTGTTCTTTTTTTTTTAAATTTTATAAATGTCTAATGATAATGTCAATGAGGGATTTTTAATCACTGCTATGTTGAAATTGTAACTAATATTGATACTGTTGTTGATAATATTCCTTTTTGTTTCACTACTTTTGGTTTGTTCTGTGTCGTGTTTGTGTCTCCTCTCAATTGCTCTGTTTATTGCAGTTCTGAGTATTGCTGGGTCGGGTTTGCTTTTGGAATTGGATTGCATTGTTATGGTATTGCTGTGTATTGTTTTGTTGGATTGATTAATTAAAAAAAAAAAAAAAAAAAATTATAAAAAAAAGTAATAAATATATTTTTTAAAAATGAGAATCGAATCGATTCTGAGTCGCACAACGTGAGAATCGCGATTCGAATTCGAATCGATTTTTCCCCACACCACTAATATATATATATATATATATATATATATATATATATATATATATATATATATATATATATAAATAAATGATAAATGGGTTATACTTGTATAGCGCTTTTCTACCTTCAAGGTACTCAAAGCGCTTTGACACTATTTCCACATCCACCCATTCACACACACATTCACACACTGATCTGCCATGCAAGGCGCTAACCAGCAGCCATCAGGAGCAAGGGTGAAGTGTCTTGCCCAAGGACACAACAGCGATGACTAGGATGGTAGAAGGTGGGAATTGAACCCCAGTAACCAGCAACCCTCCGATTGCTGGCACGGCCACTCTACCAACTTCGCCACGCCGCCCTTATATATATATATATATACCTGTATATATATATATATATATATATATATATATATATATATATATATATATATATATATATATATATATATATTTCCCCACACCCCTAATATATATATATATATATATATATATATATATATATATATATATATATATATATAGTCACGATTCGAATTCGAATCGATTTTTCCCCACACCCCTACTATATATATATATATATATGTTAGATATATATCAGGTTCAGGTTTGCTTTTGGAATTGGATTGCATTGTTATGGTATTGCTGTGTATTGTTTTGTTGGATTGATTAATTAAAAAAAAAAAAATTATAAAAATAAAAATTAAAAAAATAGATTTTTTAAAAATGAGAATCGATTCTGAATCTCACAACGTGAGAATCGTGATTCGAATTCGAATCGATTTTTCCCCACACCCCTACTATATATATATATATATATATATATATATATATATATATATATATATATATATATATATATATATATATATATATATATATATATATATATACACAGCAATACCATAACAATGCAATCCAATTCCAAAAGCAAACCCGACCCAGCAACACTCAGAACTGCAATAAACAGAGCAATTGAGAGGAGACACAAACACGACACAGAACAAACCAAAAGTAGTGAAACAAAAAGGAATATTATCAACAACAGTATCAATATTAGTTACAATTTCAACATAGCAGTGATTAAAAATCCCTCATTGACATTATCATTAGACATTTATAAAAAAATGTTTAAAAAAGAACAATAGTGTCACAGTGGTTTACACTTGCATCGCATCTCATAAACTTGACAACACACTGTGTCCAATATTTTCACAAAGATAAAATAAGTCATATTTTTGGTTCATTTAATAGTTAAAACAAATGTACATTATTGCAATCAGTTGATAAAACATTGTCCTTTACAATTATAAAAGCTTTTTACAAGAATCTACTACTCTGCTTGCATGTCAGCAGACTGGGGTAGATCCTGCTGAAATTCTATGTATTGAATGAATAGAGAATCCTTTTGAATCTTGGCAAAAATCTTAGCCACACGATTATCAAATGTAATAGGAAAATTAATTCATACTGACCAAACTGGCTTCATGTAAGGTCAACAATCTTCAGACAATACAAGGAAATTGTTTAATGTTATTTACTATGCTAGAAGTCTCCCTTATCCCACAGCAGTATGTACTGTTGATGCGGAGAAGGCATTCCACCGCATAAACTGCTCATTTATGTTTTGCACATTACCTAAATTTGGATTTGGAGATAATTTTATACAATGGATTAAGATGCTTTATACAAGGCGCATGGCATCAGTCAAAACCAATAATCATATTTTAGAACCTTTTTCGTTAAAAAGAGGAGTAAAACAGGGATGTCCTGCATCTGGATTATTATTTAATTTGGTTATTGAACCCTAGCTGCAAAAATAAGAAGTGAAAATAATATTCATGTTATAAAAATTGGCTCTCAGTATAATAAGCTATCGATGTATTGTGACGACATAATTCTCTACCTGTCACATGTTTACTCCTCTCTGCACTATATCAATAATGTCATCACTGAATATGGCTGTTTATCAGGGTATAAAGTCAATTGGGACAAATGTGAAATATTACCACTTGACTTAACACTGCAAGAAATCACAAGTTCAGAACTCCAAAATTGGGTTTGGTTTTGAAATTGTATTGCATTATTATGGTATTGTTGTGTATTGTTTTCATTTAAGAAAAAATAAAATAAATAAAAAATAATCGTTTTTGAATCGTGAATCGTGTTAAATTGAAAAAAAATCTATTTTGAATCGAATCGTGACCCCAAGAATCGATTCTGAATGGAATCGTGGGACACCCAAAGATTCCCAGCCCTAATATATAGCGACCCCAATAGGGACAAGTGGTCGAAAATGGATGTGTATATATATATATATATATATATATATATATATATATATATATATATATATATATATATATATATATATATATATGTATATATATATATATATATATATATATATATATATATATATATAGTTGGGCTGCAACAACTAATCGATTAAATCGATTAAAATCGATTATAAAAATAGTTGGCGATTAATTTAGTCATTGATTCGTTGGATCTATGCTATGCGCATGCGCAGAGGCTCCTTTTTTTATTTTATTTTTATATATATGTTTTTTTTAAATAAACTTTTATTTATAAACTGCAACATTTAAAAACAGCTCAGAAACAATAATCAAAATAAGTATGGTGCCAGTATGCTGTTTTTTTTTCAATTCAATACTGGAAAGGATAGAAATGTAGTTTGTCTCTTTAATCCGATTATTAATCGATTAATCGAAGTCATAATCGACAGAAAATCGATTATCAAATTAGTTGTTAGTTGCAGCCCTAATATATATATATATATATATATATATATATATATATATATATATATATATATATATATATATATATATATATATATATATATATATATATATATATATATATATGTATATATATATATATATATATAGATATACACAGCCCGGCAAAATGTTTTTAACCCAATGCGGCTCAAAAAGTTTGGGGACCCCTGGTTTACACAATTGCCTATGCATATGACTATTATAAAAAAAATGTCATGGACTGTAAAAAAAAATCTGTGGATTTTATGGTAAAAAAAAAACGCCACCAATTTTACTGTAAAATGTGCCGTGATTTTTACAGCATATTACGGTAAATGGAAAACAACAGTATCACTGTTTTTACGTTTTTTGGAACTAAAAGCAAAAAAATGGTGGTGGTTTTTACAGTGTAAAATGAAGTTTGAAAAACAGTACCACCGTTTTTTTAAGGTAAAATTCTGGGGCCTGAGCTGCCTTTTATTTGTTTTTTTAATCGTAAAATCTAGTTATTGTTTTTATGGTGTATTACTGTTTATGGAAAAGTAGTACCACTGTTTTTTTTACAGTAAAAAAGTGGCAGATCAGTTGCTGGAATTTTACGGTAAAAAAAAGAAAAAAAAAGTGGCACCGTTTTTATTTTATTTTACGGATATGTGGTAAAACTGACTGTAAAATGTCCGGTTAAAAACTGGCAGCTCAGTCACCAAAATTGAACTGTAATTTTTACAGTGTGCGATTTGATGAATAACTTGCTTTTTTATAATATAATATTTGTAGCATTACTAAACAATATTAAGGTTTAAAACGTATGCAATTGCAAAAAGCATATGTGTGTTTTTCTGCCAAAATGAAATGAAGAAATACATTTATTTTATTTTTTAAATACATACTTTTTGGCCCACATTATTTCCAAATGAATTGATGTGGAAGGCCTTGAGTTGGACACCTGTGCATTAACTGCCACCATAATAAAAGCTGTAATAAATGTACAGGCCATTTTTTTTTAAATAACGTTTTGCTTTTAAAAGCTACTGTATTCAAAAAATATTACTGAATGCCTTTAAGTGCAGAGGGAGCATTGTTTCCCTTTATTTACTCTAGTGAAGAGAGTACCAGGTACCTCTCAGTGGTATATAACAGGAATACATGTATTGAATGTAAATGTAAATTAAATGTAATGTATATGTAAATATGATAAATTATGTAAATATATATGAAAACAATGTAATACAAATGTTTGCATAGGTACTCAAAGATGCTGAATGATGAGATAACATACACACATTTTTACCCCAAGAAAAAATAAATGCTTTCGAAGAAATAATGTCCTAA
The DNA here is from genome assembly GCF_033978785.1 of Entelurus aequoreus. Classification (NCBI taxonomy): domain Eukaryota; kingdom Metazoa; phylum Chordata; class Actinopteri; order Syngnathiformes; family Syngnathidae; genus Entelurus; species Entelurus aequoreus. The sequence continues at coordinate 27,788,378 of NC_084753.1, read as the reverse complement.
CTTTAGAGGGAAAAATGAAGAAAACATTTGTATAAATCACAAAAATAAAGTTTAATTATTACAAGGTGAGGGATCAGACAAAGAGCAGCTCGAAGACCTCAATGAAAAATAAAACCTATGGACCCACATTTCCCTCGCCCGGACGCGGGTCACCGGCTCAGAGCCTGCATGTTGGAGTTCAACCCGGTGGACGAGAGGGTAGCTTCCCTCCGCCTTCGGGTGGGGGAGCGGGTCCTGACTGTGGTTTGCGCTTACGCGCCAAACCGCAGCTCAGAGTACCCACCCTTTTTGGATTCACTCGAGGGAGTACTTGAGAGTGCTCCCCCGGGTGATTCCCTCGTTCTACTGGGGGACTTCAACGCTCATGTTGGCAGCGACAGTGAAACCTGGAGAGGCGTGATTGGGAAGAATGGCTGCCCGGATCTGAACCCGAGCTGTGTTTTGTTATTGGACTTTTGTGCCCGTCACAGATTGTCCATAACAAACACCATGTTCAAACATAAGGGTGTCCATATGTGCACTTGGCACCAGGACACCCTAGGCCGCAGTTCCATGATCAACTTTGTAGTTGTGTCGTCGGATTTGCGGCCTCATGTTTTGGACACTCGGGTGAAGAGAGGGGCGGAGCTTTCTACCGATCACCACCTGGTGGTGAGTTGGCTGCGATGGTTGGGGAGGATGCCGGACAGACCTGGCAGGCCCAAACGCATTGTGAGGGTTTGCTGGGAACGTCTGGCAGAGTCTCCTGTCAGAGAGAGTTTCAATTCCCACCTCCGGAAGAACTTTGAACATGTCACGAGGGAGATGCTGGACATTGAGTCCGAATGGACCATGTTCCGCACCTCTATTGTCGAGGCGGCTGATTGGAGCTGTGGCCGCAAGGTAGTTGGTGCCTGTCGTGGCGGTAATCCTAGAACCCGTTGGTGGACACCGGCGGTGAGGGATGCCGTCAAGCTGAAGAAGGAGTCTTATCGGGTTCTTTTGGCTCACAGGACTCCTGAGGCAGCGGACAGGTACCGACAGGCCAAGCGGTGTGCGGCTTCGGCGGTCGCGGAGGCAAAAACTCGGACATGGGAGGAGTTCGGGGAAGCCATGGAAAACGACTTCCGGACGGCTTCGAAGCGATTTTGGACCACCATCCGCCGCCTCAGGAAGGGAAAGCAGTGCACTATCAACACCGTGTATGGTGAGGATGGTGTTCTGCTGACCTCGACTGCGGATGTTGTGGTTTGGTGGAGGGAATACTCCGAAGACCTCCTCAATCCCACCAACACGTCTTCCTATGAGGAAGTAATGCCTGGGGAATTTGTGGTGGGCTCTCCTATTTCTGGGGCTGAGGTTGCTGAGGTAGTTAAAAAGCTCCTCGGTGGCAAGGCCCCGAGGATGGATGATATTCGCCCGGAGTTCCTTAAGGCTCTGGATGTTGTGGGGCTGTCTTGGTTGACAAGACTCTGCAGCATCCCGTGGACATCGGGGGCAGTACCTCTGGATTGGCAGACCGGGGTGGTGGTTCCTCTCTTTAAGAAGGGGAACCGGAGGGTGTGTTCTAACTATCGTGGGATCACACTCCTCAGCCTTCCCGGTAAGGTCTATTCAGGTGTGCTGCAGAGGAGGCTACGCCGGATAGTCGAACCTCGGATTCAGGAGGAACAGTGTGGTTTTCGTCCTGGTCGTGGAACTGTGGACCAGCTCTATACTCTCGGCAGGGTCCTTGAGGGTGCATGGGAGTTTGCCCAACCAGTCTACATGTGTTTTGTGGACTTGGAGAAGGCATTCGACCGTGTCCCTCGGGAAGTCCTGTGGGGAGTGCTCAGAGAGTATGGGGTATCGGACTGTCTGATTGTGGCGGTCCGCTCCCTGTATGATCAGTGCCAGAGTTTGGTCCGCATTGCCGGCAGTAAGTCGGACACGTTTCCAGTGAGAGTTGGACTCCGCCAAGGCTGCCCTTTAACACCGATTCTGTTCATAACTTTTATGGACAGAATTTCTAGGCGCAGTCAAGGCGTTGAGGGGATCTGGTTTGGTGGCTGCAGGATTAGGTCTCTGCTTTTTGCAGATGATGTGGTCCTGATGGCTTCATCTGGCCAGGATCTTCAGCTCTCGCTGGATCGGTTCGCAGCTGAGTGTGAAGCGACTGGGATGAGAATCAGCACCTCCAAGTCCGAATCCATGGTTCTCGCCCGGAAAAGGGTGGAGTGCCATCTCCGGGTTGGGGAGGAGACCCTGCCCCAAGTGGAGGAGTTCAAGTACCTCAGAGTCTTGTTCACGAGTGAGGGAAGAGTGGATCGTGAGATCGACTAGCGGATCGGTGCGGCGTCTTCAGTAATGCGGACGCTGTATCGATCCGTTGTGGTGAAGAAGGAGCTGAGCCGGAAGGCAAAGCTCTCAATTTACCGGTCAATCTACGTTCCCATCCTCACCTATGGTCATGAGCTTTGGGTTATGACCGAAAGGACAAGATCACAGGTACAAGCGGCCGAAATGACTTTCCTCTGCCGGGTGGCGGGGCTCTCCCTTAGAGATAGGGTGAGAAGCTCTGCCATCCGGGGGGAGCTCAAAGTAAAGCCGCTGCTCCTCCACATCGAGAGGAGCCAGATGAGGTGGTTCGGGCATCTGGTCAGGATGCCACCCGAACGCCTCCCTAGGGAGGTGTTTAGGGCACGTCCGACCGGTAGGAGGCCACGGGGAAGACCCAGGACACGTTGGGAAGACTATGTCTCCCGGCTGGCCTGGGAACGCCTCGGGAACCCCCGGGAGGAGCTGGACGAAGTGGCTGGGGAGAGGGAAGTCTGGGCTTCCCTGCTTAAGCTGCTGCCCCCGCGACCCGACCTCGGATAAGCGGAAGAAGATGGATGGATGGATATTACAAGGTTTTAATCAAAATATTACAAAGTCAAAGTGGTAATTTTACATGAATAAATATGTATAATTACAGAAATATAAATTATAATTCATTATGTTACTATTTAATCTACTGTTGCAGTCCATTTTGTATGACAGAGAATACAATATGAGAATTACAGTCGTCCATCGTTTATCGCTGTTAATTGGTTCCGGATATGACCTCGATAAGTTCATTTCTGCGAAGTAGGAATCATTAATTATAAATCAAATATTTTCAAAGCTGGAGCATAAAAACTGTTTTCTACCTTGTAAATACATGAGAGCCCTTTAGACATGAAATAACACCCTTTAGTCACCTTTACACTCTTTTAAGCCGATATAGTAACGCTGCCTGAGGCTGAGCCAATCAGTGGCCACGATACTGAACAGCGCCCTCTGATTGGTTGGTCTCGTCTAGTGGCAAATATTATCGTGGTAGTGATATATTTGTTTTATTTGGCATTGTTTTAGCTTGAGGATGCTTAATTTAGGACCAAAAATTTGTGGAAAATGCTTTAAAAAATATTCCGATAATAATCGAATGTGGTGTAGCTATGTGGCGAGGGACGACTGCACTTACGCATATTTTTCGATGAAAAATGTAAATGAATATGTATTAAGTGGATTTCAGAACATAATAAAAAGTTGTTTTGCAGAAAAATGCAGACTGGTAACAGTATTCTGAAAAATAAAACATAAAAAATAAAAAATAATAAGGGGCGCCCGGAAGTTGGCAGACCCGTCAGCGATCCTGTTCTGGCTCCCTGTAATGTTTATTTGAATGGGACTTTGCTGATTAATAAAGTATCATCAATCAATCAATCAATCAATCTTTATTTATATAGCCCTAAAGCACAAGTGTCTCAAAGGGCTGCACAAGCCACAACGACATCCTCGGTACAGAGCCCACATAAGGGCAAGGAAAGACTCACAACCCAGTGGGACGTCGATGAGAATGACTATGAGGAACCTTGGAGAGGACCGCAGATGTGGGTAACCCCCCCCCCCCCCCCCCCCCCCCCCCCCAGGGGGGACCGGATGCAATGGACGTCGAGTGGGTCTAGCATAATATTGTGAAAGTCCAGTCCATAGTGGATCTAACATAATAGTGAAAGTCCAGTCCATAGTGGATCTAACATAATAGTGAGAGTTCAATCCATAGTGGATCTAACATAATAGTGAAAGTCCAGTCCGTAGTGGATCTAACATAATAGTGAGAGTCCAGTCCATAGTGGATCTAACATAACAGTGAGAGTTCAATCCATAGTGGATCTAACATAATAGTGAGAGTCCAGTCCACAGTGGATCTAACATAATAGTGAGAGTCCAGTCCATAGTGGATTTAACATAATAGTGAGAGTTCAATCCATAGTGGATCTAACATAATAGTGAGAGTCCAGTCCATAGTGGATCTAACATAATAGTGAAAGTCCAGTCCATAGTGGATCTAGCATAATAGTGAGAGTCCAGTCCATAGTGGATCTAACATAATAGTGAGAGTCCAGTCCATAGTGGATCTAACATAATAGTGAGAGTCCAGTCCATAGTGGATCTAGCATAATAGTGAGAGTCCAGTCCATAGTGGATCTAACATAATAGTGAGAGTCCAGTCCATAGTGGATCTAACATTATAGTGAAAGTCCAGTCCATAGTGGATCCAACATAATAGTGACAGTCCAGTCCACAGTGGATCTAACATAATAGTGAGAGTCCAGTCCATAGTGGATTTAACATAATAGTGAGAGTTCAATCCATAGTCGATCTAACATAATAGTGAGAGTCCAGTCCATAGTGGATCTAACATAATAGTGAGAGTCCAGTCCATAGTGGAGCTAACACAATAGTGAGAGACCAGTCCATAGTGGATCTAACATAATGGTGAGAGTCCAGTCCATAGTGGATCTAGCATAATAGTGAGAGTCCAGTCCATAGTGGATCTAACATAATAGTGAGAGTCCAGTCCATAGTGGATTTACATAATAGTGAGAGTTCAATCCATAGTGGATCTAACATAATAGTGAGAGTCCAGTCCATAGTGGATCTAGCATAATAGTGAGAGTCCAGTCCATAGTGGATCGAACATAATAGTGAGAGTCCAGTCCATAGTGGATCTAGCATAATAGTGAGAGTCCAGTCCATAGTGGATCTAACATAATAGTGAGAGTCCAGTCCATAGTGGATCTAGCATAATAGTGAGAGTCCAGTCCATAGTGGATCTAACATAATAGTGAGAGTCCAGTCCATAGTGGATCTAACATAATAGTGAAAGTCCAGTCCATAGTGGATCTAACATAATAGTGAGAGTCCAGTCCATAGTGGATCAAACATAATAGTGAAAGTCCAGTCCATATTGGATCTAACATAATAGTGAAAGTCCAGTCCATAGTGGACCTAACATAATAGTGAGAGTCCAGTCCATAGTGGATCCAACATAATAGTGACAGTCCAGTCCATAGTGGATCTAACATAATAGTGAGAGTCCAGTCCATTGTGGGGCCAGCAGGAGACCATCCCGAGCGGAGACCGGTCAGCAGCGCAGAGATGTCCCCAACCGATGCACAGGTGGGCGGTCCACCCCGGGTCCCGACTCTGGACAGCCAGCACTTTATCCATGGCCACCGGACCTGTGCTTCCCCCCCCCAGATCAACTGGTCTAAAAAGGGGGTCTATTTAAAGGCTAGAGTATACAAATGAGTTTTAAGATGGGACTTGAATGCTTCTAAATTAAATCTGATTCTGATTCTGATCCCTCAGTAGGTGCTGCTGTTTTGGCTAGCAATGTAGTACAATACAGTAGTATTTGATGTCTCAGTTAATATTTTGCTCTGTGTCGTGAATATGAGCCCTGCTCGTTGGCAGTTTTGCTTTTTGGTACTTTTTACAGATGTGTGTACGTGAATTTATCAACAACACCCGGCCCGTTATCCAGTCCGTCCTGCTCTCGGACGGCGTCTTGTCTGACGGCACACAGCAAGGTGCTCGCTACAAAACCCAGCTGTGTAGATTGTTCATTTTGAATCAGTAAACAAAAAAGCCGAGTTGTCCACCTAGGCAAATATGATAATTGTTTGCGGATTATGGAGATCCGGCTGGCAGCTCGGGCCGAGGCTGTGAGTAAACGGGAAGAAAGCTCAGCTCAAACAAATGCACTCACTCCGCCGGCGGAGACGTAAGCCCGATGGCACACACGGCGACGTGATGCAAGGGAGGGCGGGGGCCGGGATACCCAACCGCTGGGTCCCCGGGGGGGCCTCGGCAAGAAAAGGTCGTCGGAATCGTTAAGACAAACACCGTCGTTTGTACGTAAATATGAGCCGCTGAAGACCCAAAGTGAGCAAGAAGAATTGTTGTATATGTTGAAGTCGTAGTTAATTTTAGGGGAACAAAACGTGGTCATTTTAATTATTATTACTATAATTCTAATATACATTTATCACATTTATTTGAGGTCTAAACGATATGTATTGGATAGTAAATTTAGCTCCAGAGTCAATCAATCAATCAATCATCAATGTTTACTTAATTTAATAGTGAGAGTCCAGTCCATAGTGGATCCATAGTGGATCTAGCATAATAGTAAGAGTCCAGTCCATAGTGGATCTAGCATAATAGTGAGAGTCCAGTCCATAGTGGATCCATAGTGGATCTAGCATAATAGTAAGAGTCCAGTCCATAGTCGATCTAGCATAATAGTAAGAGTCCAGTCCATAGTGGATCTAGCATAATAGTGAGAGTCCAGTCCATAGTGGATCCATAGTGGATCTAGCATAATAGTAAGAGTCCAGTCCATAGTGGATCTAGCATAATAGTGGGAGTCCAGTCCATAGTGGATCTAACATAATAGTGAGAGTCCAGTCCATAGTGGATCTAGCATAATAGTGAGAGTCCAGTCCATAGTGGATCTAACATAATAGTGATAGTCCAGTCCATATTGTATCCAGCATAATAGTGATAGTCCAGTCCATATTGTATCCAGCATAATAGTGGGAGTCCAGTCCATAGTGGATATAACATAATAGTGAGAGTCCAGTACATAGTGGATCTAACATAATAGTGATAGTCCAGTCCATATTGTATCCAGCATAATAGTGAGAGTCCAGTCCATAGTGGATCTAACATAATAGTGAGAGTCCAGTCCATAGTGGATCTAACATAATAGTGATAGTCCAGGGACGGCGTGGCGAAGTTGGTAGAGTGGCTGTGCCAGCAATCGGAGTGTTGCTGGTTACTGGGGTTCAATTCCCACCTTCTACCTTCCTAGTCATGTCTGTTGTGTCCTTGGGCAAGACACTTCACCCTTTGCCTCTGATGGCTGCTTTTTAGCGCCTTGCATGGCAGCTCCCACCACCAGTGTGTGAATGTGTGTGTGAATGGGTAAATGTGGAAATACTGTCAAAGCGCTTTGAGTACCTTGAAGGTAGAAAAGCGCTATACAAGTATAAACCATTTATCATTTATCATTTATTTATATAGCCCTAAATAACAAGTGTCTCAAAGGGCTGCACAAGCCACAATGACATCCTCGGTACAGAGCCCACATAAGGGCAAGGAAAAACTCATAACCCAGTGGGATGTCAATGTGAATGACTATGAGAAACCGTGTCTGACGTCCTTGTTGTCCTGCCACAGTGCCTTCCCGAGTCTTACCCCTTGGTAATTCCCTGTGGATTCGGACTGCCTTCCTCGATCCTCGACCCTCGCATGGACACGGACTCTGACGCCTCTCTCTCTCGCCCTGGATTCTTCGCCTGCTCACGGACTGCCCTCCTGTTTTGTCTCTCCTCTCGCTCTCGAGGCAACACTAGGTAAAACACTCAACACACACTCTTGGATTTTGGTCACACTCCATTCTCTAGCCCAGACCTGGGCATTCTGCGGCCCGCGGGCCGCATCCGGCTCTTTGTGCGTCCCTGTCCGGCCCGCGTGAGGCCAATTATACATTACAAAATAAATTTTAAAAAGTATCTATGTCGAGTGTGCAATACAACGGTGCTGCTTTTGTTTTGAAAATCGTTATTTGTATTACTTCCGTGTGGACGTATGCGTGTGCGTGATTGTGAGTGAATGTGAACAGCTGCAATCATTAATTACAAAATAAAGTTGAAAAAACATCTATGTCGTGCGCGCAATACAACTGTGCTGCTTTTATTTTGAAAAGTATTATTTATGGGCGTGTGTCCGTGTGTAACCTGCGAGTGAAGGTGCACATGCAGCGACAAGTGATGCCCGGTTTACACCCGAGACGCTAAAAAGAGAAAAGTTGATGAAGAATGGCGTGTTTTCAACAAGACATGGACTGCCAAGCAACGTTCCCTCTAAGGTGCGTGCCTGCGCAATTTCGCACTGCTCAAGCGTCTGCTGCGCGCAGCAAGTATATGCCGCGCACCAAATCAAATCCCATCTGAATTCTAAACAAAATAAACATATTTATTCTATGTAATTTTGCAATGCAACTTTGAGTGACAGTGACAACAAGCGGCCCTAACGGTGTTCGTCAACACCGTTCAATTGAACACCGTTCAATTATTGTAACGTCTATCGAGATGCTTCGAGGACAGGAATTATATCGATCACTTTATTGAGCAAAACTGTTTATATTCGGACATAACCACACCAAAAACATAAGTAAAACATTTCTATCTCGAAAAACTAGTCATTTTCTGCCGTACAAACCAGGCCAAAACCAACTTGTCATCTGTCACCAACACGCATAGCACTAAACCACTGGTGCGTTTATGGCCACACAAAAAGTCGGACAACTCAAACACCACACAAAGTTACACTATGACTCCTCAGTCATATGTGTGCTTATTTTACTGTCATTTATTATTAATGTTAATTTATTTATATTAGTCATGGAATGCTGTTACACACACTATGTTGAAGTATTACTATTATTATTAATTATTATTATTATTATTATTTATCTTACGGTATATATAAAAAATAATATTGAGCAAAATTTAATTGAAATATTGTCGATGTGGCCCTCCAGCAGTGCTCGGGTTGCTCATGCGGCCCCCGGTAAAAATTAATTGCCCACCCCTGCTCTAGCCTAATTTATATATATTTAGTATGGTGTATTACTATTATATATATATTGTGCATATATATTATAAATCATAGAGCTTTACTGCCCCCTGGTGTCTGTGCCGTCAACTCCATCCTAGAAACAAAATAACGGCTTGGAAAATATATATACAGAAACACACTTCTGCATTACTGGGCATTGAATCAACTCAATTTGTCAGTAGTGTACAAAACGGGCTGTTGTTTGGCACATTTAAAAATCAATACACCCGCATCGGACGTGGTACTGTCAAAACTAAAATAATTGTGAAAAACATATTAAATGTGAAAAAAAAAAAATTGAACTCCCAGTTTGTAAAGCCATTGGTACTGCTCGTAATTGGTGGATTCGCGTGGAAGTGGCGGGCAAACCATTTCACCGCCAGGACAGCGTAACTCGTTTCCGGGGTCGGCTCGTGTAATCCAGTGGTACATGGTATAATCCAGTGGTACCTCGTGTAATCCAGTGGTACCTCGTATAATCCAGTGGTACCTCGTATAATCCATTGGTACCTCGTGTAATCGAGGTACTGCGTTTTTTAAATTAAAATGAGCAAAATATGTAAATATTACATGTTAATATAAATGTGCCTGTTACTACATTACATATATACTGTACTTACAGCGTGTATATAAAACCCTTATGGAGGTCTTTGGATGTTTTGTATGTGCTTTTTAGGCAGAATAGAGCGACTACCATAGACTCCATTGTAAGATGACTTTTGATCGCATTTTTTTTACTATTTAGAATGCATTAACAAATACATATGTGTTCTTGTCTTACAAAAGGATTGTGAATGATAGGCAAAATTGCCAAAAAGTGTAGTTCCCCTTTAAATATGATTATAAATCTGTCAAGTGTTCCTTTACGTCAGAATATAAAGTAGAGATTATTGATTAAAGGCCTACTGAAAGCCACTACTACCGACCACGCAGTCTGATAGTTTATATATCAATGATGAAATCTTAACATTGCAACACATGCCAATACAGCCGGGTTAACTTATAAAGTGCAATTTTAAATTTCCCGTGAAACGTCCGGTTGAAAACGTCTATGTATGATGACGTATGCGCGTGACGTCAATGGTTGAACCGGAAGTATTCGGACACATTGTATCCAATACAAAAAGCTCTGTTTTCATCGCAAAATTCCACAGTATTCTGGACATCTGTGTTGGTGAATCTTTTGCAATTTGTTTAATGAACAATGAAGACTGCAAAGAAGAAAGTTGTAGGTGGGATCGGTGTATTAGCGGCTGGCTGCAGCAACACAACCAGGAGGACTTTGACTTGGATAGCAGACGCGCTATCCGACGCTAGCCGCCGACCGCATCGATGATCGGGTGAAGTCCTTCGTCGCTCCGTCGATCGCTGGAACGCAGGTGAGCACGGGTGTTGATGAGCAGATGAGGGCTGGCTGGCGTAGGTGGATAGCTAATGTTTTTAGCATAGCTCTGTGAGGTCCCGTAGCTAAGTTAGCTTCAATGGCGTCGTTAGCAACAGCATTGTTAAGCTTCGCCAGGCTGGAAAGCATTAACCGTGTAGTTACATGTCCATGGTTTAATAGTATTGTTGATTTTCTGTCTATCCTTCCAGTCAGAGGTTTATTTCTTTTGTTTCTATCTGCAGTTAAGCCCAATGCTATCACGCTAAAGTGCTTCGTCGATGTATTGTCGTGGAGATAAAAGTCACTGTGAATGTCCATTTCGCGTTCTGGACTCTCATTTTCAAGAGGATATAGTATCCGAGGTGGTTTGAAATACAAATCCGTGATCCACAATAGAAAAAGAAGAGAGTGTGGAATCCAATGAGCCAGCTTGTACCTAAGTTACGGTCAGAGCGAAAAAAGATACGTCCTGCACTGCACTCTAGTTGTAACGACCTGGTCGCATCGTGGTGCGAGGTGTTCTCCCAAGGATGCAGACGGGTTCGGACACAGCTTGCAGGTAGGAAAATTATTTATTCAGGAACTAAATCAGACAGGAAAAAACAAAAACGACTAGCGTGGGAGCTAGCAAGCAAAATAATATAGCATGAGAGCTAGCAGGAAACAAGGTGGTCGTTAGCTGTTGCGTGAAAGCAAATTAGGAAGCCAGGCAGAGTGCTGCCCGGGCGAAGACTAAATAGCCCTCTGATTAGTGCCCGGACAACAGGTGAGCGTCTCGAACACTAACCAGAGGCAGCTGGGCATAATCTGCCGTCATGGCAACAGAAACAAACAAACACGTGACACTAAACTGTAAACAAACTGATCCGAGCAGCGGATCCTAACAGTACCCCCCTCTAAAAGGACAGATTCCAGATGTCCCTTGAAAACAAAAAAACAACTGGAACCCAAAAAAAACAAGCAATAGTTCACGAGTCAAGGGCGGGCGGGGGGGTGACTTGGTGGTGGGTCGCCAGGCCACGTGTCCCCGAATCCACCGGGGAAGGGTCAGGTGGCGGCGGCGAATGGAACGCCGCCGCCGCTGGCGAGGCGGGCGAGGCGGGCGACCACGGTAAGGCCACATTCGTGGCCGCCGAGAAGGTGGGCGTGAGTGGCGCCAGAATTTCAGCAGCCTCTGAGTCCTCGAGGGCTGCATGCGGGGACCTGCTTTCCGCTTGCGCCGCCGGACCACTCGAGGTCGCTGAGATGTCGCCGTGGAAGCGGTAGGAGTCGACGTCGCCGTGGAAGCCGGAGGAGTCGACGTCGCCGTGGAAGCCGGAGGAGTCGCTGTCGTGGCAGCCGGAGTCGCTGTCGTGGCAGCCGGAGTCGCTGTCGTGGCAGCCGGAGTCGCTGTCGTGGCAACAGGAGTCGCTGTCGTGGCAGCAGGAGTCGCTGTCGTGGCAGCAGGAGTCGCTGTCGTGGCAGCAGGAGTCGCTGTCGTGGCAGCAGGAGTCGCTGTCGTGGCGGCCGGAGTCGCTGTCGTGGCGGCCGGAGTCGCTGTCGTGGCGGCCGGAGTCGCTGTCGTGGCGGCCGGAGTCGCTGTCGTGGCGGCAGGAGTCGCTGTCGTGGCAGCAGGAGTCGCTGTCGTGGCAGCAGGAGTCGCTGTCGTGGCAGCAGGAGTCGCTGTCGTGGCAGCCGGAGTCGCTGTCGTGGCAGCAGGAGTCGCTGTCGTGGCAGCAGGAGTCGCTGTCGTGGCAGCAGGAGTCGCTGTCGTGGCAGCCGGAGTCGCTGTCGTGGCAGCCGGAGTCGCTGTCGTGGCAGCCGGAGTCGCTGTCGTGGCAGCCGGTGCTGGTGCGAGAACCAGTCGTGGTACAGGTGCTGGTGCGAGAACCAGCCGTGGTGCAGGTACTGGTGCGAGAACCAGTCGTGGTGCAGGTACTGGTGCGAGAACCAGTCGTGGTGCAGGTACTGGTGCGAGAACCAGTCGTGGTGCAGGTACTGGTGCGAGAACCAGTCGTGGTGCAGGTACTGGTGCGGGGACCAGCCGTGGAGCAGGTACTGGTGTGGGAACCAGCCGAGGTGCAGGTACTGGTGTGGGAACCAGCCGAGGTGCAGGTACTGGTGTGGGAACCAGCCGAGGTGCAGGTACTGGTGTGGGAACCAGCCGAGGTGCAGGTACTGGTGTGAGAACCAGTCGAGGTGCAGGTACTGGTACCTGTGGTGGAGCTGGTGCTAGCCTTAGCCTTGGCGCTAGCTTAGGTGCAGGTGGCCTAGCTGGCAGTTGCGGCTTAGCAGGCCGTCGGACTGGTGGCGGTGGCCGAGCAGGAGGTTGCGGCTTAGCACGCCGTTGTGCCACCCCACTCGCACAGCTCCCAGTACTAGCCCCCCCCTCAAAAAGCGGATCCCAGACGCGCTCCTTGCGGATTGGAACCGTCTTCAAGGGTGGGTGGAGGGAGGTCAGGGGGAGGGCAGAATCCTCCCCCCCAAATTGTCCAAAATGTCTATTGTCGCCCCCCACTTCAGACTGGGACTGACTAGATTTAGTCCTTAAAAAAATGTCCTGATAAAGCTTAATCTTAGAATTAAAGTCACTTGAAAATGGCTGGCAGGAAGAATTGACATAATGTCTAAAAAAGTCTTTGTCTATGACGTCATCCAAAATGGACGGGACGACGTCATCAAGCGGCGTGTCATCAGGGGGTGCCGACGGAATGACTTCATAGCTGCAGTCCCAGTGATTGACAGGCCAGTCATAACAGTCTTCGGTAAGGTAGTTGATGGGATTAACAGACCTTTGAAGAGGGGAATCTTGGGCTGAATGTAGCTTGCTGTGTGATGGTGGAGGAGTCTGTGGGAGTGGCGCGTCTTGGCAGCGAAGTGAAGACCTCTTTGGCGGCTTCCGTCTTCGCTGACGCGTCCGGTGGTGCGGGGGTGTGGCGATGTCCTCGGGCCAAACGGAGTGGATTGGGACCAACCTTCCGTTAGGACCCCAAATCAGGTCCTGGCGCTCCGAGGGGGAATAGCGGAGAGTCTCCGCCTCCATCGCTCGCAACACCATCCACGCACCTTCGTCCATCTCCTCCGACATGCTCGCTGCGAGAGAACTTCTTCTTGCTGGCTTCCTACTGTAACGACCTGGTCGCATCGTGGTGCGAGGTGTTCTCCCAAGGATGCAGACGGGCTCGGACACAGCTTGCAGGTAGGAAAATTATTTATTCAGGAACTAAATCAGACAGGAAAAAACAAAAACGACTAGCGTGGGAGCTAGCAAGCAAAATAATATAGCATGAGAGCTAGCAGGAAACAAGGTGGTCGTTAGCTGTTGCGTGAAAGCAAATTAGGAAGCCAGGCAGAGTGCTGCCCGGGCGAAGACTAAATAGCCCTCTGATTAGTGCCCGGACAACAGGTGAGCGTCTCGAACACTAACCAGAGGCAGCTGGGCATAATCTGCCGTCATGGCAACAGAAACAAACAAACACGTGACACTAAACTGTAAACAAACTGATCCGAGCAGCGGATCCTAACACTAGTCCTTCACTCTCACGTTCCTCATCCACGAATCTTTCATCCTCGCTCAAATTAATGGGGTAATCGTCGCTTTCTCAGTCCGAATCGCTCTCGCTGCTGGTGTAAACAATGGGGAAATGTGAGGAGCCCTTCAACCTGTGACGTCACGCTATTTCCGGTACGGGCAAGGCTTTTTTTATCAGCGACCAAAAGTTGCGAACTTTATCGTCAATGTTCTCTACTAAATCCTTTCAGCAAAAATATGGCAATATCGCGAAATGATCAAGTATGACACATAGAATGGATCTGCTATCCCCGTTTGAATAAAAAAATATTCACTTACTGTACAATGTCTGCTCTCACTTGGGATGCTGAATGGCGGGATGTTCATATCTTTCCGTTTAGATGAAGAATTAATCGTAATACTAGCGCAGATTTTTTTTAAAACAAGCGTCTTTTCGTGTCTTACTCGCCAAGGTGAATGTCAAAGTTGACCAACTTCTCGGCATGGTTTATGATCTAAAATTAACTTTTACCAACTCTGAAGCGATGCAGCAGCTCAGTATGTCAACACAGCAGCATAAGATAATTACCTATCTGTGATCACAGCGCCGCTAAAAGTAGTTTCTTGGCGTTAGCACTTATAATAACAATATTGCTAGTACTAATAGGCAGGTCTATAAATGTAAACGGAGTATTGTTGCCGATGTTATTTTAGAGAGCTTCCATTACATCCATGATTAGCCACTTCATACTTATACTACAAATTAGAATGCGTGTGTTCTTGTCTTACATTGGAATTGTGATGGATAGGCAACTTTCCAAAACAATTTGGAACAAAACCCAAAACCAGTGAAGTTAACACGTTGTGTAATTCGTGAATAAAAACAGAATAAAAGGATTTGCAAATCCTTTTCAACTTATATTTAATTGAATAGACTGCAAAGACAAGATACTTAACATTCGAACTGAGAAACTTTTTTTTTTTTTGTGTGCAAATAATCATTAACTTAGAATTGAATGGCAGCAACACATTGCAAAACAGTTGACACAGGGGCATTTTTACCACTGTGTTACATGGCCTTTCCTTTTAACAACACTCAGTAAACGTTTGGGAACTGAGGAGACACATTTTTGAAGCTTTTCAGGTGGAATTCTTTCCCATTCTTGCTTGATGTACAGCTTAAGTTGTTCAACAGTCCGGGGGTCTCCGCTGTGGTATTTTAGGCTTCATATTGCGCCACACAGGTCTGGACGACAGGCAGGCCAGTCTTTTACTATGAAACCACAATGTTGTAACACATGGCTTGGCATTGTCTTGCTGAAATAAGCAGGGGCGTCCATTATAACGTTGCTTGGATGGCAACATATGTTGCTCCAAAACTTGTTTGTACCTTTCAGCATTAATGGTGCCTTCACAGATGTGTAAGTTACCCATGTCTTGGGCACTAATACACCCCCATACCATCACACATGCTGGCTTTTCAACTTTGCGCCTATAACAATCCGGGTGGTTATTTTCCTCTTTGGTCCGGAGGACACGACGTCCACAGTTTCCAAAAACAATTTGAAATGTGAACTCGTCAGACCAAGGAACACTTTTCCACTTTGCATCAGTCCATCTTAGATGAGCTCGGGCCCAGCGAAGCTGTCAGCGTTTCTGGGTGTTGTTGATAAATGGCTTTCGCTTTGCACAGTAGAGTTTTAATTTGTACTTACAGATGTAGCGACGAACTGTAGTTACTAACAGTGGTTTTCTGAAGTGTTCCTCAGCATGTGTGGTGATATCCTTTACACACCGATGATGGTTTTTGATGCAGTACCGCCTGAGGGATCCAAGGTCACGGGCATTCAATGTTACGTGCAGTGATTTCTCCGGATCCTCTGAACCTTTTGATAATATTACGGACCGTAGATGGTGAAATCCCTAAATTCCTTGCAATAGCTGGTTGAGAAATGTTGTTCTTAAACTTTCCGACAATTTGCTCGCGCATTTGTTCACAAAGTGGTGACCCCCTCGCCCCGTCCTTGTTTGTGAATGACTGAGCATTTCACGGAAGCTGCTTTTACACCCAATCATGGCACCCACCTGTTCCCAATTAGCCTGTTCACCTGTGGGATGTTCCAAATAAGTGTTTGATGAGCATCCCTCCACTTTCTCAGTCTTTTTTGCCACTTGTTGCAGGGCGTCCAATTCCAAATGAGCTCATATTTGCAAAAAAACCAACAAAGTTTACCAGTTCGAACGTTAAATATCTCGTCTTTGCAGTCTATTCAATTGAATATAAGTTGAAAAGGATTTGCAAATCATTGTTTTTATTCACCATTTACACAACGTGCCAACTTCACTGCTTTCGGGGTTTTGTACATGCAAAGACAAATGTATTCCACTTTCTTCGGTAAGCTTGCACTATTTATCATGTTTATACCAAAAGGGGCGGGGGTGTGTTTAATCAACATTTACATTATAGAGGATGTTTACGTGGAAAGAGAAGGGCCCATATTTCTTTGCGCGCATCATGCAGATGGCGACTGATAATGGCGTTTTAATGGGCTAATAAATCGGCTCCCACCGGTTGCCATAGGGCGGCGGTGGGGGGCGGGGCTTGCGGCAGACGCAAACAGCTTGAATGACCATTAACGGCGGATTCAACAGGGTTCTCACAGCCTGAAGCGTCCATTTGCGGCGGTTTAATGCGCAACTTCTGTGCTAGTTAGCATGTTAATGCACGGGAGGGGGAGGGGGACCGTGTCGGCGGTGTACACACAGGCCAGGGCGGGGGGATTAGCGCCGAATGCAAACTTTCGCCACGTCGCCCTTGGTCCGCGCCCGACCTGGAGTGCTCGCTGGAAATTGCTTCTCTGTTGCTTTTCACGGCGGGTGAATAGTCGGTGTGATAATCCCAGCCGATCAAAGCCCCGCCAACATGGCGCGCCCCTCGCATGCCTCTTGCAACCGTAGGAACAAAACGCCATCCCCCCACCCACGCACACACCCTCCCTCAGCTAGATAATGGGGAAAGGAGTTTTTAATGCGCGGAACGACGGGGCTTGATTTGCAGGCCGCTGCCGTCATTGATACACACCCGTCCGGCGGTCTTCAAGGATGGGTGGTCCGTCTGGGGCTGCGATCCAACGTGTGTGTGTGTGTGTGTGTGTGTGTGTGTGTGTGTGTGTGTGTGTGTGTGTGTGTGTGTGTGTGTGTGTGTGTGTGTGTGTGTCGCCTTTGTGTCAGGGGAGAGGGGCCTTTGTTCTCCTAACCAGGGAGGTGGGACCGACAGATTAATCCTTTTAGAAGTGCAGCCGACCACCATGAGGGAGCGCCACAAGGGAGACAATACGTGCACGTCAGGGGTGTCCAAACTTTTTCCACTGAGGGCCGTACACGGAAAAATTTAAGCATGCGGGGGCCATTTTGATATTTTTCATTTTCAAACCTTTAACAAAATATATGGATTTTTTTTTTTTTTTACCTTTAGGGCTCCCGGGGACCATAAAGGGTCTCAGTCTATAAAATGTAAAAAATAAGTCAAATTATTATTATTATTTATTTAACGCTTACAGTAAATCTCTATATCAATTAAGCATTTTAAGCATTTCTGGGTGTTGTTGATAAATGGTTTTCCCTTTGCATAGTAGAGTTTTAACTTGCACTTACAGATGTAGCGACCAACTGTAGTTACTAACAGTGGTTTTCTGAAGTGTTCCTCAGCATGTGTGGTGATATCCTTTACACACTGATGATGGTTTTTGATGCAGTACCGCCTGAGGGATCCAAGGTCACGGGCATTCAATGTTACATGCAGTGATTTCTCCAGATCCTCTGAACCTTTTGATGATATTACGGACCGTAGATTTTCACCATCTAGGGGTGTGCAAACTTTTTCCACTGAGGGCCTTACACGGAAAAATTTAAGCATGCGGGGGCCATTTTGATATTTTTCATTTTCAAACCTTTAACAAAATATATGGATTTTTTTTTTTTAACCTTTAGGGCTCCCGGGGACCATAAAGGGTGTCAGTCATTAAAATGTAAAAAAATAAGTCAAATTATTATTATTATTTATTTAACGCTTACAGTAAATCTCTATATCAATTAAGCATTTTAAGCATTTCTGGGTGTTGTTGATAAATGGCTTTCCCTTTGCATAGTAGAGTTTTAACTTGCACTTACAGATGTAGCGACGAACTGTAGTTACTAACAGTGGTTTTCTGAAGTGTTCCTCACCATGTGTGGTGATATCCTTTACACACTGATGATGGTTTTTGATGCAGTACCGCCTGAGGGATCCAAAGTCACGGGCATCCAATGTTACATGCAGTGATTTCTCCATATCCTCTGAACCTTTTGATGATATTACGGACCATAGATGGTGAAATCCCTAAATTCCTTGCAATAGCTGGTTGAGAAATGTTGTTCTTAAACTGTTGCACAATTTGCTCACGCATTGGTTCACAAAGTGGTGACCCTCGCCCCACCTTGTTTGTGAATGACTGAGCATTTCACGGAAGCTGCTTTTACACCCAATCATGGCACCCACCTGTTCCCAATTAGCCTGTTCACCTGTGGGATGTTCCAAATAAGTGTTTGAGGAGCATCCCTCAACTTCGTCAGTCTTTTTTGCCACATGTTGCAGGGCATCAAATTCCAAATGAGACAATACGTGTACGTCAGGGGTGTCCAAACTTTTTCCACTGAGGGCCGTACACGGAAAAATTTAAGCATGCGGGGGCCATTTTGATATTTTTCATTTTCAAACCTTTAACAAAATATATGGATTTTTTTCTTTAACCTTTAGGGCTCCCGGGGACCATAAAGGGTCTCAGTCATTAAAATGTAAAAAATAAGTCAAATTATTATTATTATTATTTATTTAACGCTTACAATAAATCTCTATATCAACTTCAGGTTGATATAAAGTAAAAAATTAAAAAAAAAAAAGGTTTTATGCCTTTTCTGTCAAAGACAACTTTGTTGTTTTTTTTATAGTAAAACTGAAAGTAATTAGAGCCCTAAAAGATCAATAATGCAGGACAAGATTGACTTTAATTCTTTAATATTGTTGAGTAATCACAGTGAAATGTTAAATAAAATCCTACTAGATATATTTGGGATCCAAAAGGTGCCCCACTCATAAAGTGATACATTTTTATTAGTTTTTTTTTTACTTTTAACACTTAAATTATGAGATCAACTATAGATATATCTGTCGATTTTACGTTTCAACTATTATTTTGTTTGTATTATGCTCTTTTGTCAAATACAACTTTGATGGTTTTTTTATGGCAACCACACAATATATGCAATATTTTTTCTCACATAAAACATTTTAAAGTGATATTTTTTAAGTAATAATTCATTATAACATAGATTTTTAGTCTCTTTTTTTTTTTACCTTTAGGGCTCCCGGGGACCATAAAGGGTCTCAGTCATTAAAATGTAAAAAATAAGTCAAATTATTATTATTATTTATTTAACGCTTACAATAAATCTCTATATCAACTTCAGGTTGATATAAAGGTAAAAAAAACAACAACAAGTTTTATGTCTTTTTTGTCATAGACAACTTTGTTTTTTATAGTAAAACTGAAAGTAATTAGAGCACTAAAAGATCAATAATGCAGGATCCATTGATTTTAATTATTTAATATTTTTGAGTAATCACAGTGAAATGTTAAATACAATCCTACTAAATATATTTGGGATCCAAAAGGTCGCCCACTCATAAAGTGATACATTTTTATTAGTTTTTTTTTTTACTTTTAACACTTAAATTACGAGATCAACTTCAGATATATCTGTCGATTTTACATTTGAACTATTATTGTGTTTGTATTAAATAAATAAATGATCAAATATTATGCTCTTTTGTCAAAGAAAACTTTGATGGTTTTTTTTATGGCAACCACACAATATATGCAATATTTTTTCCACATAAAACATTTTAAAGTGATATTTTTTAAGTAATAATTAATTATAACATAGATTTGTAGTCTTTTTTTTAAACCTTTAGGGCTCCCGGGGACCATAAAGGGTCTCAGTCATTAAAATGTAAAAAATGAGTCAAATTATTATTATTATTTATTTAATGCTTACAGCTCAACTTCAGGTTGATATGAAATAAAAAGTAAAAAAAAAAAGGTTTTATGCCTTTTCTGTCAAAGACAACTTTGTTTTTATAGTAAAACTGAAAGTAATTAGAGCCCTAAAAGATCAATAATGCAGGACACCATTGATTTTAATTCTTTAATATTTTTGAGTAATCACAGTGAAATGTTAAATACAATCCTACTAAATATATTTGGGATCCAAAAGGTCCCCCACTCATAAAGTGATACATTTTTATTAGTTTTTTTTAACTTTTAACACTTAAATTACGAGATCAACTTCAGATATATCTGTCGATTTTACGTTTGAACTATCATTTTGTTTGTATTATGCTCTTTTGTCAAATAAAACTTTAAAGTTTTTTTATAGCAACCACACAATATATGCAATATTTTTTTCCACATAAAACATTTTAAAGTGATATTTTTTAAGTAATAATTCATTATAACATAGATTTGTAGTCTTTTTTTTTTTTTTTTTTTAGCAATGGAAAAAAAAAAGAAAAATAAACAAAGACAAAAGAAAAAATGGCAGCTTTGTGTCAACATTGCAACTTTTTCTTGTTAGATTTCACCTCATTCCACTTTCTTTTTAAATGTTTTTTTAAATTTTTGCAATATTATCAATTTTGCAATTTTTGCAGAATGTGTGGCGGGCCGGTAAACAATTAGCTGCAGGCCGCAAATGGCCCCCGGGCCGCACCTTGGACACCCCTGGTGTACGTCTATCCCCGCGCAATGTCAAAAAAAAATGTTTTTTTTGGACGCAAATATGAGAGCGACGTCGGGTGGACGCAAAGGCGGGAGGAGAAAAAAGCCAAAGTGGGTATTTGTAGCAATTTGCATGAGAATTAGCATGAGCGAGGGCGAGTGTGATGCAGGTCAGCGGGTCAATAGTTCTTATCCATCTGTCCTTCTGATGGCATGCCTCCCAGGTCAGTTTGATTTCTCTGTGAGCGAGCTTAATCTTACCCCAGTGCTCAGTGAGCCTCTTCAGCATACTTAGATCTGCTCCTTCAGAAGCCTCTCGTACACACACACACACACACACACACACACACACACACACACACACACACACACATGCACGCACGCACGCACGCATTCACACCAGAGTGGGCCTCGACGCCAAGATTGCAAATCAATGGTTGCTTGTTGCATTCGTTTCTTTATTACTACTATAAGAGAATAAAGTCACAGAATTATGAGAATAAAATGGAAATACTAAACCAGGGGTGTCCAAACTTTTTCCACTGAGGGCCGCATTCTGAAAAATCAAAGCTAGCGGGGGCCATTTTGTTATTTTTTATTTTAAAAACCAATACAATATATGTATAAAAAAATATACATTTAGGCCTCCACTCAGGCTCTATCCCGGGGACCCCAAAGGGTTGTGGTCAAAAAAATATTAAAAATGTGTCATTATTCAGTATTATTAATTTTATTATTATTCAAGTTTTAAATCTGTAGATCAACATTAGGTCTATCTGTCAATATAACGGTTTTAAAGATTTAAGTTGTATGCTCTTGTTGTCAAAGAAAACCCAGTTTTTTTATGGAAAAAAATACAAAATATGCAATATTTTCACACAATAAAATTTTGAAGTGGAATATTTGAGATTATATAATAATTGGAGCCTTAAAAAGGTCAATAACTCATACCAACATTGATTTTAATTCTTTTTTTTTTTTTGAGCGATGACACTTAAAAACAAATCACACTAAAATTATTGGGGATCCAAATAATTATAGTGTTAAAAAATTATAATATATTAACATTTTTTTTACTGTTTACTTTTAACACAATAATCTCGAGATCAACTTCAGATCTGTCCGTCAATTATACGTTTTATTGTTGTTTATGTTTTTCGTTTGTTTAAAAAAAACAGCTCAATTTTTTATAATGTCATCACAAAATATGCAACATTTTCCCCAAAAATATCTCAAATGTGACGTAATTGGAGCCTTGAATAGGTCAATAATTCATAATGACATTGATTTTGATTCATTATTATTTTTTGAAGAAAGAAACAGCCTGCATGGCAGCTTTGTGTTATTAAGAGTAAACATTGCGACATTTTCTTGTTACATTTCACCTGTTTGCTCCTTTATACCACTTATCATGTTTTTAATTTTTTTCAATCGTATTTTTAAAATGTGCCGTGGGGCTGTTAAAAAATGACCTGCAGGCCACAAATGGCCCCCGGGCCGCACTTTGGACACCCCCTGGTTTAAGTAAAAAAATATATAAAAAGTGTGTCATTATTTAGTATTATTATTATTATTGAAGGTCTAAATCTCCAGATCAACATTAGGTCTATCCGTCAATATAAAGTGTTTTTTCAAGATTTAAGTTGTATGCTCTTTTTGTCAAAGAAAACCCAGTTTTTTCATGGAAAAAACACAAAATATGCAATATTTTCCCCCGATAACATTTTAAAGTGGAATATTTGAGATTACATAATAATTGGAGTTCATAGCATAACTCATAACAACATGAATTCATTATTATTTTTGAGCAACTTAAATATACACAAAAAAACTCCCACTAAAATGATTGGGGATTCAATAGTGTCCTGCTCAGTAAAGTATTAAAAAATAAATCATACTTTTTTTTAAACTTTTAACACAATAGTCTCAAGATCAACTTCAGATCTATCTATTATAACTTTTGTTGTTGTTTATGTTTTTTGTTTGTTCGTTTTAGGCCTTTTTAAACAAAACAGCTTACTTTTTTATATGGCAAACACAAAATATGTTCCCCAAAAAATATTCCAAAGTGGAATATTTAATGTGACGTAATTGGAGCTTTGAATAGGTCAATAATTCATAATGACATTGATTTTGATTCATCATTATTTTTTAAAGAAAGAAACAGCCTGCATGGCAGCTTTGTGTTATTAGAGTAAACATTGCAACATGTTCTTGTTACATTTCACCTGTTTGCTCTTTTATACCACTTTTTATGTTTTTTATTTTTTTAATCTTATTTTTAGAATGTGCCGCGGGGCTGTTAAAAAATTACCTGCAGGCCGCAAATGGCCCCCGGGCCGCACTTTGGACACCCCTGTAAGAATAAATATGCATTCTTACAAGAATAAAGTTGTAATTTTATATATATATATATATATTTTTAAAGTTACTAGGTTATAAAAATTAGAGATGTCCGATATTATCAGCCGATAAATGCTTTAAAATGTAATATCGGAAATTATCGGTATCATTTTTTTTATTATCAGTATCGGTTTTTTTTTTGTTTTTTTTTATTTTTATTAAATCAACATTAAAAAAACACAAGATACACTTACAATTAGTGCACCAACCCAAAAGACCCCCCTCCCCCATTCACACTCATTCACAAAAAAGGGTTGTTTCTTTCTGTTATTAATATTCTGGTTCCTACATTATATATCAATATATATCAATACAGTCTGCAGGGATACAGTCCGTAAGCACACATGATTGTGCGTGCTGCTGGTCCACTAATAGTACTAACCTTTAACAGTTAATTTTACTAATTTTCATTAATTACTAGTTTCTATGTAACTGTTTTTATATTGTTTTACTTTCTTTTTTATTCAAGAAAATGTTTTTAATTTATTTATCTTACTTTATTTTATTATTTTTAAAAAAAAAGGACCTTATCTTCACCATACCTGGTTGTCCAAATTAGGCATAATAATGTGTTAATTCCACGACTGTATATATTGGTATCGGTTGATATCGGTATAGGTAATTAAAGAGTTGGACAGTATCGGAATATCGGATATCGGCAAAAAGCCATTATCGGACATCCCTAATAAAAATACTAAATATATAAATATCGTTTTTTTTTTTTTTCAAAATTTTTGACAGAAAAAAACCAAAACTATCTTTTATTATTGATTGAATGATTGATTGATTGAAACTTTTATGAGTATATTGCACAGTACAGTACATATTCCGTACAATTGACCACTAAATGGTAACACCCGAATAAGTTTTTCAACTTGTTTAAGTCGGAGTCCACGTGTAATAATATCTAATCATGCAAAATATGTGTTTGTTTTAATTCATTCATTTAAGGTGAAACAAAAGCAATCAACATAACATTTAAGATAAATAATGAATGAAAAGGAGCTGAAAGGAATACAACTTGCAAAACCCCAAACCAGTGAAGTTAACACGTTGTGTGATTCATAAATAAAAACAGATTACATCCATCCATTTTCTACCGCTTGTCCCCTTCGGGGTCACGATACAATGATTTTCAAATCCTTTTAATTTTATATTCAATTGAATAGGCTGCAAAGACAAGATACTTAATGTTCGAACTGAGAAACTTTTTTTTTTTGCGCAAATACACTGCAGAAACTGAAATCCAAGTAAGATTAAATATCTCAAATAAGGGTGATATTTGCTTATTTTCTGTCTGATAAGATAATTCTTCTCACTAAGCGGATTTTATGTATATATAAGAATATTTTTCAACATAT
Source organism: Entelurus aequoreus (assembly GCF_033978785.1). Lineage (NCBI taxonomy): Eukaryota > Metazoa > Chordata > Actinopteri > Syngnathiformes > Syngnathidae > Entelurus > Entelurus aequoreus. The sequence goes on along the minus strand of NC_084753.1, from coordinate 27,763,970 downwards.
TGAGCAAAAAGGTCTCATTTTTTTTTCTACCAAGAAAAGTGCACTTGTTATTAGTGAGAATATACTTATTTTAAGGTATTTTTGGGGTTCTTTGAGGTTAGCTAATTTTACTTTTTTGGAAAGTCTTGACAAGCCGAATTTTCTTGTTCTATTGGCAGATAATTTTGCTTGGTTCAAATAAAATACCCCTAATTTTTGTATTTTTTTTCTTGTTTTTGAACACTGACTTTTTGCAGTGTACATGTCGTATTTTTGTCACTATTTTTGACAGAAAACAAAACAAAACATATCTTTTAAACTGTAATAATATCTAATCATGCAAAATATGTGTTTGTTTGTTCGTTTGTTTGTTATATTTAATTAATTTAAGGTGAAACAAGAGCAATCAACATAACATTTAAGATAAATAATGAATAAAAAGAAGCTGAAAGAAATGAAAAATTGCAAAAAAAAAACAAACCAGTATTAACACGTTGTCTAATTTGTAAAAAAAACAAACAAATTACATCCATCCATTTTCTACCGCTTGTCCCTTTCGGGGTCGCGATACAATGATTTGCAAATCCTTTTCAACTTATATTCAATTGAATAGACTGCAAAGACAAGATTTTTAATGTTCCAACTGAGAAACATATTATTTTTGTCGCGCAAATACACTGCAAAAACTGAAATCTAAGTAAGAATAAATATCTCAAATAAGGCTGATATTTGCTTATTTTCTGTCTGATAAGATAATTCTTCTCACTAAGCAGATTTTATGTTAGAGTGTTTTACTTGTTTTAAGTGTTTTGGTCCAAAATGATCTCAGTAAGATATTACAGCTTGTTGCTGAGATTTGATGACCTATATTGAGTAAAACATGCTTGAAACTAGAATATCAACTGTTGCAAAGCTGTGTCATCAACACTCACAAGTATAAAACTACTCTTTTAAAGTAATCATTTCTTACTTCAAGCAGGAAAAAAAAAAATCATGATGCCGAGCGCATACCATTATGTTAAGATAATGGCACAATGGTATTATGTAATAAAATGCAATTTTGCAACAAAGGCATTATTGTTGTAATACTACATACAAGACTTGATATTTTGGTATATTGTTATGTGACACTTTTTTTGTCCACTTTCATTGGCCAATATTTTATGAAGAATAATTAAAAAATATTACTAAAATAATAAGGTCATAAGGGTTATGTCAAAATATGATTTAAATAAATATAACACATCATCTTGACATAAACAAATTAATAAACACTACATTGTAAATATAATTAGAAATATTTATTTATTCACTTAATTATTACATTGTAAAATAAAATTATTTTACGCAATAATAAAAGTGACATAATTATGAGAAAAAAACTGATAATATTACATGGTTGTTTTTTTTATTGTTCTACAATAAAATAGTAATATAAGATTTAAAAATAATTTATTAAGGTATAATCTGATTATTTTTGATTATTATATATATATATATATATATATATATATATATATATATATATATATATATATATATATATATATATATATATATATATATATATATATATATATAAATATATATATATATATATATATATATATATATATATATATATATATATATATATATATATATATATATATATATAACTATATATAATGGGGGGGGGGGGGTTCTACAAAACCCAAAACCAGTGAAGTTGGCACGTTGTGTAAATGGTAAATAAAAACAGAATACAATGATTTGCAAATCCTTTTCAACCTATGTTATGTTGAACGGACTGCAAAGACAAGATATTTGATGTTCATACTTGAAAACGTTGTTATTTTTTGCAAATATTAGATGATTTGGAGTTTTATGCCTGCAACATGTTTCAAAAAAGCTGGCACAAGTGGAAAAAAAGACTGAGACAGTTGAGGAATGCTCATCAAACACTTATTTGGAACATCCCACAGGTGAACAAGCAAATTGGGAACAGGTGGGTGTCATGATTGGGTATAAAAGTAGATTCCATGAAATGCTCAGTCATTCACAAACAAGGATGGGGCGAGGGTCACCACTTTGTGAACAAATGCGTGAACAAATTGTCCAACAGTTTAAAAACAACATTTCTCAATAAGCTATTGCAAGGAATTTAGAGATTTCACCATCTACGGTCCGTAATATCATCAAAAGGTTCAGAGAATCTGGAGAAATCCCTGCACATAAGCGATGATATTATGGACCTTCGATCCCTCAGGTGGTACTGAATCAAAAAGTGACATCAGTGTGTAAAGGATATCACTACATGAGCTCAGGAACACTTCAGAAAACCATTGTCAGTAACTACAGTTTGTCGCTACATCTTTAAGTGCAAGTTAAAACTCTACTTTGCAAAGCGAAAGCCATTTATCAACAACACCCAGAAACGCCGCCGGCTTCGCTGGGCCCGAGCTCATCTAAGATGGACTGATGCAAAGTGGAAAAGTGTTCTGGGGTCTGACAAGTCCACAATTCAAATTGTTTTTGGAAACTGTGGACGTCGTGTCCTCCGGAACAAAGAGGAAAGAAACCCTCCGGATAGTTCTAGGCGCAAAGTTGAGAAGCCAAAAAATTAATTTTCTCAGTTCGAACATTATATATCTTGTCTTTGCAGTCTATTCAATTGAATATAGGTTGGAAAAGGATTTTCAAATTATTATATTCTGTTTTTATTGATGAATTACACAACGTGCCAACTTCACTGGTTTTGGGTTTTGTCCATCTAGAGTCTTGAAATTATATTTGCATGCAAATGAGACTCAGAAGTGTAAGAAAAGATAACAGCTGAATTGCAAAGCTCATTAAATACAAGTCTAAAATTTGTTTGTTTTTTTTGACAATAAATATTTATCAACTCATTTGAACACACACAAAAGTACCAGTACTGAAAATTGGTACCATTGAGTAACGGTATCGCTTACCAGGAATGGGTGTTGTTTGAAATGTGAACGGTACCCATCCCTAGTTTAACATAAGACACAAGATCTGACGTCCTCCTATAAACAGGCGAGACCTTTTCAAAGTGATGAGGGAGGACAAAGCACTCGTCCGTGTCTCGGTATCAATTCCCAGAATGGCGTAACTACTGTAAAATATTCTGCCAGTATTTGTGAGGCCCCCTCGCGTCCCCCCCAGCCGCCGTCCTCTGCGGTGCATTCTGTTTGTGAGGCCGGTTAGGACATGTGCTAAAGATTAGCTTTAAATACTGTTTGACCCGTGTCTGCACAGAGCAAAGCTTTGGGAATTGGACAAGCGCACCATCTGTGGTGCTGTTTGGTCCGCCATCCATCCTCTATCTCATGAAAGAGCGCCCGTCTCCTCTTCTTCAACTCTCTGCCCTTCATCAGTCTTCTGCCTTCCCAGTGTTCCTCCGTGTCTGAACAAACAAGCCCGCTCGTGTTCGGTGGCCGAGCTCAGGCGGCGTTGTTTGCTTTCGGCAGCCCCGGGTGTGGGAGACAGTTTTCTTACCAAGGAGGACCCGCAAGACAAATATTTACACCCCCCGAGTCCCCCGCTTGCTTCCAGCACCTGGAGTGTTCCTGTCTTCCTGAGAGGAGACCCACCTTAGGTTCTGAGAAAGTGCCGAGTGTGCTTTTTTGCTTCGTCATAGCCCGGACTTGTACCAATTTGACTCACCACACCGGTATGTTTTAGCGCTTTCATGGCGAGTTTACTGGGCATGACGTTAAAGTGGAGGCTCCTCTATGGGGTCTTGGGGCACTAGGAGGTTAACCCCTTTACTACTGTTACCCCAGGTGGCCCTTGGCAAAGGCCTAGTACCTGACTGCCCCCTAGCCAGGGATACGGTGGAGACCTCAATGGCGGAGCAGGCAGATTTTAAGAACTACCACAACGGCTGGATGGCGGAAGAAGGCTGCAGCAGAAAAGGGTCCCCAGTCATCTTGGACTCCACGCCACTGGACCCTGACCCGATACCGTCAAGGATCGTGTGGTGACTGTCTGTGCACCAGTCTCCCCCACATTAAACAAAGTCACGCACAGGCATCCTCCATAAAGGGATACACCCCCACCAGGACGATCGTCATACTCGTTCGAGTGACCGCCGATAATGATGATTATCTGATGGTCAACTACCTGCCTGGTATTGCTAATGTGAGCAGGACTGGTGGTCTAAAAGCCAGTCTTTGACTGCCCGTGAGAAGCTGTGAAAACTAGAGTTGTTCTTTAGATTGTCTGGGAGACCATTCCATTCTTTGATGGCTTGATATGAAAAGGCTGATTGGGAGGAGGCAGACTTTCTTTTTGGAACATGACAGTCCCCCCCCCTGGATACAGACCTGAACACTCTGCGTGTTAATTGCGAGCATAGCTGTACGTATGTTTTTTTTTGGTCCTGGGCATGACGTTAAAGTACATCCGGCAGTGGAGGCTCCTCTATGGGGTCTTGGGGCACTAGGAGGTTAACCCCTTTACTACTGTTACCCCAGGTGGCCCTTGGCAAAGGCCTAGTACCTGACTGCCCCCTAGCCAGGGATACGGTGGAGACCTCAACGGCAGAGCAGGTGGAAGACGGTAGATGTAAGAACTACCACAACGGCTGGATGGCGGAAGAAGGCTGCAGCAGAAAAGGGTCCCCAGTCGTCTTGGACTCCATGCCACTGGACCCTGACCCGATTCTGTAAAGTTAAAGTTAATAAAGTTAAAGTTAAAGTACCAATGATTGTCACACACACACTAGATGTGGTGAAATTTGTCTTTTGCATTTGACCCATCCCCTTTTTCACCCCCTGGGAGGTGAGGGGAGCAGTCGGCAGCAGCGGTGCCACGCCCGGGAATCATTTTTGGTGATTTAACCTTCAATTCCAACCCTTGATGCAGAGTGTTAAATAGGGAGGTAATGGGTCCCATTTTTATAGTCTTTGGTAGGACTCGGCCGGGGTTTGAATTCACGACCTACCGATCTAAGGGCGGACACTCTAACCACAAGGCCACTGAGTAGGCGGGATCGTGTGGTGACTGTCTGTGCACCAGTCTCCCCCACGTTAAACAAAGTCACGCACAGGCACCCTCCATAAAGGGATACACCCCTACCACGAGGATGGTCATACTCGTTCGAGTTACCGCCGATGATGACTGACAGATATAAGTTAGAACTTTACACTACTTTATATTAGAAATGGCAACAGCGGAGGATGAATGAATAACAAGAAGATAGAGAAAAAGAAAAAGCTTATCGACTACGGTGTTGGCACGGACTACAATGGTGGACTCGCGCAAATTTTCAGGACTTATGCAGATCCCAAATACAGATCAGCAGGTACCAGAAGGTAAAAAAAGTTGCTTTTGCATAATATTGCGAAACAAAACGCTAGATAATATGTCTTACCTTATACACACACACCATAATAATACTCGTATGTTTAATGTGCCGACAATCCATCAAGCGGTGCGGCTTCATAGCTTACCAAAGTCGTACTAAAACATTTTGATAGACTTTTGAGCGCCGTGTGTAATGTTCTATATTTTCAATGGAACATAAAATGTTGGTGTTGTTTACTTGAGACATATTGCCACCATAGTGCAGCTGACACTTACACACACACCATAATAATACTGGTATGTTGAAGCACAGTACAATCCATCAAGCGGTGTGGCTTCATAGCTTACCAAAGTCGTACTAAAAACATTTTGTAGATTTTGTAATGTTCTACATTTTCAATGGAACATTTAAAACATTTGTGTTGTTCCACTGGTGTCATATTGCAGTCTACACCTATCTCTTATGTGTGACTGCCATCTACTGGTAACGCTTATCATTTCACCATGTACCAAATAAAATTGCTGCGAGGTCGGTAAGCACACCCAGAATTATTCCGTACATTAGGCGCACCGGGTTATAAGGCGCACTGTCGAGTTTTGAGAAAATGAAAGGATTTTAAGTGCGCCTTATAGTCCGAAAAATACGGTAGCAGTTTTAATTCTGTTGACTAAAACTGTTGGTTTGATTTTGATTTTGATTAAGGATCCCCATTAGCTGGTTGCCACAACAACCCACCAGTCTTCCTGGGGTTCACAAACTCAAAACAATTACAAGAAAAAGATTATAAATATAACTAAATAAAACAGAAACAAATAAAAGTATCAATAAGTAAACTAGCAAACAATTTACAGTCACAGAATAATAATTACCATATAAATAAAATTGGTCTTTTGTTATCATCGACTTATTTCCTTTTGACAAAATTAGGACAATAACAAATGAAAACAAAAGCACGTTGACTTCGATATTGACTAAATGAATTGACAATTTAGCCAGCGAAATAAAACGAGACGAAAACGTTGACAGTGACGAAATCCAATCCTATTTAATTTTTTTCTCGAAGTGGATCAAACAAAATAGTCTATCACAGTTGCATGAAAGCATGAAGGGGATCCAATCAGAAGTACCGTGTTTTTCGGACTATAAGGCGCACTGAAAATCCTTCAAATTTCTCAAAAATCGACAGTGCGCCTTATAACCCGGTGCGCCTAATGTACGGAATAATTCTGGTTGTGCTTACCGACCTCGAAGCAATTTTATTTGGTACATGGTATAATGATAAGTGTGACCAGTAGATGGCAGTCACACATAAGAGATACGTGTAGACTGCAATATGACGCCAGTAAACGACACCACAACTTTAAACGTTCCATTGAAAATATAGAACATTACACGGCGCTCAAAAATCTATCAAAATGTTTTAGTACGACTTTGGTAAGCTATGAAGACGCACCGCTTGATGGATTGTACTGTGCTTCAACATAGGAGTATTATTATGGTGTGTGTGTAAGGTAAGACATATTATCTGGCGTTTTGTTTCGCAATATTATGCAAAAGCAACTTTTCTTACCTTCTGCTACCCGCTGATGTGTATTTGAGATCTGCATAAGTCCTGAAAATTTGCGCATGTCCGCCACTGTAGTCTGTGACGATACCGTAGTCAATAAGCTTTTTATTTTTCTCTATCGTCTTGTTATGGGATATTCATCCTCCACTGTTGCCATTTCTAATATAAAGTAGTGTAAAGTTCTTACTTATATCTGTCAGTACACTCGCCATGAAAGCGCTAAAACATACCGGTGTAGTGAGTTTACATTATTCACCCAAGGAACTTTAGTTATTAGAGAGTTCCGGTCGGACGGTTTTTCACGGGACACATTTCCGGCCTTGTTGTTGCACTAGTGAGGAGATGCTGCTCCGTTAATGATTGAAGTAAAGTCTGAATGTCATTAAAACAGTTAGCTCCATCTTTTGACACTTCTTCCACTCCCGTCCTTGCACGCTACACCGCTACAACAAAGATGACGGGGAGAAGACACTGTCGAAGGTGAGCCGCGTGAATAAGACCGCCCACAAAACAGCGCATCCTGAATCAAGGCCGAAAAAAAACATTGAATGCCCGTGACTTCCGATCCCTCAGGCGGTACTGCACCAAAAAGCGACATCAATGTGTAAAGGATATCACCACATGGGCTCAGGAACACTTCAGAAAACCACTGTCAGTAACTACAGTTTGGTGCTACATCTGTAAGTGCAAGTTAAAACTCTACTATGCAAAGCCAAAGCCATTTATCAACAACACCCAGAAACGCCGCTGGGTCCGGGCTTCACTGGTTTTGGGTTTTGTACATTTTTCAACATTATGTGAGCCTTCTAGACTTAAAAGAAAACACTTTAGTCAACTTTACACACTATAGTAATACTGCATGAGGCTGAGCCAATCAGTGGCCAGTGGCAAATACTACTGTACTATTAATATATGTCGTTCATTCATCCATTTTTATGCTTAAAATGCTTAATTTAGGCCGTAAAGGTAAATGCGATATTCCTTCGTTCCATTTGAATTTGAATTACAATTCTACTTCCTGTTTGAAATTGCCATTCAAATGCATAGATTTGGAATTTGGGGAGACATTCTCAACTCTATTTGAAATTTCACAGTTGCTAGCTGACAAGTAGAGCGCTTATCGCTAGTTGGCAATTGCAATGCTAATGCTCGTTTAAATTCTAACAAATATAATAATATGAGTATTTATTCATGTTAAATGTTATTATTTATTGAACTACATGACAGTGTGTTGTGTGAATTTAAAGACATTTGTGGAAAAATTGTGGGAGAAAATGTAAAAAAAATATATGAAAAAAAATATCAAAAATTTGATTTAATACATTGATTAAATAAATTATTCATAAAATTACAAGTTGATTTAATATTACTGAAAACAAAACAAAAAACGCCTCAAAACATGGTAACTTTTAAAAAAGCTGTTTCGGCATTTAGGCCGCGGCAATCGTGTACTATTATATACTAATGTCTAGATCAGTTGCGTAGTAGCCTTAAGTATTCATTAAAATGAAGGCTGAGGTGTATTTAATATTGTAGGCCATTGTAACATTGCACACAGTTTTAACAGTAACACTGTGTTTGAATATGTATATAAAACACTGTACTTTAATCAAGTAATTATTTGGCGTACCAGCAGTTTGAAAATCACTGCTCCAGGACACGTGGTTGTTTATTGCTTTCTTATGTTCCGTTATCAAATCTGTGGTAAAAGAACAAAATGAAAAATATTTTAAACTTTGGAATTTAAAGGGACTTTAGAAATGTGTTTTTGTCTATTCTTGGTAGAATTCCAAAGTGGAGGAACTTACGAGTGTCAGATTTTTAGAAATGGTGATAACACCATCGTCGTCCTGTCACTTTGCAGGGACTACAACAGGCCTGGGGAAATGTTTTGACTTGGGGGCCAAATTTGGAGAAAAAAAAATGTGTCTGGGGGCCGGTATATCTATTTTTAGGAACACTAATACAAAACCTCACAATAATGTCTGATTGAATGCTAAAAAGGTTATGACAGATCGCCTTAAAAAAACGCAATGGAATTTTTATTTTTTTTACTGAATGAGACACCCAGAATGTACATGAAAATAAAGAATGTGGGATTTACAATATTAACTATGAACGATAAAACATTGAATATTGACAACATATGAACGTCACCCCCCCTCTCCATCCACATATTTTACAATCAACAAAAATGCAAAAAACACAGCGAAATATGAACACGAAGGGTAAAAACAAACACCTACAATCTGATATATCACTAAGCTTTAGAACTTTGTTTTGAAAATCTCCTTCCGCAGTTGAAAATATGGAGTGTGTAACTATAAAATGGTTGAAAATATGGAAATTTGTAACCAATACATGGTAGAAAATATGAGGTTTGTAACTATAACATGGTAGAAAATATAGATGTTTAACTATGATATGGTAGAAAATATGGAGGTTTGTAACTATATGGTTAAAACAAAATGTGGAAGTTTGTAACCATAATATGGTTGAAAATATGAAAGTTTGTAACCAATACATGGTAGAAAATATAGAGGTTTGTAACTAAAACATGGGATAAAATATGAGGTTTGTAACCATTATGGTAGAAAATATGGAGGTTAGGTTTTTAAATATAACTTGGTAGAAAATGTGGAGGTTTGTAATTATAATATGGTAGAAAATATGGTGGTTTTTAAATGTAACTTGGTAGAAAATACGGAGGTTTGTAACCAAAGTGGCAGAGACTCTGGAGGTTTGTAACTATAATATAGTTGAAACTATGGAGTGTGTAACCATAATATGGTCGAGAATATGGAAGTTTGTGACCAATACATGGTAGAAAATATGCGGTTTGTAACTATAACATGGTAGAAAATATGAAGGTTTGTAACTATAATATGGTAGAAAATATAGAGGTTTGCAAATATAACTTTGTAGAAAATATGGAGGTTTGTAATTATAATTTGGTAGAAAATATGGAAGTTTGTAACCAATACATGGTAGAAAATTTGGAGGTTCGTAACTAAAACATGGTAGAAAATATGAGGTTTGTAACTATAATATGGTTGAAAATATGGAATTTAAAATATAATATAGTAGAAAATATGGAGGCTTGTAACCATTATGGTTGAAAATATGGAGGTTTGTAACCAATACATGGTAGAAAATATGCGGTTTGTAACTATAATATGGTAGAAAATATGGACTTTTAACTATTATATGGTAGAAACTATGGAGGTTTGTAAATATAACTTGGTAGAAAATATGGAGGTTTGTAAATAGAATATAGTTGAACATATGGAAGTTTGTAACCAATACTTGGTGGAAAATATGAGGTTTGCAACTATAAAATGGTAGAAAATATGAAGTTTGTAACTATCACATGTTAAAAAATATAGAACTATATAATGTTAAAAAAAAATGTGGAAGTTTGTAACCATATAATGGTTGAAAATATGGAAGGTTGTAACCAATACATTGTAAAAAAATATAGAGGTTTGTAACTAAAACATGGTAAAAACTATGGAGGTTTGTAACTATAATATGGTCGAAAATATGGAGGTTTGTAAATATAACTTGGTAGAAAATATGGAGGTTTGTAAATAGAATATGTTTGAAAATATGGAAGTTTGTAACCAATACATGGTAGAAAATATGGAGGTTTGTAACTTAAACATGGTAGAAAAGATGGAGGTTTGTAAATAGAATGTGTTTGAAAATATGGAGGTTTGTAACCAATACATGGTAGAAAATATGGAGGTTTGTAACTTAAACATGGTAGAAAAGAAGGAGTTTTAACTACAATATGGTAGGAAGTATGGAGGTTTGTAACTATAACATGGTCGAAAATATGGAGGTTTGTAAATATAACTTGGTCGAAAATATGGAGGTTTGTAAATATAACTTGGTAGAAAATATGGAGGTTTGTAAATAGAATATGGTTGAAAATATGGAAGTTTGTAACCAATACATGGTAGAAAATATGGAGGTTTGTAACTTAAACATGGTAGAAAAGATGGAGTTTTAACTACAATATGGTAGGAAATATGGAGGTTTGTAACTATAATATAGTAGAACATATGGAGGTTTGTAACTATAACATGGTAGAACATATGGAGGTTTGTAACTATAACGTGGTAGAAAATATGGAGTGTGTAATTATATTATGGTAAATAAATGTGGAGTTTGTAACTATAACAATCTGATACATCACAAAGCTTTAGAACTTTACAACTAAAAATATCCTTCCGCGTCGGTCCCTGACACCCACATTTCAGGCTGGCTCTGGAAACACTCAGTGGAAACGCTCCCCACCCACACTGCTTGGTGCTTGGTCTGAGCTGCTGTGGCTTAGATAACCATAGTAACGAATTAGATTACCATAGTAACTAATTAGATTACCATAGTAACTAGTATATCATGCAAAAGCGCAGATTCCAACCATTGAAATACTTTGTATAGTTGAAGACTTCCGGTCATTAGAAAACATGACTGCACATCATAATGGCAGCTACACTTTACATCTTAAAGATCTAAAAAAAATATTTGGGAATGTCCGGCGGGCCAGACTGAAAATTTTAACGAGCCTTAATTTGCCCAGGTCTGGCCTACAATGATGGCAGTAGCTGCTATTCAGTCATGGAATGAAGCGACTGTAGGATGCATTGTTGCGACACCGCCATGGAGAATGGCGTGCGTCTTGCCGCCTTCCTGCAGCCGTCACTTCCACACCAACAGACGTCGGCCGTCCCTCCAATGCTGCCATTAAGCTTTGCTCTTTACCCAGAATTGAACGCCGTCTCGGCGGGTAAATATGCACATGTTTGACTGGAGGGTCAGCCGGGGAAGCGCAGACATTGTCGGACGCACGCCGCTGCACATCGCCGATGAACAATAAACGCCGGGGAATGTCGGTGAGGGCACTCGCCGGAAGTGGATGATTTCACCCGCTCAAAGACGCAGGTGTTGATATCCTGCAGGACGGGAAGGAGTCGCGGGCTTTCGCTGATCTCCAACGGGGAAGGGCTTCTCCTCAAGTTGGGTCTGAATTCTTAATAGCACACAATAATAACCGAGCGGAGATTACTTATTTGACTCACATGACAAGTGTATATCATTTTATTTTCTTTTTCTTCTACTTTTTAAGTAAGCTATTCAGCAGTAGCAAGGCCTCAGTTGTTCTGTGACAAACTGACACCTTGCGCAATGGCGCCCTCTTGTGTCCTAAATTAGTACAGACCCATGTTTATTAGCCATATAAACACTGTACTGGTGCAAAATCTCATATTAACATATTTCCCCAAGCATAACATTTTTTAAATATTCTAAAAATAATAATACTAATTTATTAAAAAAATACAATATAGTATCCATTGTCATTTTATTTGCCAGAATTTTCTGTAAAAAAAAAACAGTAGTACATTGTAAAAACAACTGTATATTGTACAGTAAAAAAAACTGCTAGAATTTTACCGTAAAAACTACTACTGTACAGTTTTTCCATTTACAGTTAAAAAAAACAACAACAACAACAAAACAATAATAGATTTTACGGTTAAAAAAAACCAAACAGTAACAGTAAAACAGTAAAAACAACTGTATACAACAACAACAAAACAATAATAGATTTTACGGTTAAAAACAAACTAACAGTAACAGTAAAACAGTAAAAACAACTGTATTTTTACAGTAAAAAAATCTCTCAGCTCAGTTGCTAGTATTTTACTGTAAAAAATACTATTGTACAGTTTTTCCATTTACATAAAAAATTAAAAGAACAAAATATTTTTCGGTTAAAAAAAAAAAAAAATACTTTTTTGTAAAAAAAATAAAAAAAAGTGGTATGGTTTTTACATTTACAATAATACACTGTAAAAAAAAAAAATCATATGTAATTTTTTCCATGAGTCATTATGCGGTAATTTTTTTGCCAGAATTATCTGTAAAAAAAAAATCAATCGTACAGTTTTTCCATTTACAGTAACGCACTGTAAAAACAACCATAGATTTAATGGTTTAAAAAAACAAACCCTGCGGTTCTCAGTCGTCAGAACTTTCCGTAAAAAACAAAAATTATAGAAAAACTCATGTCAACATATTTCCCCAAGCATAAAAAATGTAAAATATTCCAAAAAATATTTATAATTAATTTAAAAAATACATTATAGTATCCACCGTCATTTTATTTGCCAGAATTTTCTGTAAAAAAACCAGTAATAACGTTTTTCCATTTACAGTAATAAGTTGTAAAAACAACTGTATATTGTACAGTAAAAAAAAAAGCAGCTAGAATTTTACCGTAAAAAATAATATTGTACAGTTTTTCCATTTACAGTAAAAAAACAAAAAAAAACCCCCAAAAAACCTAAGATTTTACGGTAAAAAACAAAACAAAACATTTTTTTTGGAAAAAAAAAAAGTGGTATCGTTTTTCCATTTACAGTAACACACTGTAAAAACAACTATAGATTTAATGGTTTAAAAAACAAACCCTGTCTGCTCAGTCGTCAGAACTTTCAAAACAAAAATTATAGAAAAAAAATACATCATAGTATCCACCGTCATTTTATTTGCCAGAATTTTCTGTAAAGAAAACAGTAATACAGTTTTTCCATTTACAGTAATACATTGTAAAAACAACTGTGTATTGTACAGTAAAAAAAAACTGCTAGAATTTTACTGTAAAAAATACTATTGTACAGTTTTTCCATTAACAGTAAAAAAAAACAAAAAAAAACATAATAGATTTTACGGTTAAAAAAAACAAAAAACATTTTTTTGGGGAAAAAAAAAGTGGTAGAAATGATAGAAAAACTCATGTCAACGTATTTCCCCAAGCATAAACATTTTTAAATATTCAAAAAATATATATAATTTATTTAAAAAATACAATATAGTATCCACCGTCATTTTATTTGCCAGAATTTTCTGTAAAAAAACCCCAGTAATACCGTTTTTCCATTTACAGTAATACATTGTCAAAAAAAAAGTATATTGCACAGTAAAAAACTGCCAGCTCAGTTGCTAACATTTTACTGTAAAAAATACTATTGTACAGTTTTTCCATTTACATTAAAAAAACAAAAACAAAAACAAAAAACAATAATAGATTTTACGGTTAAAAAGAAAAACAAAACTTTTTTTGTAAAAAAAAAAAAAAAGTGGTATGGTATACACTGTAAAAACAATATATTGTATGTAATTTTACGTAATTTTATGTGGTAATTTTTTGGCCAGAATTATCTGTAAAAAAAACAAAACAATTATACAGTTTTTCCATTTACAGTAATGCACTGTAAAAACAACCATAGATTTAATGGTTTAAAACAGTGGTCCCCAACCACTGCCCGGTACCGGTCCGCGGACCGATTGGTACCGGGCCGCGCAAGAAATGTAAAAAAAAATAAAAATAAAAAAAATAAATATATATATATATATACATTTTTTTTAAAAATTAAATCAACATAAAAAACACAATATATACATTATATATCAATATAGATCAATACAGTCTGCAGGGATAAAGTCAGTAAGCACACATGATTGTATTTCTTTATGAAAACAAAAAAAACAAAAAAAGAAGTGGTATCATTTTTTCCATTTACATTAACGCACTGTAAAAACCACCATAGATTTAATGGTGGTAAAAAACAAACCCTGTCGGCTCAGTCATCAGAACTTTACGTAAAAAACAAAAATGATAGAAAAATTAATGTCAACATATTTTCCCAAGCATAAACATTTAGAATATTTAACAACAAAAAAAAATATTTAAAAAACACATTATAGTATCCACCGTCATTTTATTTGCCAGAATTTTCTGTAAAAAAAAAAACAGTAATAGCGTTTTTCCATTTACATTTTGATTGGCTGTTACCGCTTTGCTAGTTACCTGCAGGCAAGGAAGCAGGGCGAAACTTTCTCACGGCGTGCAGCAACAGACTAGCGACCAGAGCGGCGTGTCTGTGCCACTCGGGCGGGCAGTAGCCCCTTGAGTGCCCGCTGAAGTAGTCCATTCCAGCGTCGCTAAGTGTCTACGTTGGTGTGGCTCGTTTCTAGCCTAGATCCAAGTTGCAATGCAGCCGGGCTAGGCTCGCCTTCAGCCGTGGCCCAGGTAGGTTAGCATGGGTCCGAAGCCAAGGAGAGCCGTTAGCCCCCCTGAGGACGATATGGAAGAAATTAAGACATCTCTTGAGTTCTTGTCAACAATTGCTGACCAGAAAAAGAAAATTGTGGATCTGATGGGTGACATTCAGTCACTCAAAAGACTGAACACGGAGAAATACAAAGCTATAACAAAGTTAAGTTAAGTTAAAGTACCAATGATTGTCACACACACACTAGGTGTGGTGAAATTTGTCCTCTGCATTTGACCCACCCCCTTGAACACCACCTGGGAGGTGAGGGGAGCAGTGAGCAGCAGCGGTGCCGCGCCCGGGAATCATTTTTGGTTATTTAACCCCCAATTCCAACCCTTGATGCTGAGTGCCAAGCAGGGAGGTAATGGGTCCCATTTTTATAGTTTTCGGTATGACTCGGTTTGTACTCACAACCGACCGATCTCAGGGCGGACACTCTAACCACTAGGCCACTGAAAGTTTTGGAATGTCGCATGGCCGACTTGGAGCAGTACTCCCGCACGAACAACGTGATCGTCGGCGGACCGAAGACCAAACATCGGTCTTACGCCAGTGTGGCTGTCACACCCCTGCCTACGAGAACCAAAGGAGCGACGCCAGCGATTTATCATTCGCTTCACCAACAGAAAGAACAAGATCGCGATCCCTAAAACAGGGGCGCAAATGAAAAGGAACGGAGGTGTGTACATTAACGAACACCTCACCAAAAAGGAATGGTGAGATCGCCAGGCGCGCACCAATCCTGAGGAAGTAAAGCATAATTCAGTCTGCATGGACTGCCAGCTGAATGGTATGACCCCAGAAGAGGAGAAAGTCATGGTCATCAACGACATCAGTGATCTGGACAAATTCGATGTCTGAGGAACTAACTGCGGCGAGGTAGGAAACCCCGTGTCTACTCATGGATACTTTCTCACACACACATAATGACTGTTGATTGATTGATTGAAGCTTTTATTAGTAGATTGCACAGTACAGTACATATTCCGTACAATTGACCACTAAATGGTAACACCCCAATACGTTTTTCAACTTGTTGAAGTCGGGGTCCACGTAAATCAATTCATGGTACAAATATATACTATCAGCATAATACAGTCATCACACAAGATAATCATCAGAGTATATACATTAAATTATTTACATTATTTACAATCCGGGGGTGGGATGTGGAGGGGGGGATTGTTATCAGCACTTCAGTCATCAACAATTGTATCATCAGAGAAATGGACATTGAAACAGTGTAGGTCTGACTTGGTAGGATATGTACAGAGAGCAGTGAACAAAGTGAGTTCAGAGGGCATAAGAACAAGTATATACATTTGATTATTTACAATCCGGGGAGGTGGGATGTGGTGAGGGGAGGGCGTTAGTCAAGGGTTGAAGTTGTCTGCAGGTGTTCTTTTAGTGCGGTTTTGAAGGAGGATAGAGATGCACTTTCTTTTACACCTGTTGGGAGTGCATTCCATATGGATGTGGCATAGAAGGAGAATGAGTTAAGACCTTTGTTAGATCGGAATCTGGGTTTAACGTGATTTGTGGAGCTCTCCCTAGTGTTGTGGTTGTGGCGGTCATTTACGTTAAGGAAGTAGTTTGACATGTACTTCGGTATCAGGGAGGTGTAGCGAATTTTATAGACTAGGCTCAGTGCAAGTTGTTTTACTCTGTCCTCCACCCTGAGCCAGCCCACTTTGGAGAAGTGGGTAGGAGAGAGGTGTGATCTGGGGTGGAGGTCTAGAAGTGACCAGACTAGCTTGTTCTGGGATGTTTGGAGTCTAGATTTGAGGGTTTTGGAGGTGTTGGGGTACCAGGAGATGCATGCGTAATCGAAAAAGGGTTGAACGAGAGTTCCCGCTAGAATCTTCATGGTGCTTTTGTTGACCAGAGAGGAGATTCAGTAGAGAAATCTCGCTCGTTGGTTGACCTTTTTGATTACCTTGGTTGCCATTTTATCACAGGAAAGATTAGCCTCTAGAATGGAACCTAGGTAGGTGACCTCATCTTTCCTGGTGATAACAATGTCACCCACTTTTATAGGGAAGTCACTGACTTTCTTAAGGTTGATTTGGGACCCAAATAGGATGGATTCCGTTTTACCTAAGTGTATGGATAGTTTATTGTCAGCAAGCCAGGAGCCAGTTCAGCACTGAGGATTTTCTCCACCTGGGACTTGTCCTTGCCGGATACAAGCAGGGTCGAGTCATCCGCAAACAGGAACAATTCACAGTCGCATGCCGATGACATGTCATTAACATATATTTGGAACAGTAAAGGCCCTAATATACTGCCTTGGGGGACTCCACAGCTTACTGAGAGGGGGGCGGGGGGCACGGTACCGTTCACCTCTACCACCTGTTTCCTCCCCTCCAAGTAAGATTGCATCCAGCTCATTGTTTCCCTTTATTATTCTTTAGTTTTTTGCTGCAGTTGCAGATGTCATGCCTATGTACCGTATTTTTCGGACTATATGTCGCAGTTTTTTTCATAGTTTGGCCCGGGGTGCGACTTATACTCAGGAGCGACTTATGTGTGAAATTATTAACACATTACCGTAAAATATCAAATAGCATTATTTAGCTCATTCACGTAAGAGACTACAGTGTTTCCCATAAACTGCCAAGATACCTGTGGCGGTGGGGGCGTGGCTATGGGCGTGGTCACCATTACATCATCGAGTAATTTGCATAATTTACTACAATGATATGATTTTCTCTAAAAAGGCTCAAAAAATGTATACTTACTAATTAATAATAACAGTTTTGTTTTAAACGTCCATCCATCCATCCATCCATCCATCCATCCATCCATCCATCCATCCATTTTACAATATAATTACAACACTTTATGTACATATTTATATACAGATTTGAACAATAAGTTATTCACTGAAATATATTTATTAATTGTGGTTCTTACAAAAAATATATCTTATAAAATATAAAAGCTAAAATGTCTCTTAAAGCTCTGCCCCTTTAATTAGTGCATACTAAATAATTTAACTTTAGCCTACTACTACAACCATATTATTTACCAGCAACATAAAGTGAAACAGAGGCAGAGGTGTCCTGCCACAGTCAGTAACAAATAAACAGAAAACAGTAGTGGTCAAATACAAATAAGGCAACTAGAGAAGTATCCTACACTTCTCTTTTGTAAAGTAAATCTGAACAGCCTATATGGGCATCTACATCAACTATATGATTTGCCTGAGAAGCTGGACAGGACAAACAAAAAAAATAAAACCAATATTTTTTTTATTTGTGGCGGACGTAATTCTTTCGTGGCGGGCCGCCACAAATAAATGAATGTGTGGGAAACACTGGACTAGACGTATAAGATTTAATGGGATTTAGCGATTTGGAGTGACAGATTGTTTGGTAAACGTATAGAATGTTCTATATGTTGTAGTTATTTGAATGACTCTTACCATAATATGTTACGTTAACATACCAGGCACGTTCTCAGTTGGTTATTTATGCCTCATATAACGTACACTTATTCAGCTTGTTGTTCACTATTCTTTATTTATTTTAAATTGCCTTTCAAATGTCTATTCTTGGTGTTGGGTTTTATCAAATACATTTGCCCCAAAATGCGACTTATACTCCAGTGCGACTTATTTATGTTTTTTTCCTTCTTTATTATGCATTTCCGGCATTTACTAGTTGGGCGTTGTTATATATGTCTACCTGTGCGGCTTTTTATGCCTCAAAACAGGCCTACACTACTGTGTTTCAGGGTCAATTGTAAAAAGCAATATAAGTCATCAATCGCTCTCTCTCTTCATCATGGTTTCATACAATCTTAAACTACTGATAGCTCACTTGAATATCTGCAGCTTAAGAAATAAAATCCCTGATTTATGTATGACAATTAAGTGTAATGATATACACATTATGGCAATACCTGAAACCCAACTTGACTCCTCTTTTGAGGATGTTGAATTAGCTGTAGATGGATACACCATTTTTAGGAAGGATAGAACAAGATATGGTGAAAGTGTAGCTGTGTATGTGCAGAGTCACATTCCTGTGAAATGAAGACATGATTTAATGTTGGCTGATATTGAGGCCCTGTAGATCCAGGTTCACCTGCCACAGACCAAACCCATACTGGTTGGGTGCTGCTATAGACCACCTAGTGCCGATATAAAATACCTGGATTTAATATGCAAGATGTTGGATAAATCTAGTGATGAAAACAGAGAGATATATTTTACTGGGGACACAAACATTGATTGGTCTATGTGCCCGCTGAAAAAGAAACTTATTGCTGTAGCTAATGCCTGTAACCTCACACAGACCATTACACTACCAACCAGATCAACTATAAATAGAAATGGGCTAAAGTCATCCAAATGCATTGACCACCTATTCACCAATGTTCCTGATAAATGCACTAAAACAGTATCAATAGCTCTTGGCTTTACGGACCACAACTTAATTGCAATAAGGAGGAAGACCAAGCTCTCCAAAGCTCCCAGTGTGACTATACATAAAAGGTCTTATAAATATTTGAATGAGGTAAAATTTATAGATGATGTGAAACATGTTAACTGGGAAACTGTGTCTTGAGGAGGATCCTGAAGCTGCTTTGAGCACATACATGAAGTTATTTTTGCAGATTGCAGATAAGCATGCTCCTGTCAGGAAAACAACTGTCAGGGCAAATGGCGCCCCCTGGTTGGGGAATGAGCTCAAAGCACTTATGAAGCAAAGTAACCAGGCTAAAAAGTTGTCGGACTCTTCTGGCCTACTTTCTGATGAGATGATCTGTTATAAATTAAGGAATCGTGTAACTAAAATAAATAGAGGTAATAAAAAGGTATAGTATCAGACAAAGACCTATGACTTTAGACATGATGGAAAACAATAGTGGAACATTTTAAATCAAATAATGGGAAGATCAGCATCATGTAAAACAAATTCGTTTATAGAAGTTGATGGAGTTTACCTGACTAAGCCAATGGAAATTGCCACATCTTTTAATAATTACTTCACAAACAAGGTGGAAAATCTGAGAGTAAATATGACGCCTTCTGATGGCTCCTCCTCATGCACATTAATTGAAAATCATATAATGAAGGGTAAAAACTGCAGGTTCGATTTTGTACCAGTTAGGAGTTCTGATATTGAGAAATTGTTGTCATCACTGCCATCTGATAAACCTGCTGGGACGGACATGCTAGATGGCAAATTGTTAAGAATTGCGGCATGCCATGTATCAACTCCGATTTGTCCGATTTAATAAATCATTAAGATATGGAGTCTGTCCTGGGGTTTGGAAGGAGGCCAAGGTCATCCCTCTACCCAAGGACAAAAATAAAGATTTTACTGGTAAAAACAGTAGACCTATAAGCATACTTCCTGTTCTGATGGGAAAAGTTGTTTTCAAACAAATTCAAGATTACTTTACCTACAACAAACTGATGTGGTGTTCCCAGCATGCTTATAGGCAAGGTCGGGTGGCATCCTGACCAGATGCCCCAACCACCTCATCTGGCTTCTCTCGATGTGGAGAAGCAGCGGCTTTACTTTGAGCTCCCCCCGGATGGCAGAGCTTCTCACCCTATCTCTAAGGGAGAGCCCCGCCACCCGGCGGAGGAAACTCATTTCGGCCGCTTGTTCCCGTGATGTTGTCCTTTCGGTCATAACCCAAAGCTCATGACCATAGGTGAGGATGGGAACGTAGATCGACCGGTAAATTGAGAGCTTTGCCTTCCGGCTCAGCTCCTTCTTCATCACAACGGATTGATACAGCGTCCGCATTACTGAAGACACCGCACCGATCCGTCTGTTGATCTCACGCACCACTCTTCCCTCACTCGTGAACAAGACTCCGAGGTACTTGAACTCCTCCACTTGGGGCAGGGTCTCCTCCGCAACCCGGAGACAAACACACCTTTTTTGTAAACATGATACACTGTAAAAACAATATGTCGAATGTATTTTTTTCCGTGAGTCATTATGCGGTAATTTTTTTGCCTGAATTATCTGTAAAAAAACCCAACAATTGTACAGTTTTTCCATTTACAGTAACACACTGTAAAAACAACCATATATTTAATGGTTTAAAAAACAAACTTTCCGTAAAAAGCAAAAATGATACAAAAACTCATGTCAACATATTTCCCCAAGCATAAAAAATGTAAAATATTCAAAAAAATATATATAATTTATTAAAAAAATACATTATAGTATCCACCGTCATTTTATTTGCCAGCATTTTCTGTAAAAAAAACCAGTAATACCGTTTTTCCATTTACATTAATAAGTTGTAAAAACAACTGTATATTGTACAGTAAAAAACTTTCAGCTCAGTTGCTAGAATTTTACCGTAAAAAATACTATTGTACAGTTTTACCATTTACATAAAAAAAACAAAAAAAAACAATAATAGATTTTACGGTTAAAAAGAAAAACAAAACTTTTTTGTAAAAAAAAAAAAAGTGGTATGATTTTTACATTTACACAAACAATATATTGTATGTAATTTTTCCGTAAGTCATTATGCAGTCATTTTTTGGCCAGAATTATCTGTAAAAAAAAACAACAATTGTATATAGTTTTTCCATTTACAGTAACGCACTATAAAAACAACCATAGATTTAATGGTTTAAAAAACAGACCCTGTCGGCTCAGTTGTCAGAACTTTCCGTAAAAAACAAAAATGACAGAAAAACTTATGTCAACATATTTCTCCTAGCATAAAAAAAAAATTATATTCTAAAAAAATAATAATGTATTTTAAAAAATACATCATAGTATCCACTGTCATTTAATTTGCCAGGATTTTCTGTAAAAAACAGTAATACCGTTTTCCATTTACAGTATAACATTGTAAAAACAACTATATATTGTACTGTAAAAAACTGTCAGCTCAGTTGCTAGAATTTTACCGTAAAAAAATACTATTTTACAGTTTTTCCATTTACAGTAAAAGAAAACAACAATAATAGATTTTACGGTTAAAAACCCCCCCAAACATGTCAGATCAGTCGGCAGACTTTTCTTTTTGTGAAAAAAAAAAAAGTGGTATTGTTTTTCCACTTACAACAATACACTGTAAAAATAATATATGCTATGCCATTTTACGTGAGTGATTATGCGGTTATTTATTTTATATTATTTTTTGCCAGAATTATCTGTAAAAAAAAACAACAACCGTACAGTTTTTCCATTTACAGTAACGCACTGTAAAAACAACCATAGATTTAATGGTTTAAAAAAAAAAAAAACCCTGTCAGCTCAGTCGCCAGAACTTTCCGTAAAAAAACAAAAATGGTAGAAAAACCCGCTGTCATTTTATTTGCCAGAATTTTCTGTAAAAAAAAAGCAACATTACCGTTTTTCCATTTACAGTAATACATTTTAAAAACAACAACTGTATATTGTACAGTAAAAAAACTGTCTGCTCAGTTGCTAGAATTTTACCGTAAAAAAAAAATATTGTACAATGATTTGCAAATCCTTTTCAACTTATATTCAATTGAATAGACTGCAAAGACAAGATATTTAATGTTCCAACTGAGAAACTTCTTTTTTTTTGTGCAAATAATCATTAACTTAGAATTTAATGGCAGCAACACATTGCAAAAAAGTGGTCACAGGGGCATTTTTACCACTGTGTTACATGGCCTTTCCTTTTAACAACACTCAGTAAACGTTTGGGAACTGAGGACACACATTTTTTAAGCTTTTCAGGTGGAATTATTTCCCATTCTTGCTTGATGAAATACTCCAAAATATTAAGCATCAACTGACAAAAGGACTGGATGCAATGTCATATTTCTACCACTAGATGTCACTGCAGTCTTAAAAAAACAACCTTGCACAGGAGAGACCGCTTGCCTGCCGCTCCAGATGCATACAGCCCTTTGAGACACTTGTGATTTAGGGCTATATAAATAAACATTGATTGATTGATTGATGCATTTCTTTATGTAATTTAAGGCCTACTGAAATGAATTTTTTTTATTTAAACGGGGATAGCAGATCCATTCTATGTGTCATACTTGATCATTTTGCGATATTGCCATATTTTTGCTAAAAGGATTTAGTATAGAACAACGTCGATAAAGTTCGCAACTTTTGGTCTCTGATTAAAAAAAACCTTGCCCCTACTGGAAGTCGCGTGACGTTGTCAGTTGTTCACTCCCTCATATTTTCCTATTGTTTTCAACGCAGCTAGAGCTATTCGGACCGTGAAAGTGACGATTACCCCATTAATTTGAGCGAGGATGAAAGATTCCTGGACGAGGAACGTTAGAGTGACGGACTAGAATGCAGTGAAATACATATTTTTTTTCGCTCTGACCGTAACTTAGGTACAAGCTGGCTCATTGGATTCCACACTCTCTCCTTTTTCTATTGTGGATCACGGATTTGTATTTTAAACCACCTCGAATATTATATCCTCTTGAAAATGAAAGTCGAGAACGCGAAATGGACATTACAGTGCCTTTTATCTCCACGACAATACATCGACGAAGCTCTTTAGCATCTTTAGCATGAGCTAACGTGATAGCATCTGTCTCAAATGCAGATAGAAACAAAATAAATAAATCCCTGACTGGAAGGATAGACAGAATATCGACAATACTATTAAACCATGTACATGTAACTCCACGGTTAATAGATCTCAGCCTGGCAAAGCTTAACAATGCTGTTGCTAACGACGCTAAGGCTAACTTAGCAACCGGAGCTCACAGAGCTATGATAAAAACATTAGCGCTCCACCTACGCCAGCCAGCCCTCATCTGCTTTGCTCAGCAACACCCGTGCTCACCTGCGTTCCAGCGATTGACGGCGCGACGAAGGACTTCACTAGATCATCCGTGCGGTGGGTCTGCTAGCATCGGCTAGGCTTCTGCTAGCATCGGCTAGGCGTCTGCTATCCGAGTAAGTGGTCCTTGTGTTGCTACAGCCACCTACAACGTTCTTCTTTGCAGCCTCCATTGTTCATTAAACAAATTGCAAAAGATTCACCAACACAGATGTCCAGAATACTGTGGAATTATGAAATGAAAACAGAGCTTTTTTGTATTGTATTCAATGGAGAAGGCATACCTCTGTTCCTCGGGCTACGTCACACGCATACGTCATCCTTCGAAGGCTTTTCCAACCGGAAGTGTGGCGGGAAATTTAAAATTGCACTTTATAAGTTAACCCGGCCGTATTGGCATGTGTTGCAATGTTAAGATTTCATCATTGATATATAAACTATCAGACTGCGTGGTCGGTAGTAGTGGGTTTCAGTAGGCCTTTAATGCCTCTTTAATGCCTCTGTGTGATTTATAATTTCAAAATTTGCTGTATTAATTATACAGAAAAATGAGAAGAAGGATTTTACAACATTGGAATATTGATTGACACACCTAAAACCTGATTATTAGCCAGCCATACATAATTATAATTATAGCATGTTTACCGAAACTGCAAAAAGGACATGTTTATTGCAACGGAACCAATGTTGTAATAGCGACAAGGAGCAAACTGCTGAGCTGGCACTAATAGTGCTGATGATGTCATCTTAAACAACACTATGCAAAGTTTCGCCTGCAGAGGTAGATCAAATTGTTGGATGCTGACCACTCATGATACTTCAAATGCAACTCTTGTGGAAATAAACTATCAGGTGGTTGCCTACAGCCTCTGCTGTTTAATACCAACCCTAACGGTAATTAGTTTTGTTAATAAATAGATGTTTTAATTGCAGTGTTTCAGTTATTTATATAGTTTTTATACTCCGAACAGGCGTTAGGAAGGCCATCACAGCACCAAGCAGTGGTTTCAAATACAACAAAGAAGCAGATTGGAAAGGAAGAAACTGTCTCATCAAAGTTATTTACAGGGATGGCGGTGCTGGCTGGGATTCATTTAGAAAACAGCACCACCGCCACCTTTATCAGTCATGATTCACAGGAAGCGGAGACAATAGTTGCGAGTTGAATGAGGAGAAGGACGCCTTGACATGAATATCAAGAGGAGAGAAATTGATGAGTTGCGCCAACGCGGGATTGCAAAAAAATACAGGCAACGCACAAGTTGAAAATGTGATTGTTTGTTAACAATGCGGTAGAATCTATGGAGGTTTGTAACTATAACATGGTAGGAAATATGGAGGTTTGTAACTATGATATGGTGGAAAATATGGAGGTTTGTAACCAATACATGGTAGAAAATATCAATCAATCAATCAATCAATCAATGTTTATTTATATAGCCCTAAATCACAAGTGTCTCAAAGGGCTGTACAAGCCACAACGACATCCTCGGTACAGAGCCCACATACGGGCAAGGAAAAACTCACCCCAGTGGGATGTCGGTGAATGACTATGAGAAACCTTGGAGAGGACCGCATATGTGGGTAACCCCCCCCCCCCCCCCCCTCTAGGGGAGACCGAAAGCAATGGATGTCGAGTGGGTCTGACATAACATTGTGAAAGTCCAGTCCACAGTGGATCCAACACATCAGCGAGAGTCCAGTCCACAGCGGGGCCAACAGGAAACCATCCCGAGCGGAGACGGGTCAGCAGCGCAGAGATGTCCCCAACCGATGCACAGGCTAGTGGTCCACCCGGGGTCCCGACTCTGGACAGCCAGCACTTCATCCATGGCCACCGGACCTATGCAACTCCCCCTCGCAAGGGACAGGGGAGAAGAGGAGAGAGGAAAAGAAACGGCAGATCAACTGGTCTAAAAAAGGGGGGTCTATTTAAAGGCTAGATTATACAAATGAGTTTTAAGATGGGACTTAAATGCTTCTACTGAGGTAGCATCTCTAACTGTTACCGAGAGGGCATTCCAGAGTACTGGAGCCCGAATAGAAAACGCTCTATAGCCCGCAGACTTTTTTTTGGCTCTGGTAATCACTAATAAGCCCGAGTTCTTTGAACGCAGATTTCTTGTCGGGACATATGGTACAATACAATCGGCGAGATAGGCTGGAGCTAAACCGTGTAGTATTTTATACGTAAGTAGTAAAACCTTAAAGTCACATCTTAAGTGCACAGGAAGCCAGTGCAGGTGAGCCAGTATAGGCGTAATATGATCAAACTTTCTTGTTTTTGTCAAAAGCCTTGCAGCCGCATTTTGTACCAACTGTAATCTTTTAATGCTAGACATAGGGAGGCCCGAAAATAATACGTTACAGTAATCGAGACGAGACGTAACGAACGCATGAATAATGATCTCAGCGTCGCTAGTGGACAAGATGGAACGAATTTTAGCGATATTACGGAGATGAAAGAAGGCCGTTTTAGTAACACTCTTAATGTGTGACTCAAACGAGAGAGTTGGGTCGAAGATAATACCCAGATTCTTTACCGAGTCGCCTTGTGTATTTGTTTGGTTGTCAAATGTTAAGGTGGTATTATTAAATAGATGTTGGTGTCTAGCAGGACCGATAATCAGCATTTCCGTTTTCTTAGCGTTGAGTTGCAAAAAGTTAGCGGACATCCATTGTTTAATTTCATTAAGACACGCCTCCAGCTGACTACAATCCAGCGTGTTGGTCAGCTTTAGGGGCATGTAGAGTTGAGTGTCATCAGCATAACAGTGAAAGCTAACACCGTACTTGCGTATGATGTCACCCAGCGGCAGCATGTAAATACTAAAGAGTGCAGGGCCAAGAACCGAACCCTGGGGAACTCCGCAGGTTACCTTGACATAGTCCGAGGTCACATTGTTATGGGAGACACACTGCATCCTGTCAGTAAGATAAGAGTTAAACCAAGACAAGGCTAAGTCTGACATACCAATACGTGTTTTGATACGCTCTAATAAAATATTATGATCGACGGTATCGAAAGCGGCGCTAAGATCAAGAAGCAGCAACATAGATGACGCATCAGAATCCATCGTTAGCAATAGATCATTAGTCATTTTTGCGAGGGCTGTCTCCGTAGAGTGATTTGCCCTGAAACCGGATTGAAAAGGTTCACAGAGATTGTTAGTCACTAAGTGTTCATTTAGCTGCTGTGCAACAATTTTTTCGAGAATTTTGGAAATAAACGGAAGGTGGGAGACCGGTCGGTAGTTTACCATGAGGTCAGGATCGAGGTTAGATCTTTTGAGCAGAGGATGAATAACCGCTTTTTTGAATGCTAGGGGAACAGTGCCGGAGGAAAGTGATAAGTTTATAATATTTAACACTGATGGACCTAATAATACAAACAGTTCCTTGATAAGTTTCCCAGGAAGTGGGTCAAGTAAACATGTTGTTTGTTTTATCCCACTTACACGCTGTAATAATTCCTCTAATGTTATTTCATCAAAAATAGAGAGACTATTTTGGAGGGCAGTGTCCGTCGTATATACAGTCGTATTTGTGTTAATAGAACCCAGTTGTAGCTGGGATGCATTGTCTTTAATCTCCTTTCTAATGAGTTCAATTTTCTTATTAAAGAAATTCATAAAATCATCTGCCGAGTGGGTGGAGCTACTGGGAGGAGTCCCTTGTTGGGTTAGCGATGCTACTGTACTAAACAGAAATTTAGGATCGTTTTTGTTGAGGCGGATGAGATTTGAGTAGTATTTAGCTTTAGCTAAGGTAAGCATGCGTTTATAAGTTATTAAACTATCACTCCATGCTTGATGGAAAACCTCAAGTTTAGTTGCGCGCCATTTGCGTTCCAATTTTCTACATGATAATTTATGAGCTCTAATTTCTTCTGTAAACCATGGGGTGCGCCTTTTAGGGGCCCTTTTTTGCTTTAGCGGTGCTATACTATCAATAATTTCGCGCAAGGCATCGTCAAAGTTGTTAGTGAGGTTATCAATAGAGCCGACATAATTTGGGAATGGTGCCATTACCGAAGGCAGTAGGTCAGCAAGAGTCATCGTTGTGGCAGCATTAATGTTGCGGCCGCTATAGCAGTTATTATTATTATTAGCTTGTTGACAATGAGTCAAAACTTTAAATTTGATAAGGTAATGATCGGACATTACTTTAGTATATGGAAGTATCATAACTTTGGAGGTGGTGACACCCCTGACAAGCACTAGATCTATTGTATTACCGTTGCGATGCGTGGGTTCATGTATTATTTGTGTAAGACCACAGCTATCAATTATGGTTTGGAGCGCCACGCACTGAGGGTCCGATGGGGTATTCATATGGATATTAAAGTCCCCCATTATGATTATATTGTCGGCGTGCGTCACTAGATCAGCAACGATCTCTGAGAATTCACTGATAAAGTCCGAATAGGGCCCAGGGGGGCGGTAGATAACAGCCAGGTCGAGAGGTAGCGGTGTGACAGACCTCATAGTAAGCACCTCAAACGATTTATATTTATTATTTAGGTTAGGGGTAAGGTTGAAATTTTCATTGTATATTAGTGCGACACCCCCTCCCCTTTTAAGAGGACGGGCAACATGCGCATTCGTATAGTTAGAAGTAAGGCTGAAACGACGCGTCGACGTAGTCGACGTCATCGGTTACGTAAATACGTCGACGCCGTTTTTGTGCGTCGACGCGTCGCATAATGACGTCACACTATCGTCATGGCGAAGCGCAAAGCAGACGATCAAAGAAGACGGTGCGAGCGGTGCGAGCGAGGGGGGAAAAGCATGCCAAAAGTGTGGGAGTATTTCAATAAACGGCCTAATAATGTTGTTGTATGCACACTGTGTCGAGCGGAAATGGCCTATCATAGCAGCACAACGGCTATGAACGAACATTTGAAAAGAAAACCATCAACTAGTCAATCGTCCGCGCGAGCATACGTTGTCATCATTACACAAAAACATGAATGTGCCATTTGTATCTGCTAGGGGTGTAACGGTACGTGTTTTGTATTGAACCGTTTCGGTACGGGGCTTTCGGTTCGGTACGGGGGTGTACCGAACGAGTTTCTAAGCTAAAGTCTTAACAAGCTGCTTTGCTCCGTCTGCCTCTGTCTCAGCACGCAGCATTGTCCCACCCACACAACCATCTGATTGGTACACACCCAGCATTGTCCCACCCACACAACCATCTGATTGGTACACACCCAGCATTGTCCCACCCACACAACCATCTGATTGGTACACACGAAGCATTATCAGCCAATCAGCAGTGCGTATTCAGAGCGCATGTAGTCAGCGCTTCAGGGTGGAGCAGATAGGTGTTTAGCAGGTGAGCATCAGGCAGCGGACTCTCCCCAAATGATAATAAACACCTCCCAGTCAACTACTACTAACATCACTATGAGCCCGTTGACCTTCTAGAAACTTAAACTGCAGCTCAGCTCGCTCGAAATCCTGGCTTGAGAAGAAGGCTAATTAGCTCTCAGTTCCAGCCACATCGACCCCTTCTGAGCGCCTATTTTCAGCTGCTGGGAATATTATAAACAAGAAAAGAACCAAACATGTACACATGCTAACCTTTCGTCATTACAACTGTTAGACACTCACTGGAATGAGTAGAATTGGTTATTGTGTACTGTGTTGGACTGGATGTTTATTTTGCACATTTTAAAAGCAATATTTAATGTTTACAGTACTCCAGAATATTTAGATTGGCACTTTTTTGTATTGGATGTTTATCTTTATTTTTGCACATTTTAGCAAATAAGCAATACTTTCACTTTTGTTGAAATGTTTACACT
Source organism: Entelurus aequoreus (assembly GCF_033978785.1). Lineage (NCBI taxonomy): Eukaryota > Metazoa > Chordata > Actinopteri > Syngnathiformes > Syngnathidae > Entelurus > Entelurus aequoreus. The sequence goes on along the minus strand of NC_084753.1, from coordinate 27,734,394 downwards.
GTTGTTACAGAATATTTCGTTTTGCACTTTTTTGTATTGGATGTTTATCTTTATTTTTGCACATTTTAAAGCAAAATAAGCAATACTTTTACTTTTGAAATGCTTATACTATTGCAGAATATTAAGATTTGCACTGGATGTTGACTTTTATATTTGCACATTAAAAAGCAAATAAGCTACTTTTAATTTTGTTAAATGTTAAAAGTTTTAAATGTTTACATTGTTACAGAATATTTAGTCATGTTGTTGTCAATGTTGACTGAATGGCCATACTTCTTTTTTTTTGTAAATAAAAGCCATGCCTTTTGAAAAAACGGGCCTACATTTATTTTTTCATCTTCATTTTGAATAAAAAAATAATCGGCAAAAGGAAAAAATAATCTATAGATTAATCGAAAAAATAATCTATAGATTAACCGATTAATCGAAAAAATAATCTATAGATTAATCGATAGAAAAATAATCGTTAGCTGCAGCCTTAGTTAGAAGGAGATGCCTCATTGAGATGTGTCTGGTTTGAGCCAGGTTTCGCTAAGACCAATGACGTTAAGATTGTTGTCTCTAATGACCTCATTAACTAATAACGCCTTGGGAGACAATGATCTTATGTTTAAAAAGCCCATATTATAGGTATTGGGCTGTTTTGACGAGTTTTTGTTAAGATTATCCGTAGTGGCAATATTAACAATGTTGCGTTTATTTTGCGTAGTGCACTTTAAATAGTTTCGACCATATCTAGGAATTGATAAGACGGGAATTTTCCGATTGTTTGCTTGGTGCTGCAATAGACTGGACATATCATAATTTGCCACCTCAGTAGAATGCTAGTCCACCTCTGACACAGAGACAACAGAAAAAACATTATGTGAATTGTGTATTATTCTAAGAGAATTGCTATGCGTACATGGATTATCCAGCCTGGCGCTGGCTAGTTCTATCTTAACTGACTCCTCACCCGGACTAACAGACATTGTAATTGCCTGTGACCGGGCTTGCTTTAGTGTAGTCAGTCCAAATATGGAGGTTTGTTACTATAATATGGTAGAAAATATGGAGGTTTGTAAATATAACTTGGTAGAAAATATGGAGGTTTGTAAATATAACTTGGTAGAAAATATGGAGTGTGTAACTATAACATGGTAGAAAACATGGAGTGTGTACCTATAATATGGTTGAAAATATGGAGGTTTGTAACTTTAACATGGTAGAAAATATGGAGGTTTGTAACTTTAACATGGTAGAAAATATGGAGGTTTGTAACTATGGTATGGAAGAAAATATGGAGGTTTGTAACCAATACATGGTAGAAAGTTTGAGGTTTGTAACTTAAACTTGGTAGAAAATATAGCGGTTTGTAACTATAATATGGTAGAGATATGGACGTTTGTAAATATAACTTGGTAGAACATATGGAGGTGTGTAATATAATTTGGTAGACAATATGGAGATTTGTAACTATGATATGGTAGAAAATATGGAGATACTGTATGTAAATATAATATGGTAGAAAATATGGAGATTTGTAAATATAATATGGTAGAAAATATGGAGATTTGTAACTATAATATGGTACAAAATAGGGAGATATATAAATATAATATGGAAGAAAATATGGAAGTTTGTAACTATAATATGGTAGAAAATATGGAGTTTTAACTATGATATGGTAGAAAATATGGAAGTTTGTAAATATAACTTGGTAGAAAATATGGAAATTTGTAAATATAACTTGGTAGAAAATATGGAAGTTTGTAAATATAACTTGGTAGAAAATATGGAGGTTTGTAATTATAACATGGTAGGGAATATGGAGGTTTGTAACTATAACATGGTGGAAAATCTGGAGGTTTGTAACCAATACATGGTAGAAAATATGAGGTTCGTAACTATAATATGGTAGAAAATATGGAAGTTTGTAAATAGAACTTTGTAGGAATTATGTAGGTTTGTAACTATAATATGGTAGAAAATAGGGAGATATGTAAATATAATATGGTAGGAAATATGGAGATTTGTAACTATAATATGGTACAAAATAGGGAGATATGTAAATATAATATGGAAGAAAATATGGAGGTTTTTAACTATAATATGGTAGAAAATATGGAGTTTTAACTATGATATGGTAGAAAATATGGAAGTTTGTAAATATAACTTGGTAAAAAATATGGAAATTTGTAAATATAACTTGGTAGAAAATATGGAAGTTTTTAAATATAACTTGGTAGAAAATATGGAAGTTTGTAAATATAACTTGGTAGAAAATATGGAGGTTTGTAACTATAATATGGTTGAAAATGTGGGCGTTTTTAACCAATACATGGTAGAAAATATGAGGTTTGTAACAATAACATGGTAGAAAATATGGAGTTTTAACTATAATATGGTAGAAAATATTAGTTTTAACTATGATATGGTAGAAAATATGGAAGTTTGTAACTATAATATGGTAGAAAATATGACTTTTAACTATGATATGGTAGAAAATATGGAAGTTTGTAACTATAATGTGGTGGAAAATATGGAGGTTTGTAACCAATACATGGTAGAAAATATGAGGTTCGTAACTATAAAATGGTAGAAAATATGTAGGTTTGTAAATAAAACTTTGTAGAAAATATGTAGGTTTGTAACTATAATATGGTAGAAAATAAGGAGATATGTAACTATAATATGGTAGAAAATATGGCGGTTTATAAATATAACTTGGTAGAAAATATGGAGGTTTGTAACTATAATATGGTTGAAATTATGGAAGTTTGTAACCAATACATGGTAGAAAATATGAGGTTCGTAACTATAACATGGTAGAAAATATGGAGTTTTAACTATGATGTGCTAGAAAATATGGAAGTTCGTAACTATAATATGGTAGAAAATATGGACGTTTGTAAATAGAACTTTGTCGAAAATATGTAGGTTTGTAACTGTAATATGGTACAAAATAGGGAGATATGTAACTATAATATGGTAGAAAATAGGGAGATATGTAAATATAATATGGTTGAAAATATGGCAGTTTGTAACCAATACATGGTCGAAAAACTATGAGGTTCGTAACTATAATATGGTAGAAAATATGAAGTTTTAACTATGATATGGTAGAAAATATGGAAATTTGTAAATATAACTTGGTAGAAAATAGGGAGGTATGTAAATATAATATGGTAGAAAATATGGAGGTTTGTAACTATAATATGGTAGAAAATATGGAAGTTTGTAACCAATACATGGTAGAAAATATGAGGTTTGTAACTATATTATGATAGAAAATATGGAGGTTTGTAAATAGAACTTGGTAGACAATATAGAGTGTGTAACTTTATTATGTTAAAGAAATGTGGAGTTTGTAACTATAACATGGTAGAAAATATATAGTTTGTAAGGATAATAGCTTCACCACTTTGGAAATATTAGAGGTCAAAGGTCACTGATGTTGCAAGACGAGACTAATTAGACAGAGCAAGACGTGCTGCTGATAGATATTAATATTAAGATATTCATCAGGCTGTGCTTGTCATCTAATTACCTGTCATGTGTCATCATGAGGAGGGAGATCATGATCAGCATAATGGAATGTACTCAGTCACGTGATTATCTATCTGGCTTAAAATGCTTTTGGGCCACTAGAGGGCATGATATCCCATATAATGATGTATTTGATGCAGCATATCAGAAAACTTCAGCATCATTACACATTTTATCACTTGTAATCAAATTTAAGGTTGATTATTTTATTGTTTGTTTACACATTGTACTAATAACAATGGTTAACTTATTTTTACACTTTTTCACATAACTTTGCAACACGCAGCAAATGGTATATTATTATTAATTATTATATTCACATATACTCCAAACATATGTTATTAAAATAAAAACTCTTAACTATTTGCTTGACTTCTAATTTTAAAGCAAGTTATTCATCACTGTAAATATAAGTATTTTACAGTATGAAATTGGCAGCTTAGTCACCAGAATTTTACCACAAAAAACAGTGGTACGTTTTTTTTTCATTTACAGTAACACATTGTAAAAACAACAATCTTAGGTCTTACGGTAAAAAAAACAAAAAAACAACTATCAACTCTGTTGCCAGAATTTTACTGTAAAAACAACAACCATATATTTTACAGTATAAAAAAAAAACTTCAGCTCAATCGCTAGCATTTTCTATTTTGAAAAACTCTGGTACCGTTGTTCCATGTCCAGTGATACACAGTAAAACCAAAAATGGTAGAAAAAACAACTGTCATTTTATTTGCCAGAATTTTCTGTAAAAAAACCTGTAGGCCAGTCGAGTACCCGCACTCTTTTACTACGAAGCCACCCTGTTGTAACATGTGCAGAATGTGGCTTGGCATTGTCTTGCTGAAATAAGCAGGGGCGTCCATGAAAAAGACGTTGCTTGGATGGCAACATATGTTGCTCCAAAACCTGTATGTACCTTTCAGCATTAATGGCGCCTTCACAGATGTGTAAGTTACCCATGTCTTGGGCACTAATACACCCCCATACCATCACAGATGCTGGCTTTTCAACTTTGCGCCTATAACAATCCGGATGGTTCATTTCCGCTTTGGTCCGGAGGACACGACCTCCACAGTTTCCAAAAACAATTTGAAATGTGGACTCGTCAGACCACAGAACACTTTTCCACTTTGTATCAGTCCATCTTAGATGAGCTCAGGCCCAGCGAAGCCGACGGCGTTTCTGGGTGTTGTTGATAAACGGTTTTCGCCTTGCATAGGAGAGTTTTAACTTGCACTTACAGATGTAACGACAAACTGTAGTTACTGACAGTGGGTTTCTGAAGTGTTCCTGAGCCCATGTGGTGATATCCTTTACACACTGATATCGCTTGTTGATGCAGTACAGCCTGAGGGATGGAAGGTCACGGGCTTAGCTGCTTACGTGCAGTGATTTCTCCAGATTTTCTGAACCCTTTGATGATATTACGGAGCGTAGATGGTGAAATCCCTAAATTATTTGCAATAGCTGGTTGAGAAAGTTTTTTCTTAAACTGTTCAACAATTTGCTCACGCATTTGTTGACAAAGTGGTGACCCTCGCCCCATCCTTGTTTGTGAATGACTGAGCATTTCATGGAATCTACTTTTATACCCAATCATGGCACCCACCTGTTCCCAATTAGCCTGTTCACCTGTGGGATGTTCCAAATAAGTGTTTGAAGAGCATTCCTCAACTTTATCAGTATTTATTGCCACCTTTCCCAACTTCTTTGTCACGTGTTGCTGGCATCAAATTCTAAAGTTAATGATTGTTTGCAAAAAAAAAAAATGTTTATCAGTTTGAACATCAAATATGTTGTCTTTGTAGCATATTCAACTGAATATGGGTTGAAAATGATTTGCAAATCATTGTATTCCGTTTATATCTACATCTAACACAATTTCCCAACTCATATGGAAACAGGGTTTGTATTTACCGTTCACACAACGTGCCAACTTTGCTTTTTGGGGTTTGTACAACCTTGCTTTTTTTTTGATGAAAAAATCCCCATGACTCGATCCCATCCCAGTCGGTTACTCCACCTCCAGGGGAGTCGCATGCCCATGGGACCGCTTTTAGGCTGTCAGCGGATACAGATGCTTCCAGAGCTCATTAAAAGGGCTGTCGGAGTCATGCCGAGCCGTAAGAGACAGAGCGGGAGATAGGAAGCAGCATCACACAGGAATTCCATCCATCACGTTCCTCCATGACATTAATATCTATCACACAGCTCTGACAATGCAATTCTGCATCCCTGGAGTGAGACGTTCTGCTGTCACTGAGCTGAAACATGAGCTTGCAAGGTTACTACTAAAAACGTGTGTGTGTGTGTGTTCTTTGTGTACTTATTGCACCCAGTATGTGCCCAAAGGAGAGGCGATGGATTTGACTAAAAGTTAAAGTGAGTGTGTTTGCCTTTCCAGGACAGAAAAGCTTCACCCAATGCAATGGTGACACGGCCTTATTAAGGTGAATGCACTGAACTCAAGAGTCCTTGCTGCAGGATGCGCCACAACAACAGAACTGTCTCCAAAAATTATTGGTGAATTGTTTTTGTTTTTTTCCTGACGCTTGATTCTCGGAGGGAGAGGTTAACTTTTGCGTGACTTTGCAAAGCCAACTCTGTATTTTGGCCTTTGGATGATATACTGTATACTAATGTGTGTATACAGTAGTACATCCAGCTGGTTGTATTAGTGCATTCAGACAAACAAACAAAACAAAAAAAATCAGATTATTCACACTAATTATAATTAATCACACCTAATTACTTGCTTTGATAATTAAAATTAACAATATTTTCACCGAAATCTTGTCGGACGGATACGCAAAAATCTTTTACTGTATTTTTCAGACCATATAAGGCTCAATAAAGGGGTCATAATGTGATATGAATTTTTATTTTTATTTTTTTTTACATTTAAAACGCGTCCTTGTGGTCTACATCAGTGGTCCCCAACCACCGGGCCGCGGCCCGGTACCGGTCCGTGGACCGATTGTTACCGGTCCGTGGACCGATTGTTACCGGGCCGCGGAGAAATAAAAAATAAAAGATTTTTTTTAATTTTTTTTTAAATTACACTACCGTTCAAAAGTTTGGGGTCACATTGAAATGTCCTTATTTTTGAAGGAAAAGCACTACTTTTCAATGAAGATAACTTTAAACTAGTCTTAAAGGCCTACTGAAATGAATTTTTTTTTATTTAAACGGGAATAGCAGATCCATTCTATGTGTCATACTTGATCATTTTGCGATATTGCCATATTTTTGCTGAAAGGATTTAGTATAGAACAACGTCGATAAAGTTTGCAACTTTTGGTCTCTGATAAAAAAAAACCTTGCCCCTACCGGAAGTAGCGTGACGTTGTCAGTTGTTCACTCCCTCATATTTTCCTATAGTTTTCAACGCAGCTAGAGCTATTCGGACCATTACCCCATTAATTTGAGCGAGGATGAAAGATTCGTGGACGAGGAACGTTAGAGTGACGGAATAGAATGCAGTGAAATACATATTTTTTTTCGCTCTGACCGTAACTTAAGTACAAGCTGGCTCATTGGATTCCACACTCTCTCCTTTTTCTATTGTGGATCACGGATTTGTATATTAAACCACCTCGGATACTATATCCTCTTGAAAATGAGAGTCGAGAACGCGAAATGGACATTACAGTGCCTTTTATCTCCACGACAATACATCGGCGAAACGCTTTAGCTACGAGCTAACGTGATAGCATCGTGCTTTAACTGCATATAGAAAGAAAAAAAATAAACCCCTGACTGGAAGGATAGATAGAAAATCAACAATACTATTAAACCGTGGACATGTAAATACACGGTTAATGCTTTCCAGGCTGGCGAAGGTTAACAATGCTGTGCTAACGACGCCATTGAAGCCTACTTAGCAACCGGACCGCACAGAGCTATGCTAAAAACATTAGCTCTCCACCTACGCTAGCTAGCCTTCATCTGCTCATCAACACCCGTGCTCACCTGCGTTCCAGCGATCGGCGGAAGGACGAAGGACTTCACCCGATGCGTTAGGCGGCCCGGAGACGTAGGAAGTCAAGGTGAGGTCGCCGGCTAGCGCGTCTGCTCTCCAACAAAGTCCTCCTGGTTGTGTTGCTGTAGTCCGCTGCTAATACACCGATCCCACCTACAACTGTCTTCTTTGCAGCCTTCATTGTTCATTAAACAAATTGCAAAAGATGTCCAGAATACTGTGGAATTATGAAATGAAAACAGAGATTTTTGTATAGGATTCTACGGGGTACCATAACTTCCGTTTAACTGACTACGTCACGCGCATACGTCATCATACCGCGACGTTTCAGCCGGATATTTCCCGGGAAATTTTAAATGTCACTTTATAAGTTAACCCGGCCGTATTGGCATGTGTTGCAATGTTAAGATTTCATCATTGATATATAAACTATCAGACTGCGTGGTTGGTAGTAGTGGGTTTCAGTAGGCCTTCAACTTTAAAGAAATACACTCTATACATTGCTAATGTGGTAAATGACTATTCTAGCTGCAAATGTCTGGTTTTTGGTGCAATATCTACATAGGTGTATAGAGGCCCATTTCCAGCAACTATCACTCCAGTGTTCTAATGGTACAATGTGTTTTCTCATTGGCTCAGAAGGCTAATTGTTGATTACAAAACCCTTGTGCAATCATGTTCACACATCTGAAAACAGTTTAGCTCGTTACAGAAGCTACAAAGCTGACCTTCCTTTGAGCAGATTGAGTTTCTGGAGCATCACATTTGTGGTGTCAATTAAACGCTCAAAATGGCCAGAAAAAGAGAACTTTCATCTGAAACTCGACAGTCTATTCTTGTTCTTAGAAATGAAGGCTATTCCACAAAATTGTTTGGGTGACCCCAAACTTTTGAACGGTAGTGAAAATCAACATAAAAAACAGAATATATACATTATATATCAATATAAATCAATACAGTCTGCAGGGATACAGTCCGTAAGCACACATGATTGTATTTCTTTATGACAAAAAAAACAAAAAACAAAAAAAACAACCCATAACCCCTCCTGTCCTCCTGTCCCCCCCCGGTCCGTGGGACAAATTTTCAAGTGTTGACCGGTCCGCAAGTACAAAACGGTTGGGGACCACTGGTCTACATAACATGTAATTGTGGTTCTTTGGTCAACATTTTGCATAGATTATGTTTTACATATCATCTTCAAGCCGTTTTCTCGCCAAAAATCTTTTACTGTATTTTTCAGACCATATGAGACTCAAAAAAGGGGTCATAATGTGATATGATAAAAAAAAGTTTTACTTTTAAAAAAGCGTCCTTGTGGTCTACATAACATGTAATGGTGGTTCTTTGGTCAACAATTTGCATAGATTATGTCTTACAGACCATCTTGCAGCCGTTTTTTCACCAAAAATATTTTACTGTATTTTTCAGACCATATAAGACTCTATAAAGGGGTCATAATTAGATATTATGATTTTTTAAATATTTTTTTACATTTAAAACACGTCCTTGTGGTCTACATAACATGTAATTGTGGTTCTTTGGTCAACATTTTGCATAGATTATGTTTTACATATCATCTTCAAGCCATTTTCTCACCAAAAATCTTTTACTGTATTTTTCAGACCACATAAGGCTCAAAAAAGGGGTCATAATGTGATATTATGATAAAAAAAAAAGTTGTACTTTTAAAAAAGCGTCCTTGTGGTCTACATAACATGTAATGGTGGTTCTTTGGTCAACATTTTGCAGAGATTATGTCTTACAGACCATCTTCAAGCTGTTTTCTCACCAAAAATCTTTTGCTGTATTTTTCAGACCGTATAAGGCTCAATAAAGGGGTCATAATGTGATATGATTTACTTTATTTTATTTTTTTAAACTTTTAAAACGCATCCTTGTGGTCTACATAACATGTAATGGTGGTTCTTTGGTCAACATTTTGCATAGATTATGTTTTACAGACCATCTTCAAGCCGTTTTCTCACCAAAAATCTTTTACTGTATTTTTCAGACCGTATAAGGCTAAAAAAAGGGGTCATAATGTGATATTATGATAAAAAAACAAAAAACTGTTCAGGTGGCGGGAGGTGTGGGTCTGGATGGACCGTAGTCTCCTGCCTGAGGGGAGAGGGGAGAATAGTTTGTGTCCAGGGTGAGAAGAGTCAGCTGTGATCCGACCCACACGCCCTCCTGGTCCTGGAGAAGACCAGGTCCTGGAGGGGTGGGAGTTTGCAGCCAATAACCTTCTCAGCAGCACGTACCATGCGCTGCAGTCGATGCTTGTCCCGGATTGTGGCGCCGGGGAACCACACGGTGATGGAGGAGGTGAGGATGGACTCGATGATGGCTGAGTAGAACTGCACCAGCATCTCGGTCGGCACCTCTGCTGGGCCTTCTTGATGAGGGAGCTGATGGTCGGCTCCCACTTGAGGTCCTGGGTGATGGTGGTGCCCAAGAAACGGATGGAGTCCACAATGGAGACGGGGGTGGGAGAGTCAATCAGGGTGAGGGGGGATCGTGGGGCTTTGACTTTCCTGAAGTCCAAGATCATCTCCACTGATTTCTGGGCATTCAGCTCCAGGTTGTAGAGGCTGCACAAGGACGCCAGCCGGTCCACCTCTCTCCTGTAGGCGGACTCGTCGCCATCCGAGATGAGCCCGATGAGGGTAGTGTCGTCCGCAAACTAATGTAGTAGAATTTCTGACCTTTTGACCTATATTTCTTGTCTTTTAAGAATGTCCGCTCATTTTCAATACTCTTGTATTTTGTGCCATTGAATGGACCAGTTGTGGGACAAAAGTGAATATTAAGTCGTGCCAACCTGTCTACAGAATTCGAGTTGTTATGGAACAGATAGGAAAAGCAAACAAGACATTTGACGCACTCGATAAGGAACGATGACGCACAACAGACATATAAAAAATGGCAGAAGACCGGAACTCGGGTGTGATTTTGGCTTGTGTGTGTCTTGTTGGCTCCGGAGTAACTTGTGGTTTGTCTGCACGACCAACTCAATTCAACCTGCACTTCTGATAATGGGTAAATAAATTTGTTGTACTAAACTACTTTTGTTGCCTGCTTAAGCTTCGGACAATCCACTACACAAACTAACTAACTAACAAACATAAGAAACAGCTTGGAAAAGGGTGGAGTGCCATCTCCAAGTTGGGGAGGAGACCCTGCCCCAAGTGGAGGAGTTCAAGTACCTCGGAGTCTTGTTCATGAGTGAGAGAAGAGTGGATCGTGAGATCGACAGGCGGATTCGGTGCGGCGTCTTCAGTATTGCGGACGCTGTATCGATCCATTGTGGTGAAGAAGGAGCTGAGCCGCAAGGCAAAGCTCTCAATTTACCGGTCGATCTACGTTCCCATCCTCACCTATGGTCATGAGCTTTGGGTTATGACCGAAAGGACAAGATCACGGGTACAAGAGGCCGAAATGAGTTTCCTCCGCCGGAGATAGGGTGAGAAGCTCTGCCATCCGGGAGGAGCTCAAAGTAAAGCCACTGCTCCTCCACATGGAGAGGAGCCAGATGAGGTGGTTCGGGCATCTGCTCAGGATGCCACCCGAACGCCTCCCTAGGGAGGTGTTTAGGGCACGTCCGACCGGTAGGAGGCCACGGGGAAGACCCAGGACACGTTGGGAAGACTATGTCTCCCGGCTGGCCTGGGTACGCCTCTGGATCCCCCGGGAAGAGCTGGACAAAGTGGCTGGGGAGAGGGAAGTCTGGCTTCCCTGCTTAGGCTGCTGCCCCCGTGACCCGACCTCAGATAAGCGGAGGAAGATGGATGGATGGATTGTGTAGTAGAATTTCTGACCTTTGAGCTATATTTCGTGTCTATCAAGAATGTCTGCTTGGTTCATTTCTGTTCTATTCTATACCATTGAAGGACCAGATGTAGGACAAATATTGAACATGGAGTCGCTCTGACCATTCTACAAAATGTTTTGATTGTCTAAGCATGACTAAGGGATTCAAGGATGTTGCAAAACAAACATGTCGAAAACAACGGGACCTTGGGGCACGGGGAAACAGATAAAATGGAGAGGAGACCAGGACTCTAGAGATTGCTTGATTCTTGTGTCCTCCGGAGGACGTTTGTTTGTCTGCATGGGCAGCCCAATCCGACTTTGCGCTTTTGACTATGGGTAAATAAACTTTTTGTACTAAACTCACTTTTGTTGCTGTTTAAGCTTCGGACAATCCACTACAGTTGCATTAGAAACAATTTGAGACCAGAAAGATGAATACAATAGTGAGACAGCCGAATCCATAATCTTTGGAGGTTGTAATCGTATACAAATTGAATCGTGCCATGCCTAAGATGGCACACCGCTACCTTCTGCCAGAGTGCCAATTGTCAGCGGGAGGCAACGTGGAAGGCAACACGGCGGGCGCCGCACAATAGAAAACGCCGCCGAGCCAATTCATTACACAACCATCCTGTTGTGTAATGAATCAGTACGTAGCACTTCCTTGACAACACAAGCCTGTTGGGCATAAATGAAAAGGCATGCATAATTATTCACCCTGGTTAATATTTCATCCGCCTGCCTCGATGTGATGAACCAGCATCCATCCCGAGCTCAGACCATATGTTATTGCACGTTTGTTGTTTGGGAGACACTTCTGCAGCACGGCGTGGCGATTAATCATCTTTTTTTTGTTGTTGTTGGAAAGAACGCTGAAGTGTAAAAAAAAATACAGCTTTCATTCTCCCGAGTGATGCCTTGTTTGCAAGAAGTCTTTCGGCGCCCAATAAAGACAAATCCCGCAGCAGGATGCTTAAATCACAGCTGGTGTAAAAGCAGCAGTGACTAATGTTTTCATAGAGAAGAATGGCGATATGCGCTGCTAATTAGACCACTGGCTATCTCGGTGGACCTCCTGTCATTGCCCATGCCCAAACGCTCCCTTTAATTACGCTCAGAGAAAAGAGGATGTCAAGTAAAAATAGCAAGTAGGCTCCTTGCTGGCGAGAAGCGCCGGGTGATTGCTGCTGCGGGGCAGCGGCGTTTCGGAGTACGGGCCCGGAAATAATTCCATGCGCATGCAATCCATCACGGAGACTGCCTGCAACTTTGAGTGTAATTACAGTACGGCCAGAAACTGGGGGCGGAAAAAAAAAATAAAAAAAATATCTGCGTCTAATTCTGGAAAAGAGCACGCGCTCATGCATCTTTTTGATGAAATTTGTCTCCATTTATCATCACGTCTGACACGAACCTCCACGCGGCCTTGCAGAGAACCACTGCGGGAGCTTTTCCGGGCCTCAAACAATGACGGGAGAAGCCTTGTAGTGTGTGTGTGTGTGTGTGTGTGTGTGTGTGTGTGTGTGTGTGTGTGTGTGTGTGTTCTGGCAATGCTTACTTAATGGGTACATCGCTCTGTTTACACCAGACCTGGGCATTCTGCGGCCCATGGGCCGCATCCGGCCCTTTGTACGTCCCCGTCCGGCCCGCGTGAGGCCAATTATAAATTACAAAATACATTTTAAAAAGTATCTATTTCGAGTGTGCAATACAACGGTGCTGCTTTTGTTTTGAAAAGCGTTATTTGTATTACTTCCGTGTGGACGTAAGCTCGTGCGCGCAGCGGCAATCACAAATGACAAAATAAAATAAAAAATACATCTTTGTCGTGCGTGCAATACAACTGTGCTGCTTTTATTTTGAAAAGTGTTATTTATGTGCGTATGTCCTGTGAGGGAAGGCGCACAGCGACAAGTGATGCCCGGTTATCCCCGAGACGCTAAAAAGAGAAAAGGTGATGACGAATGGCGTGTTTTCAACAAGACATGGACTGCCAAGTAAAGGTAAAGCCGTGTGCTCAATTTGTGGTACACACGTTGCTGTGTTTAAAGAATTTAGTGTAACGACCTGCTGAAGTTGATGTTGTCTTCTTGAGTTGCGTAAATGAGGAGTGAGGAGACGTGCGTGTGGAAAGAACGAGATAAGTTGAGCTGTGTTAGTATAGCTTGCTCAATAAAAGTTTAAAAAGAGCGTCAGACTTGGTGTGCACTTCTTCTGGACGCTACAATTGGTGGCAGAAGTAAAACTGTGCGCATACTGCACTGTTTGTGTGCTACGTCATCGGGAGGTACGTGCCACATGAGGAGCTCGCCGCAAAGAGAGACAGAGAGACAGAGAGAGGCAGCGTTTACAGGTGCAGCCACGCTGCTTGCCATGGGGGAATTCCGCCCTCAATGAAGACTCCCAGGTTTGATGGCAAGGCGAATTGGGAAGCATTTCATCCCACTTCTGACATCAATTGTAGCGTCCAGAAGAAGTGCACACCAAGTCTGATGCTCTTTTTAAACTTTTATTGAGCAACCTATACTAACACAGCTCAACTTATCTCGTTCTTTCCACACGCACATCTATCCTCACTCCTCATTTACGCAACAGCAACGCTTCCTCATTTTCGCCAATCACCTTACAGGCGTGCTATGTTCACAACAAAGAGGATGCAGGATAAAGTGACATAAATTGACATTTTTGCATTGTATTACACATCAGGAAGTGTTGTGTAAGAAAGTGTTAAAAATAAAACCATCAAAAGCCATCTGCTTTTGTATAAAGATAAGTTAGGTTAAATGAAAATATTATTATTATTATTATCTATCTTATGGTATATCAAAAATAATTTGAGCAAAATTTAATTGAAATATTGTCGGTGTGGCCCTCCAGCAGTGCTCGGGTTGCTCATGCGGCCCCCGTAAAAATTAATTGCCCACCCCTGGTTTACACAGTCACCTCTAGCTCAAACTTACAAACCCCGTTTCCATATGAGTTGGGAAATTGTGTTAGATGTAAATATAAACGGAATACAATGATTTACAAATCCTTTTCAACCCATATTCAATTGAATGCACTACAAAGACAACATATTTGATGTTCAAACTCATAAACTTTTTTTTTTTCAAATAATAATTAACTTAGAATTTCATGGCTGCAACACGTGCCAAAGTAGTTGAGAAAGGGCATGTTCACCACTGTGTTACATGGCCTTTCCTTTTAACAACACTCAGTAAACGTTTGGGAACTGAGGGGACACATTTTTGAAGCTTCTCAGGTGGAATTCTTTCCCATTCTTGCTTGATGTACAGCTTAAGTTGTTCAACAGTCCGGGGGTCTCCGTTGTGGTATTTTAGGCTTCATAATGTGCCACACATTTTCAACGGGAGACCGGTCTGGACTACAGGCAGGCCAGTCTAGTACCCGCACTCTTTTACTATGAAGCCACGTTGATGTAACACGTGGCTTCGCATTGTCCTGCTGAAATAAGCAGGGGCGTCCATGGTAACGTTGCTTGGATGGCAACATATGTTGCTCCAAAACCTGTGTGTACCTTTCAGCATTAATGGCGCCTTCACAGATGTGTAAATTACCCATGTCTTGGGCACTAATACACCCCCATACCATCACGGATGCTGGCTTTTCAACTTTGCGCCTATAACAGTCCGGATGGTTATTTTCTTCTTTGGTCCGGAGGACACGACGTCCACAGTTTCCAAAAACAATTTGAAATGTGGACTCGTCAGACAACAGAACACTTTTCCACTTTGTATCAGTCCATCTTAGATGAGCTCAGGCCCAGCGAAGCCGACGGCGTTTCTGGGTGTTGTTGATAAACGGTTTTCGCCTTGCATAGGAGAGTTTTAACTTGCACTTACAGATGTAGCGACCAACTGTAGTTACTGACAGTGGGTTTCTGAAGTGTTCCTGAGCCCATGTGGTGATATCGTTTACACACTGATGTCGCTTGTTGATGCAGCACAGCCTGAGGGATGGAAGGTCACGGGCTTAGCTGCTTACGTGCAGTGATTTCTCCAGATTCTCTGAACCCTTTGATGATATTACGGACTGTAGATGGTGAAATCCCTAAATTCCTTGCAATAGCTGGTTGAGAAAGGTTTTTCTTAAACTGTTCAACAATTTGCTCACGCATTTGTTGACAAAGTGGTGACCCTCGCCCCATCCTTGTTTGTGAATGACTGAGCATTTAATGAAATTCTACTTTTATACCCAATCATGGCACCCACCTGTTCCCAATTTGCCTGTTCACCTGTGGGATGTTCCAAATAAGTGTTTGAAGAGCATTCCTCAACTTTATCAGTATTTGTTGCCACCTTTCCAAACTTCTTTGTCATGTGTTGCTGGCATCAAATTCTAAATTTAATGATTATTTGCAAAAAAAAAAAAGTTTATCAGTTTGAACATCAAATATGTTGTCTTTGTAGCATATTCAACTGAATATGGGTTGAAAAGGATTTGCAAATCATTGTATTCCGTTTATATTTACATCTAACACAATTTCCCAACTCATATGGAAACCGGGTTTGTATTTTAATGCAATGATTATGTCTCGTTTTTATTATTGTATAACATGTTGGTCGCAGGCAAGCAAAATGACACTGAGACCATTGGAAACTTTGCACAAACAATCGCTCAAAATCCTTGACCGAAAACCACAACACCCACCATCACTGTTTAGTTCTCCAAAAATATATATTGTTAAATTTAGCTAACATTCAAAGATTAACATCAATACGAATGGCCCACCGAATCCTAAATAACACTGCACTAGCGCCACTTAAGCACTTTGTCCAGTTTACATCTGCTGTGACAAATAGAAACACACAAGCCTCCACCAGGGGGCAGTGTAGCGTACCCAGATATAAAACATATTTTGCACAATCAGCCTTTTCATATAAAGCCATAAAGGAATGGAACCACCTCACAACAAACTGGAAAAGTCTAACAGATTACTCTTCATTCACAATTGAAGTTAAAAAGTGGCTTTGGAGCAATCAAAGCTGCTCACACGGTCACTAAGGTGGACACCTTGTTTGACATGTCAACTTAATGTGTATTATATTTATCCATGAGAGCATTTTTGTTGTAAATTGTGAGGTGTGTCGGTTAAAATTATGGTTGTTTTTACAAATGATGACAGATGTGAACAAGAGCATGTATTGTCTTTGTGTGATGATGTAAATGAGGTGTGGTTGTATTGTATATTAAGTATGTGTCCATGAAAAGGCATTTTATGACTTTTTTCTTAATACTTGTGTATGATTTTATTGTCATAATTTTAGTGCATGATTTTTGTATCCCTTTAATTTAGGTAGCCAGGGACTGCAGATGGAAATTTGCTATTTAGCTATAACCTGGTACAGAACATATCTGTCTTTGAGCTTATTGTTTCTGTGCATTGTCCCTTCAAATAAAGACTAAACTAAACTAAAACACCTTTAGGGGACCTCTGACAGGTCAAGGACAAAAAAACAGGTCCCCTAAAGGGAAACCTTTTTAAATGATAGTCAGATCCATTCTGAAGATACCTAAGTGGTTTTGAAGCTTTGGCCCATAAAATATGTTAGTTTGAGTGTGAGACATTTGCACAGCAGCCCCCTCATCGGGCTGTAGCAGGTACTTGGTACATTATTACCTTAAAGTATGATTCACATTCAGAATTTTCCATCCTTCTATATATGGTAGTTGGAGTTGCAGACAACTTCATTACTGCTAAGTAGCAGTTTTCAGTAATGTCACAGAAGATGCGGGATTTGCTTTAACATTTAAGTGGTGAAACGTCCTATAAGAGGACAGCTGTAGTGCTGTATTCTGAGGATCATGTCATATTTAATTTGTACTCAGTGTTTCCCACACATTCATTTATTTGTGGCGGCCCGCCACGAAATAATTACGTCCGCCACAAATTAAAAAAAAAAAAAAATAATAATAATAATTTTTTTTTTTGTTGTTGTTTTTTTTTGTCCTGTCCAGCTTCTCAGGCAAATCATATAGTTGATGTAGATGCCCATATAGGCTGTTCAGAGAAGAGAAGTGTAGGATACTTCCCTTGTTGCCTTATTTGTATTTGACTACTACTGTTTTCTGTTTATTTGTTACTGACTGTGGCAGGACACCTCTGCCTCTGTTTCACTTTATGTTGCTGGTAAATAATATGGTTGTAGTAGTAGGCTGAAGTTAAATTATTCAGTATGCACTAATTAAAGGGGCAGAGCTTTAAGAGACATTTTAGCTTTTATATTTTATAAAGATATATTTTTTGTAAGAACCACAATTAATAAATATATTTCAGTGAATAACTTATTGTTCAAATCTGTATATAAATATGTACATAAAGTGTTGTAATTATATTGTAAAATGGATGGATGGATGGATGGACGTTTAAAACAAAACTGTTAATATTAATTAGTAAGTATACATTTTTTGAGCCTTTTTAGAGAAAATCATATCATTGTAGTAAATTATGCAAATTACTCGATGTCATGGTGACCACGCCCATAGCCACGCCCCCACCGCCACAGATATCTTGGCAGTTTATGGGAAACACTGTGTACTTTTAAAAAAAAAATTAAATGGTCCTCAGTAGTCACGTACAAATGTGTGTGAATTATGCAAAATTATTTAAATTTGGTCCCCATGAACCATATTATCTCTTTTTCCCCCAGTAAGAATGATCAGCACATTACTTCATCAATCCAGAGATTTAAATACGTGTATGAGCTAACTTGGCAGTGGCCATGTAACCTCATTTTTTTTTATGCCTCCACAACCTGTAGAAATGGTGGTCCCCACAAGTGATGATCAAAAACTTGGTCCCCATTCCGAATGATAACCAGTATGTGTGTGCGTGTGTTTGTGTCCTTCAACTCATTGAGACGGAAAACACACCAACGTGGTTAGAAAAAGAGAGAAAAAAAAACAAAACACACAACACAAACATTGCAATCTCCATGCCGGTCGGTGAGTCGCATACCTATCCCGGTTGCCATGGCAACAAGTGTCCCGATGTAGAAGGGTTCCAGTCGGATCCCACAGGGGCCGGGGTTTGATTGAACCGTTGTCAGCACGCAAGACAAATGATGACGTATGGCGGCCGCGCTGACAGACACACTTCACACTCTAAACCTACACAGAGGAGCCGCTGAGAACAACACACACTTTTAGAGTACAGTGCAACTTCTAGAATTGGGCTGGGACCAAATATCGGTATTTTGATTAGGAGTGGCAAATTATTGCCATAATTGCGGTTATACAAACCCCGTTTCCATATGAGTTGGGAAATTGTGTTGGATGTAAATATAAACGGAATACAAAGATTTGCAAATCATTTTCAACCCATATTCAGTTGAATGCACTACAAAGACAACATATTGGATGTTCAAACTCATAAACTTTATTTTCTTTTTGCAAATAATAATTAACTTAGAATTTCATGGCTGCAACACGTGCCAAAGTAGTTGGGAAAGGGCATGTTCACCACTGTGTTACATGGCCTTTCCTTTTAACAACACTCAGTAAAAGTTTGGGAACTGAGGAGACACATTTTTGAAGCTTCTCAGGTGGAATTATTTCCCATTCTTGCTTGATGTACAGCTTAAGTTGTTCAACAGTCCGGGGGTCTCCGTTGTGGTATTTTACGCTTCATAATGCGCCACACATTTTCAAAAGGAGACAGGTCTGGACTACAGGTTTACTATGAAGCCATGCTGTGGTAACACATGGCTTGGCAATGTCTTGCTGAAATAAGCAGGGGCGTCCATGATAACGTTGCTTGGATGGCAACATATGTTGCTCCAAATCCTGTATATGCCTTTCAGCATTAATGGTGCCTTCACAGATGTGTAAGTTATCCTAATACACCCCCATACCATCACAGATGCTGGCTTTGGAACTTTGCGCCTATAACAATCCGGATGGTTATTTTCCTCTTTGTTCCGGAGGACACGACGTCCACAGTTTCCAAAAACAATTTGAAATGGGGACTCGTCAGACCACAGAACACTTTTCCACTTTGCATTAGTCCATCTTAGATGAGCTCGGGCCCAGCGAAGGCGGCGGCGTTTCTGGGTGTTGTTGATAAATGGCTTTGGCTTTGCATAGTAGAGTTTTAACTTGCACTTACAGATGTAGCGACCAACTGTCGTTACTGACAGTGGTTTTCTGAAGTGTTCCTGAGCTCATGTGGTGATATCCTTAACACACTGATGTCACTTTTTGATGCAGCACTGCCTGAGGGATGGAAGGTCCGTAATATCATCGCTTACGTGCAGTGATTTCTCCAGATTCTCTGAACCTTTTGATGATATTACGGAGCAATTCATTGCAATAGCTGGTTGAGAATTGTTGTTTTTAAACAATTTGCTCACACATTTGTTCACAAAGTGGTGACCCTCGCCCCGTCCTTGTTTGTGAACGACTGAGCATTTCATGGAAGCCGCTTTTATACCCAATCATGGCACCCACCTGTTCCCAATTAGCCCGTTCACCCGTGGGATGTTCCAAATAAGTGTTTGATGAGCATTCCTCAACTTTCTCCGTCTTCTTTTGCCACTTGTGCCAGCTTTTTTGCAACATGTTGCAAGGCATCAAATTCCAAATTAGCTAATATTTGCCAAAAAATAACGATGTTTTCCAGTTCGAACGTTAAATATCTTGTCTTTGCAGTCCATTCAACTGAATATAGGTTGAAAAGGATTTGCAAATCATTGTATTCTGTTTTTATTTACCATTTACACAACGTGCCAACTTCACTGGTTTTGGGGTTTGTACATATAGATACTGTGATATATCATAAACAAAATGCTCCAAATGCATAAATTATCACTTAAAGGCCTACTGAAACCCACTACTACCGACCACGCAGTCTGATAGTTTATATATCAATGATGAAATCTTAACATTATAACACATGCCAATACGGCCGGGTTAACTTATAAAGTGACATTTTAAATTTGCCGCTAAACTTCCGGTTCGAAACGCCTCTGAGGATGACGTATGCGCGTGACGTAGCCCGGCGAACACGGGTATGCCTTCCACATTGAAGCCAATACGAAAAAGCTCTGTTTTCATTTCATAATTCCACAGTATTCTGGACATCTGTGTTCGTGAATCTGTTGCAATCATGTTCATTGCATTATGGAGAAGGAAGCTGAGCAAGCAAAGAAGAAAGTTGTCGGTGCGAAATGGACGTATTTTTCGAACGTAGTCAGCAACAACAGTACACAGCCGGCGCTTCTTTGTTTACATTCCCGAAAGATGCAGTCAAGATGGAAGAACTCGGATAACAGAGACTCTAACCAGGAGGACTTTTGACTTCGATACACAGACGCCTGTAGATAACTGGAACAACACAGACTCTTACCAGGATTACTTTGATTTGGATGACAAAGACGCAGACGTGCTACTGTGAGTATGCAGCTTTGGCTTCTAAACATTTGATCGCTTGACCGTATGTGCGCAACTTTTTTTTGCGTATGTACGTAACTTTTTTAAAATATATAAGCTTTATGTACCTTGGGTTAGGTGAACGGTCTTTTGGGCTGAGTGATTGTGTGTGTTGATCAGGTGTTTGAATTGTATTGGCGTGTTCTATGGAGCTAGGAGCTAGCATAGGAGCTAGGAGCTAGCATAACAAACACGCAGGTGTTTTTATGCAGGATTAATTTGTGGCATATTAAATATAAGCCTGGTTGTGTTGTGGCTAATAGAGTATATATATGTCTTGTGTTTATTTACTGTTGTAGTCATTCCCAGCTGAATATCAGGTACCGTGAGTATGCAGCCTTGGCTGCTAAACATTTGATAGCTTGACCGTATGTGCGCGTCACGTACGTAACTTTTTAAAAATATATAAGCTTTATGAACCTTGTGTTAGGTGAACGGTCTTTTGGGCTGAGTGATTGTGTGTGTTGATCAGGTGTTTGAATTGTATTGGCGTGTTCTATGGAGCTAGGAGCTAGCATAGGAGCTAGGAGCTAGCATAACAAACACGCAGGTGTTTTTATGCAGGATTAATTTGTGGCATATTAAATATAAGCCTGGTTGTGTTGTGGCTAATAGAGTACATATATGTCTTGTGTTTATTTACTGTTGTAGTCATTCCCAGCTGAATATCAGGTACCGTGAGTATGCAGCCTTGGCTGCTAAACATTTGATAGCTTGACCGTATGTGCGCGTCACGTACGTAACTTTTTAAAAATATATAAGCTTTATGAACCTTGTGTTAGGTGAACGGTCTTTTGGGCTGAGTGATTGTGTGTGTTGATCAGGTGTTTGAATTGTATTGGCGTGTTCTATGGAGCTAGGAGCTAGCAGAGGAGCTAGGAGCTAGCGTAACAAACACGCAGGTGTTTTTATGCAGGATTAATTTGTGGCATATTAAATATAAGCCTGGTTGTGTTGTGGCTAATAGAGTATATAAATGTCTTGTGTTTATTTACTGTTGTAGTCATTCCCAGCTGAATATCAGGTCACCCCCGGCTCTCACAGCATCTTCCCTATCTGAATAGCTTCAACTCCCCACTAGTCCTTCACTTGCACTTTACTCATCCACAAATCTTTCATCCTCGCTCAAATTAATGGGGAAATTGTCGCTTTCTCGGTCCGAATCTCTCTCACTTCATGCGGCCATCATTGTAAACAATAGGGAACTTTGCGTATATGTTCAACTTACTACGTCACGCTACTTCCGGTAGGGGCAAGCCTTTTTTTATCAGATACCAAAAGTTGCAATCTTTATCGTCGTTGTTCTATACTAAATCCTTTCAGCAAAAATATGGCAATATCGCGAAATGATCAAGTATGACACATAGAATAGATCTGCTATCCCCGTTTAAATTAAAAAAATTCATTTCAGTAGGCCTTTAATAACTATATTGTAATATTGTGTGTTGTGTATTACAAATACGGTCCGCCAGATTAAGATCATTGAGTCGTCTTGCATGCATATTTTATGGCATGCATTTTCTCCGAATGTATTAATGTATTGAATGTATATGTATATGTATATGAATGCACCCTGTGGTAGCGTATCATGTAATATCTATTAGTTGTTTGCATGTACAGAAGACCTAATAACACCTGTTGATAATAAAACACAAAGGTTCACAAAACACCCCTGGGAAAAGACTGCCGCCGTTTCCGGAAAATGGCTCCAATTATTTGGCGGTTTCTCGCCAGCGTCTCACTCGAGCACTCATTAATAATGAATATCAAATATGTAAGCAGCAACTTTGCTCACACATTTGATGCAACCCTAAGAGGAGGGAGACAGCGAGAGACGCATTTAAATGTCAGATTATGCGAAATCTGCCTCCTAAGTGCTCTTTGTCCTTCCTCGCCAGTTCATTTCTTGTGATAATTAAGCCCTTACCGCATTTTCATATACCGCTACTTTGCATAATTATCCCCAGGCCAAGGTTCTATTGTGTAGGGGAGTCACACAGCTGGATCCACTCTCAAAGGGTAGACAATGAACTGTACAGTGCGGGGCTGTAATGACAACTCTATATGCAATCTACCATGCTTTATGAAGTTTATAACTCTGGAGTTTTACAGTACGTTAGAATGTGCTCATGGGAGAAGCAAATAATCCAAATCGTGTCAAATAAAATGCAATAACAATAAGTGAGCCGGGGCGGCTGTGTCGACTAGTGATTCACTAACGCTATTGCAGCATTTACGACTCCCTAAACAGAGCGCTTATTGTTGTAGGAGGAGAATATTGGAAAGTCAGCCGTGCATTACTTTAAATCCAGTGTTTCCCATAAACTGCCAAGATACCTGTGGCGGTGGGGGCGTGGCTATGGGCGTGGTTATGGGCGTGGTCACATGACATCGAGTAATTTGCATAATTTACTACAATGATATGATTTTCTCTAAAAGGCTCAAAAAATGTATACTTACTAATTAATAATAACAGTTTTGTTTTAAACGTCCATCCATCCATCCATCCATCCATCCATCCGTTTTTACAATATAATTACAACACTTTATGTACATATTTATATACAGATTTGAACAATAAGTTATTCACTGAAATATATTTATTAATTGTGGTTCTTACAAAAAATATATCTTATAAAATATAAAAGCTAAAATGTCTCAAAGCTCTGCCCCTTTAATTAGTGCATACTAAATAATTTAACTTTAGCCTACTACTACAACCATATTATTTACCAGCAACATAAAGTGAAACAGAGGCAGAGGTGTCCTGCCACAGTCAGTAACAAATAAACAGAACACAGTAGTGGTGGTAGATAGACACAGAGCTTCATAAAACATCTGATCCACTGAACAAAAATCTTGATCCTACACTTCTCTTTTGTAAAGTAAATCTGAACAGCCGATATGGGCATCTACATCAACTATATGATTTGCCTGAGAAGCTTGACAGGACACAAAAAAAAAAAATTAAAAAAAAAAAAAAAATTAAAATTAAAAAAAAAAAAAAAAACTAAACAAAAATTTTTTTTGTGGCGGCCTTAATTCTTTCGTGGCGGGCCGCAACAAATAAATGAATGTGTGGGAAACACTGATTTAACTAGTAACAATAGGAAACGTGATATGATTTTTAAAAAATTAAAAAATAAAAATACAGTATTTTTCAAATCAAGTACGACTGAGTGAAGCCGCAAATTGTGAAGTGCGAAATGGCGAGGAATAACTGAAATTAATATTATAGTTAGTATAATTTTCTTTTTAGCTGTGTGCCAGTTGTTTGAGGACTTCATTGATCAGCGTTGTCTTAAAATTGACATAATCTCTGTTATTTACTAACTTTGAGACAATAATAATAGTAATAGATTTTTTTTGTAAAAAGCGCTTTACATTGAGTAAACAACCTCAAAGTGCTATAGGGTATTAAAACAATAAAAATAAATAGATAATAAAAAATAAAATAAAAAAATAAACTAGAACAGCCAAATAGCTAGAACTAGTATGCATATATCTAAACAAAGGCTTTTTTTAAAAAGAAGGGTTTTTAAGCCTTTTTTAAAAGCATCCACAGTCTGTGGTGCTCTCAGGTGGTCAGGGAGAGCGTTCCACAGTCTCCCATTGTTCGTAGCTTTGTCCTCGGAGGTTGGAGGAGGTTAGCCTGTCCGGAGCGGAGGTGTCGAGTGGAGGATTTGGGTGGTGAGTAGTTCTTTGAGGTAGAGGGGGGCATTTCCATGTTGCCACCGTAGCAGGGAGACTTGGAATTCCATCCTGAGTGGAACGGGAAGCCAGTGAAGGGATTTGAGAATTGGTGTTATATGGTCATATTTCCGCACTCTCATCAGGATCCTAGCAGCACTACTCTGTATGTATTGCAGCTTCTGGATGGAGACCTTCTTCCAAGTCCAATGTCTCACTGGTGTGTGTGTGTGTGTGTGTGTGTGTGTGTGTGTGTGTGTGTGTGTGTGTGTGTGTGTGTGTGTGTGTGTGTGTGTGTGTGTGTGTGTGTGTGTGTGTGTGTGGGGGGGCAATATGGTAGTCAAGACCATTAGGTTTAATTGAAGTTAAAGTGAAATGTAAATTTAAGCAGAATGACGCTAGTCAGTACCGCCATCCACCACCAGTGAAAGAAGCATGTGTGCATGTGTGTGTGGGGGCATGTGTGTGTGTGTGTGTGTGTGTGTGTGTGTGTGTGTGTGTGTGTGTGTGTGTGTGTGTGTGTGTGTGTGTGTGTGTGTGTGTGTGTGGGTATGATGAATGGGTCTATCGCGTTCTGTCACTTGTACTTTGGCATCCATTCAAAGGCACAATTTAGTGTAAAATATTAGACAGGCCACTCCAGATGACAAAGTTTAATGCTGATGTATGAAGAGACAGAGGGAGCTTGCAGTTCTTCTCAAAGGACAATTAATTCATATGCGCTGTGCACACACACACACACACACACTCACACACACACACACACACACGGCACAGGTGGATTTTGGACGAAGGACAGTCATGCCCGGTCGTAACAGTCAATGAGGGAAATCGAGGCCTTCTGCAAAGAAATATGCTTGACCTTAAAGGTAACCACAGCGTGAGGATAAAGATCCCGGGTCTGCACTTTTAGCCTGCTCCATATGTTTTTTCCTTGGCCCCGCAAAGTTGCATGGTTTTGTAGTTTTCTGCAGAATCTTAACTAAATCCAGCTAACCAAACACAGGACATGTATAGCACTACAAACTACATTAATAACATGCCATAAGGTGGTTCAATCTCCAATCCCCAAAATTTCCCGGAGTACTGCGGAAAGTCCAGGAGAAATCGCTAGTCCGGTGTAATAATTTAAATAGCCGTTCCGATATAACTTTTAAAAAAAACTCTGCAAATAATAATACAATTAATACCAAAAAAAAATACTTATGAAAATAATTTCACAAATTAATGTAATAGAAATGGATGGAAAAAATAAATGGATGGATAAAATAGTATATGTGTGTGACTACTTCATCTCTACAGGCCTCCTGATGATTGAGGGAACCCCTCATGAAACAGGCCTGTAGAGATTAAGTAGTCTTGTGATTTTGTTTTCCACACATATATATATATATATATATATATATATATATATATATATATATATATATATATATATATATATATATATATATATATATATATATGTATAGGGACGGCGTGGCGAAGTTGGTAGAGTGGCCGTGCCAGCAATCGGAGGGTTGCTGGTTACTGGGGTTCAATCCCCACCTTCTGCCATCCTAGTCACGTCCGTTGTGTCCTTGGGCAAGACACTTCACCCTTGCTCCCGATGGCTGCTGGTTAGCGCCTTGCATGGCAGCTCCTGCCATCAGTGTGTGAATGGGTGAATGTGGAAATACTGTCAAAGCGCTTTGAGTACCTTGAAGGTAGAAAAGCGCTGTACAAGTATAACCCATTTATCATTTATCATATATATATATACATATATATATATAACAAGTTTTTCTTTTATTTGTTAAAAACTAGAGATGTCCGATAATGGCTTTTTTGCCGATATCCGATATTCCGATATTGTCCAACTCTTAATTACCATTTCCAATATCAACCGATACCGATACATACAGTCGTGGAATTAACACATTATTATGCCTAATTTTGTTGTGATGCCCCGCTGGATGCATTAAACGATGTAACAAGGTTTTCCAAAATACATCAACTCAAGTTATGGAAAAAATGCCAACATGGCACTGCCATATTTTTATTATTGAAGTCACAAAGTGCATTTTTTTTTTAACATGCCTCAAAACAGCAGTTTGGAATTTGGGACATGCTCTCCCTGAGAGCTTGAGAAGGTTGAGGTGGGAGGGGGGCGGGGGGGAGTGTTAGTGCTGCAAGGGTTTCTGGGTTATTGTTCTGTTGTGTTTATGTTGGGTTACGGTGCTGATGTTCTCCCGAAATGTGTTTGTCATTCTTGTTTGGTGTGGGTTCACAGTGTGGTGCATATTTGTAACAGTGTTAAAGTTGTTTATACGCCACCCTCAGGGTGACCTGTATGGCTGTTGACCAAGTTTGCCTTGCATTCACTTGTGTGTGTGAAAAGCCGTAGGTATTATGTGATTTGGCCGGCATGCAAAGGCAGTGCCTGTAAGGTTTATTGGCGCTCTGTACTTCTCCCTACGTCCGTGTACCACTCCGTACAGCGGCGTTTTAAAAAGTCATACATTTTACTTTTTGAAACCGATACCGATAATTTCCGATATTACATTTTATAGCATTTATCGGCCGATAATATCGGCAGTCCAATATTATCGGACATGTCTATTAAAAACTAGTAGTTTGAAATGACACTACGTCTTACTCCTAGCACATTCTAATTTGAATAATGTTACATTACAGTACAATCCATCAAGCGGTGCGGCTTCATAGCTTACCAAAGTCGTACTAAAACATTTTAATAGATTTTTGAGCGCCGTGTGTAATGCTCTATATTTTCAATGGAACTTATAAAATGTTGGGGTTGTTTACTTGAGTCATATTGCCATCATAGTGCAGTCTACACATATCTCTTATGTTTGACTGCCATCTACTGATCACACTTATCATTACACCATGTACCAAAAAAAATTCCTTCTAGGTCGGTCAGCAAAACCAGAAATATTCCTGTATATAAGGCGCACTGTCGAGTTTTGGGAAAATTAAAGGATTTTAAGTGTGCCTTATAGTCCGTAAAATACGGTAGTTGCGTTTAAAGCAGCCAGTCGATTTGGTCTGTGGCCGACCTAAGTTGGAGATATTTGTATTCCTGCTTGCTCCTACATCCTAAAATAGTGCAAAGGGGGTTTTAGCAGGGGAGGGTTACTTTGGGTGGATTTTCAGATTGCACTTCACTGCTCCCAAACCCTGATGCACTGTTGCTAGGGTGGACTGAGACATCCAGGTTATCAAGATTACACCCAGCATGTTTTCATTCAAGAGATCAGCTATTGTCACTGCAAATATTATATTTCAGGGAGCTGGAAAGAAAGCGACTCCCACTAATATGACTTATCAGAGTGCCTGTTTTTGTTCTCTCTCGCTTTAATGGTTCTGGGGGAAATTAAAAAAAAATCTGTCTCTTAGGGGTTATGCAGCTTCAGCTGCTCAGCCTTACATTTTATATTCCTAAGAGGAGAGCGGAACACAGGTTGGTGGGCTTAATGCAAAGTAGGGATGTGTAACGATAAACACTAATATGATAACCGGCAGTAAAACCCCCCCGAAGGTTGAGACTGCCGTTTTAAATCAAAATTACCGAACAACTGAGATTGATAACTGCACCTTGATAAACAGTGGACATGAAAACAAAAGACATTAACATATTTTCCCTTCGAGAAACCCCGACTTACAAACACATTACCGTCTGAACAACTAAACAATGTAATTGTGTACTGCAAAAAGTCAGTGTTCAAAAACAAGAAACAATAACACAAAAATGAGGGGTATTTTATTTGAACTAAGCAAAATTATCCGCCATTAGAACAAGAACATTTGGCTTGTCAAGACTTTCCAAAACAAGTCAAATTAGCTAACCTCAATGAACCCAAAAATACCTTAAAGGCCTACTGAAAGCCACTACTACCGACCACGCAGTCTGATAGATTATATATCAATGATGAAATCTTAACATTGCAACACATGCCAATACAGCCGGGTTAACTTATAAAGTGCAATTTTAAATTTCCCGGCAAACTTCCGGCTGAAAACGTTTCGATATGATGACATTTGCGCGTGACGTCAATGGTTGAACCGGAGTATGCTTGGTACACCATTGTATCCAAATACAAACAGCTCTGTTTTCATCGCAAAATTCCACAGTATTCTGGACATCTGTGTTGGTGAATCTTTTGCAATTTGTTTAATGAACAATGAAGA
Organism: Entelurus aequoreus; assembly: GCF_033978785.1. Lineage (NCBI taxonomy): Eukaryota > Metazoa > Chordata > Actinopteri > Syngnathiformes > Syngnathidae > Entelurus > Entelurus aequoreus. The sequence goes on along the minus strand of NC_084753.1, from coordinate 27,705,734 downwards.
CTGCAAAGAAGAAAGCTGTAGGTGGGATCGGTGTATTAGCGGCTGGCTACAGCAACACAACCAGGAGGACTTTGAGTTGGATAGCAGACGCGCTATCCGACGCTAGCTGCCGACCGCATCCATTATCGGGTGAAGTCCTTCGTCGCGCCGTCGATCGCTGGAACGCAGGTGAGCACGGGTGTTGATGAGCAGATGAGGGCTGGCGTAGGTGGAGCGCTAATGTTTTTATCATAGCACTGACGAGGTCCCGTAGCTAAGTTAGCTTCAATGGCGTCGTTAGCAACAGCATTTCTAGGCTTCGACAGGCGGCACAGCATTAACCGTGTAGTTACAGGTCCAGTGTTTGGTTCGGTGTCTGTCGATAGTTGTATTGTTGATCTGCTGTCTATCCTTTCAGTCAGGGGCTTATTTCTTTTGTTTCTATCTGCATTTAAGCACGATGCTATCACGTTAGCTCCGTAGCTAAAGTGCTTCACCGATGTATTGTTGTGGAGATAAAAGTCACTGTGAATGTCCATTTTGCATTCTCGACTCTCATTTTCAAGAGGATATAGTATCCGAGGTGGTTTAAAATACAAATCCGTGATCCACAATAGAAAAAGGAGAAAGTGTGGAATCCAATGAACCCTTGTACCTAAATTACGGTCAGAGCGAAAAAAGATACCTCCTGCACTGCACTCTAGTCCTTTACTCTCACTCTAGTCCTCATCCACGAATCTTTCATTCTCGCTCAAATTAATGGGGTAATCGTCGCTTTCTCGGTCCGAATCGCTCTCGCTGCTGGTGTAAACAATGGGGAAATGTGAAGAGCCCTTCAACCTGCGACGTCACACTACTTCCGGTACAGGCAAGGCTTTTTTTAACCAGCGACCAAAAGTTGCGAACTTTATCGTCGATGTTTTCTACTAAATCCTTTCAGCAAAAATATGGCATAATCGCGAAATGATCATGTATGACACATAGAATGGATCTGCTATCCCCGTTTAAATAAAACTATTTCATTTCAGTAGGCCTTTAAAATAAGTATATTCTCACTAATAACAAGTGCTATTCTTGGTAGAAAAAAAAAGAGAGACCTTTTTGCTCAATATGTTGAAAAATATTCTTAAATGAAGTAAATGCTAGTGCCATTATCTTGACATAATGATATGCGCTCGGCATTACATTTCTTGAAACCAGCAAACTTATAATAAAAACAAATGTATTGTTCTTAATGGGGTCTCCTAGCTGCTCAGGCAAATCATATGGTTTAAAAATGCATTTTTCCATCGACAACATGACATCATTGCGCCAAGTGCGTGCTCTTTTAGTCAATTAGCTCGCACATATACAGCCCGGCCCCCGGCCAATTTTTTTTTTATTGTAATTTTGAGGAATTTACCTGAATGTGCATGAACTATTTCTGTTCAAAATTGTTAGAAATATCACATGTTAAATGTTTAAATATTAACAGTCAGTTTGCTGTTTTGTGCCAACTGTACTACTTTATGAGTACATATTTTCTATTGTTTCATTGAAAATAAAACGGCAAAGTCCATTTGGCTGTCATCTGTTTTAATTATGAGACACAATTGTGTCAAAATCATGATTTTTTTTTCATGCTTGAAATAAGAAATTATTACTTTAAAAAAGCAGTTTTATACTTGTGAGTAGAGATGTCCGATAATATCGGCCGATAAATGCTTTAAAATGTAATATCGAAAATTATCGGTATTGTTTTTTTTTATTATCGGTATCGTTTTTTATTTTATTTTTTTTAATTTATTTTATTTTTTTAATTAAATCAACATTAAAAACACAAGATACACTTACAATTAGTGCACCAACCCAAAAAACCTCCCTCCCCCATTTACACTCATTCACACTCATTCACACCAAAGGGTTGTTTCTTTCTGTTATTAATATTCTGGTTCCTACATTATATATCAATATATATCAATACAGTCTGCAAGGGATACAGTCCGTAAGCACACATGATTGTGCGTGCTGCTGGTCCACTAATAGTACTAACCTTTAACAGTTAATTTTACTAATTTTCATTCATTACTAGTTTCTATGTAACTGTTTTTATATTGTTGTACTTTCTTTTTTATTCAAGAAAATGTTTTTAATTTATTTATCTTATTTTACTAATTTTTTTAAAAAGTACCTTATCTTCACCATACCTGGTTGTCCAAATTAGGCATAATAATGTGTTAATTCCACGACTGCATATATCGGTTGATATCGGTATCGGTAATTAAAGAGTTGGACAATATCGGAATATCGGATATCGGCAAAAAGCCATTATCGGACATCCCTACTCACAAGTATAAAACTACTTTTTTAAAGTAATAATTTCTTATTTCAAGCATGAAATAAAAAAAATCATGACTTTGACACAATTGTGTCTCATAATTAAAACAGATGACAGCCAAATTGACTTTGCTGTTTTATTTTCAATGAAAACATAGAAAATACGTACTCATATAGTAGTACACTTGTTATTAGTGAGAATATACTTATTTTAAGGTATTTTTGGGTTAAAAATAGAACAAGCACATTCTGAAATTGTACAAATCATAATGTTTTAGTTTTTTTTTTTTTTACAAAGATACAAAGAATTGCTATTGCAACATCCAGTGGACACATTTAGAACACTTGTTTCTTGCATTCAAAAATTTCAGGTTGATTTTTATACTAAGCAAACTCATCCCGCGGGCCGGATAAAACCTGTTCGCGGGCCTGATCCGGCCCCTCGGGCCGTACGTTTGTCAGCCCTGACCTAGACTAAAACATGCAAAATAGTGGTGTGGAGGTTGCCCTCTAGTGGGTTCCTCGGACCACCACACAGTGCCACGAGAGCCCGGATTTCAGGCTACAACACTGTTTTATTTTCATAAATGTGGAGAGGCTTTTGCTTTAAAGCAAAATGTCTTTCTCTTTGTTCGTGTCTCTCTCTCTCTCTCTCTCTCTGGCTCCCACTCCAACTCCCATCACGTGTCTCGTTCCGGCTGCTGCTAATAAAGGCGACAGGTGATTAGATAACAAGGCCCACCTGCAGCTGTCTTCGAGGGCGGTCCTTGCACACCCCGTTCCACGGCAGGCCCGCAGGCCACGCCCCCCTCCACAAGTGGGTTTTGTGAGAGTGTGTCGATTTATTGTTAAAAAAACAAACTTGGTCTAAAGAGTTCAGTGTGTGTGTGTTTTTTGAGCATATTCAACAATACTGTGATAAGAATGATAACTGTGATCGTTTTGGTCACCATAACCGTGATATCAAATTTTAATATTGTTATTTACCTAATGCAAAGTCACTACTAGGGGTCTCATTTTTATACAGCATTGTCACATCTGATGAACAGATATGGTGAATTATTATTTTGGTACTTTAATCTTTAATCTTAATCTTAATGAACATATATGCAGTATAATACATTAGCTGTATGGATTCAATTTTTATTTTATTTTTTTCCCCAGGAAGGATACATGTTGATTGTGTAACCTTAAGATTGACTATAAACACTTATTCTTAGGATCCAAAAGGGTTTATATGTATTTTAAAAAAAAAGGTGAAATAACTGAAAACATGTTTGATATTCTAGTTTCTTCAAAATAGCCACCCTTTGCTCTGATTACTGCTTTGCACACTCTTGGCATTCTCTCGATGAGCTTCAAGAGGTAGTCACCTGAAATGGTTTTCGCTTCACAGGTGTGCTTGAAGCTCGATATTGGTTGTTTTTCAAGCGTTGGGCTTGGCCCCTTAGTTCCAGTGAAAGGAAATTTGAATGCTCCCGGATACCAAAAAATTCCATGCTCTCAACTTTGTGGGAACAGTTTGGAGCGGGCCCCTTCCTCTTCCAACATGACTTTGCACCAGTGCACAAAGCAAGCTCCATAAAGACATGGATGACAGAGTCTGGTGTGGATGAACTTGAATGGCCTGCACAGAGTCCTGACCTGAACGCGATAGATTACCTTTGGGATGAATTAGAACGGAGACTGAGAGCCCAGGCCTTCTCGACCAACATCAGTGTGTGACATCACCAATGCGCTTTTGGAAGATTGGTGGAAAATTCCTATAAACGCATTCCGCAACCTTGTGGACAGCCTTCCCAGAAGAGTTGAAGCTGTAAAAGCTGCAAAAGGTGGGCCCACATCATATTGAACCCTATGGGTTAGGAATGGGATGGCACTTCAAGTTCATATGTGAATCAAGGCGGGTGGCCGAATACTTTTGGCAATATAGTGTATATATATTTATATATGTTTATTTTACTTTAAAAGATTATTAAAAAAATATAAATATATATAAATATTGGGGTTTTTGATCATCATCATGTTGGAAAGGATAGAATGTGCATAGAATGCCAAATTTGATGATGGAAGTGCAGACCTGGTTTACGATCACATAATCTAAATACGTTAATCCAATCTTTAACAACTCAAAATCATTAGTAAAGTTTTTTTGCATGCAAAATATTGGAGACATTACAACCTGCATACTTCACATTTGTTTTAAACATTTCGTTTTAACCGAATAAGTCAATAATTATTTTTTTAGTACATGGAAACACAGACACGTGTCCATTCAGTAATCCAATAGTAATTGTAAATAATTAATATTAAATAACAATATAGGCCACACAAAGCCTAGGGCCTACTCGGGTTGCATGTTTGACTTGTGTTTCTAAGCATGCAGTATCTTTAGCGACAATGAGTTAATGTTTGCGTATTTGTCAGGTTCAAACACTGATGACATCTAATAATCAGACAAGAAGCAAGGAATCATCCAGAGACAGGGTTCAATTTAGCTCGAGGAGACACGTGTTTTGGGCTGTATTCTAGTTACAGATCAAAACTAAGTTCTAAAAGTCAAGCCCGCGCGCCTCCTCTATTTATTTGGAAGGGCCCTATTACATCACTGAAGCTGTTGCTGAGGGAAGGGAGTATTCTCGATAACTCCAGTTAGACACAATATATGATTATAGAATAAATGAAATTTAGTTGACGCAGATCATATCGCCTTGTCTCTGCTCTGTCTGCGTCACGGCGGTGTTCGGCCTTGGCCGTCAGCAGGCCGAGTCTGGACACAACACTGATAAAAACAACTGACAATCTTTTGGATTGCCAGCTTGCACAGATACAAAAATACCACTTTCAGCACAATTTGACAATAATTTATATCAACGGTTGAGATTTTCTTATTTAAATGGGGATAGCAGATCCATTCTATGTGTCATACTTGATCATTTCGCGATATAGCCATATTTTTTGCTGAAAGGATTTAGTAGAGAACATCGACGATAAATTTTGCAACTTTTGGTCGCTGATAAAAAAGCTTTGCCTGTACCGGAAGTAGCGTGACGTCACAGGTTGTGGAGCTCCTCACATCTGCACATTGTTTACAATCATGGCCACAAGCGGTGAGAGCGATTTGGACCGAGAAAGCAACGATTTCCCCATTAATTTGAGCGAGGATGAAAGATTTGTGGATGAGGAAAGTGAGAGTGAAGGACTAGCAGGGTTTCCCACACATTCATTTATTTGTGGCGGCCCGCCACGAAAGAATTACGTCTGCCACAAATAAAAAAATTAAAAATTAAAAATATATATTTTTTTGTCCTCTCCAGCTTCTCAGGCAAATCATATAGTTGATGTAGATGCCCATATCGGCTGTTCAGATTTACTTTACAAAAGAGAAGTGTAGGATACTTCTCTTGTTGCCTTATTTGTATTTGACTTTAATAAATGTATTTATATTAGAAACACAACATGTGTATATAACAAAGGGTGCAAAGTCTGCAGGCAGTAGGAAACACATGGTTAAGTGTAGGGAGTAAAACTGATGGCAGTCTAAAGTTCAAGATTTTTGGAGCTCTTTGTTCAGTGGATCAGATGTTTTATGAAGCTCTGTGTCTATCTACCACCACTACTGTGTTCTGTTTATTTGTTACTGACTGTGGCAGGACACCTCTGCCTCTGTTTCACTTTATGTTGCTGGTAAATAATATGGTTGTAGTAGTAGGCTAAAGTTAAATTATTTAGTATGCACTAATTAAAGGGGCAGAGCTTTGAGACATTTTAGCTTTTATATTTTATAAGATATATTTTTTGTAAGAACCACAATTAATAAATATATTTCAGTGAATAACTTATTGTTCAAATCTGTATATAAATGTGTACATAAAGTGTTGTAATTATATTGTAAAATGGATGGATGGATGGACGGACGTTTAATCTCGTTACCCTGCGTAATGACAATAAAGCTGATTCTGATTCTGATTCTGATTCTGATTAAAACAAAACTTATTATTAATTAGTAAGTATACATTTTTTTAGCCTTTTTAGAGAAAATCAAATCATTGTAGTAAATTATGCAAATTACTCGATGATGTCATTGTGACCACGCCCATGGCCACGCCCATGGCCACGTCCCCACCGCCACAGGTATCTTGGCAGTTTATGGGAAACACTGACTAGAGGGCAGTGGAAGCGATTCAGATAGGGAAGATGCTGTGAGAGGCGGGTGGGACCTGATATTCAGCTGGGAATGACTAAAACAGTAAATAAACACAAGACATATACTGTATATACTCTATTAGCCACAACACAACCAGGCTTATATTTAATATGCCACAAATGAATTCCGCATAACAAACACCTCCCCCCTCCCGTCCATATAACCCGCCAATACAAATCAAACACCCGCACAACACACTCAATCCCACAGCCCAAAGTACCGTTCACCTCCGCAAAGTTCATACAGCACGTATATTTCCCCAAAGTTACGTACGTGACATGCACATAGCGGCACGCACGTACGGGCAAGCGATCAAATGTTTGGAAGCCGCAGCTGCGTACTCACGGTAGCGAGTATCCAACTCAAAATCCTCCTGATAAGAGTCTCTGTTGTCCCAGTTCTCCACAGGCCAATGGTAAAGCTTGACTGTCATCGTTCGGGAATGTAAACAATGAAACACCGGCTACGGCGTAGCCGCTACGTGTTTGTGTTTCTGCAGCCGGCCGCTAATACACCGCTTCCCACCTACAGCTTTCTTCTTTGCTATCTCCATTGTTCAGTAAACAAATTGCAAAAGATTCACCAACACAGATGTCCAGAATACTGTGGAATTTTGCGATGAAAACAGACGACTTAATAGCTGGTCACAATGCTGTCCCAATATGTCCGCACAATCCGTGACATCACGCGCAAACGTCACAATACCGAGACGTTTTCAGCAGGATATTTCGCGGGAAATTTTAAATTGTACTTTACTAATCTAATCTGGCCGTATTGGCATGTGTTGCAATGTTAAGATTTCATCACTGATATATAAACTATCTGCGTGGTCGGTAGTAGTGGGTTTCAGTAGGCCTGAAAGCATAAAGTTATGATGATAATATATACATAATTATTCTAACAGTATTTCATGAACAAAAAGTCAAAAATATCTACATGTCCCCATGTCTTTCAATATTGGACAAAACCTTTGGATCCTAAAGAAATCCTAAAATCAACTATTCTGTATTCATTAGAGGTGAGGAATAATACAGAATTTCTGACAAAGCCGCTCAATGAAGCACATTCAGTGTCTTCTTAATTAGCTTTGTCGTTCCTCTTTGCACAAATCCTCTTTCAGTGGCCAGTGGACCCTAAGCTTCCTTTAAAACCCCCACAAAAAAACTGAAATATACGAGGGTTCATTTACTGGACTTCTCTCCCGTTAATCATTAGTGCACACATGGAAATGAGCTTTGTGCTGCTCTGCGTCCACTCAAGGACGCCTTGCAGTAGTCTAAGATCAAAGCTCATATTTTTTTTTATTCCACTTTGTGCCCTAATAGGCGCCGTTGAGGCTTTTCCTGAGCAGGAACAGTTTGCATCTGTGTGGAATACGTGAGTGTAAACATTTCGAAGGTAAAAACGCAGTAAAAGGATGGTGAGTGTTAAAAGAAGAAAGAGGACAGGAAACGGCCTTGGTCCCTTTGTGGCACTTGTGCTTCTCTACTTAATCATCCCCCGGCCTATAAATAGGACTTGACTGCCTTCATAGAATATCGGGAGATTAATGGAAGAGACTGGAATGCCATAATGCACTCCAGCTACAACACGCTGTTAGTGCAGCTGAATTCATTTGACAATGATGCCGTTTCATAATAAAAAAGTGTAGATGTTGCAGATTGCCTCCAATTTGCACAGTACCCTATTTTTAGGACTATAAGGCGCACTTAAAATCTTTTTATTTTCTCAAAACTCGACAGTGCGCCTTATAACCCGGTGTGTTATGGATTGGACAGAGGGAGATGACAGCAACAGACACCAGGGTACTATAAAGCTGTATGTATTTATTTGATATATATATTTATATATATATATATATATATATATATATATATATATATATATATATATATTTATATATATATATATATATATATATATATATATATATATATATATATATATATATATATATATATATATACAAACCCCGTTTCCATATGAGTTGGGAAATTGTGTTAGATGTAAATATAAACGGAATACAATGATTTGCAAATCCTTTTCAACCCATATTCAATTGAATGCACTACAAAGACAACATATTGGATGTTCAAACTCATAAACTTTTTTTTTTTCAAATAATAATTAACTTAGAATTTCATGGCTGCAACACGTGCCAAAGTAGTTGAGAAAGGGCATGTTCACCACTGTGTTACATGGCCTTTCCTTTTAACAACACTCAGTAAACGTTTGGGAACTGAGGGGACACATTTTTTAAGCTTCTCAGGTGGAATTCTTTCCCATTCTTGCTTGATGTACAGCTTAAGTTGTTCAACAGTCCGGGGGTCTCCGTTGTGGTATTTTAGGCTTCATAATGTGACACACATTTTCAACGGGGGACCGGTCTGGACTACAGGCAGGCCAGTCTAGTACCCGCACTCTTTTACTATGAAGCCACGTTGATGTAACACGTGGCTTGGCATTGTCTTGCTGAAATAAGCAGGGGCGTCCATGGTAACGTTGCTTGGATGGCAACATATGTTGCTCCAAAACCTGTATGTACCTTCCAGTATTAATGGCGCCTTCCCAGATGTGTAAGTTACCCATGTCTTGGGCACTAATACACCCCCATACCATCACAGATGCTGGCTTTTCAACTTTGCGCCTATAACAATCCGGATGGTTCTTTTCCTCTTTGGTGCGGAGGACACAACGTCCACAGTTTCCAAAAACAATTTGAAATGTGGACTCGTCAGACAACAGAACACTTTTCCACTTTGTATCAGTCCATCTTAGATGAGCTCAGGCCCAGCGAAGCCGACGGCGTTTCTGGGTGTTGTTGATAAACGGTTTTCGCCTTGCATAGGAGGTTTTAACTTGCACATACAGATGTAGTGACCAACTATAGTTACTGACAGTGGGTTTCTGAAGTGTTCCTGAGCCCATGTGGTGATATCCTTTACACACTGATGACGCTTGTTGATGCAGTACAGCCTGAGGGATCGAAGGTCACGGGCTTAGCTGCGTACGTGCAGTGATTTCTCCAGATTCTCTGAACCCTTTGATGATATTACGGACCGTAGATGGTGAAATCCCTAAATTCCTTGCAATAGCTGGTTGGGAAAGGTTTTTCTTAAACTGTTCAACAATTTGCTCACGCTTTTGTTGACGAAGTGGTGACCCTCGCCCCATCCTTGTTTGTGAATGACTGAGCATTTCATGGAATCTACTTTTATACCCAATCATGGCACCCACCTGTTCCCAATTTGCCTGTTCACCTGTTGGATGTTCCAAATAAGTGTTTGATGAGCATTCCTCAATTTTATCAGTATTTATTGCCACCTTTCCCAACTTCTTTGTCACGTGTTGCTGGCATCAAATTCTAAAGTTAATGACTATTTGCCAAAAAAAAAATGTTTATCAGTTTGAACATCAAATATGTTGTCTTTGTAGCATATTCAACTGAATATGGGTTGAAAATGATTTGCAAATCATTGCATTCCGTTTATATTTACATCTAACACAATTTCCCAACTCATATGGAAACGGGGTTTGTACATAGAGGCTATAGGCCACCTACATGCAGCGTATGAGAGCAGGGATTGACTGATGCAAACCTGCAAGCTCTTCCCAGAGCATAACGCGGCAAAAGTTTTTTCTTTCCGCTTCATTTTTCTCCGTGCAAAGCGTTGCAGGATTTGTGTTGTGTTGGGTAACAATACATTCTTGACATCATACTGACGAGGTTGACGCAAAGGTCATCACAAGTCACAGCGAAAGTTTTACGAGTCCGTCGGCAAAGACAATCATGGCAAGGCAAAAATAGATGCGCTACTCTTTTAAATATTAAAGTTGCTTGAAGGAATGAATCTTGTTTTTATGGTAACCTCCAGCGAGGCAGGAATGTTTAATAATAATGTATGATTGTGCAAAACATGTTAAAATGTCCACTAAAACTTTGTAATGGGGTGGGGCATGAATCTAAAAATAAATAAACCCTTTGCATTCATGGTTCTGTTTACAGGTGTATGGTTTATGTTTCAGACATGCCTAACAAGTTATGAAAACCCAAAACCAGTGAAGTTGGCACATTGTGTAAATGGTAAATAAAAACAGAATACAATGATTTGCAAATCCTTTTCAACTTATATTCAATTGAATAGACTGCAAAGACAAGATATTTAACGTTCGAACTGAGAAACATATTTTTTTTGTGCAAATAATCATTAAATTAGAATTTAATGGCAGCAAAACATTGCAAAAAAGTTGGCACAGGGAAATTTTTACCACTATGTTACATGGCCTTTCCTTTTAACAACAATCAGTAAACGTTTGGGAACTGAAGAGACCAATTTTTGAAGCTTTTCAGGTGGAATTCTTCCCATTCTTGCTTGATGTACAGCTTAAGTTGTTCAACAGTCCGGGGGTCTCCGTTGTGGTATTTTAGGCTTCATAATGCGCCACACATTTTCAATGAAAGACAGGTCTGGACTACAGGAAGGCCAGTCTAGTACCCGCACTCTTTTACTATGGAGCCACACTGTTGTAACACGTGGCGTGGCATTGTCTTGCTGAAATAAGCAGGGGCGTCCATGAAAAAGACGTTGCTTGGATGGCAACATACGTTGATCCAAAACCTGTATGTACCTTTTTTTAAACTTACAATTTAATGCCAGCAACACATTGCAAAAAAGTTGGCACAGGGGCATTTTTTACCACTGTGTTACATGGCCTTTCCTTTTAACAACACTCAGTAAACGTTTGGGAACTGAGGAGACACATTTTTGAAGCTTTTCAGGTGGGCAGGTGGATTTATTTCCCATTCTTGCTTGATGTACTATGAAGCCACGCTGTTGTAACACGGGGCTTGGCATTGTCTTGCTGAAATAAGCAGGGGCGTCCATGATAACGTTGCTTGGATGGCAACATATGTTGCTCCAAAACCTGTATGTACCTTTCAGCATTAATGGTGCCTTCACAGATGTGTAAGTTACCCATGCCTTGGGCACTAATACACCCCCGTACCATCATTTGAAACATGTTGCAGGCATCAAATTCCAAATTAGCTAATATTTGCAAAAAATAACAAGGTTTACCAGTCTGAATGTTAAATATCTTGTCTTTGCAGTCTATTCAATTGAATATAAGTTGAAAAGGATTTGCAAATCATTGTATTCTGTTTTTATTTACCATTTACACAATATGCCAACTTCACTGGTTTTGTGTTTCTTTTTGTTAGCCTTGTAATGAATTACCCTTCCCCCAGTCGACTGGATTCTTCTATTTTAGACGCTGGAATAAGTTTGTTTTGCTGCTGCCTTTTAAAAAAAACAAAACTTTGCAGCGTGCAGTCGTCCGTGCCACGCCTAGGGATGATACTCGAAACCGGTTTTCCCGGTTGTTCGATAAGAAAAGAACCGAGTCCTCGGACTCGAATCCCTTTTTGAGAACCGGTACCCGTTATCGAGACCACTATAGTAAAGAAAAAGAGTTGGTTCTTTATTCGAATCCCTCGGAACGAATCCCATCCCGACCAGAAATGCCCCGTGAGACATCACAAGAATTTACGTCACGTAGCTCAGTCATTAGGCGCAGATAGCGAAAGCAGGAAAAACAATGGAATAATAAAGTTCAAAACAAAAGGTATAATCCAATGAATAACTTTACTGAGAGATGTGAGCAGGGTACAAACACATGACGAACACTTTTACGAGCAACCGGAAACATAGCAACCAGGCTAGCAACGCACCTCCTTTACGGCAGCTGTCGCAACGTTCTTAAAGCAACCACAGCACATACATATATATACAACATATATGACATCTCCCTTTTTTAACTTTTGTTTTTCTTTCCTTGTAAACAAAACAAAATCACACTGTATATGTGTTGTCTGTCTAATTATAAATAATGCAGACGAGGCGTGTTGGCTGACTTCTTGACGTTTACTTTCACAGGTGACGACATGCAACAACACTTTTCGGGGCTACCGCGCATGCTCGTCACTCCCGTTGCATGCTGGGTAGTGTAGTTGTTATATTCCCTAGCTCATAACATCACATCTTTCCCCCTATAAAGAAATATTTTAACTCAATAAAGTGTATTTCTTTTTTTAACTTTAACTTTTAATTTTTTAGCATTGTAACCACATTTGCAAACAACTTTTCTCTTCATAGAATTTTCTTTCAATAAAGAAATAAAGTGCAAAAATGTCAAAACTTCATAACAAACAGTTATGTCAAATAGCAGCAGAAGTGCACTTTTTGGAGAGCTGTATTATTTTCAGTTTTGTGCCCAAGGGACTGATTTTATTTAACACTATATTATTATTTATACACATATAGTGATCACAGAGACAGGTTGTTTTTGTGTTACTGTATATATTTGTTTTTCTGAAAAATCCCACTTAGTATACTTTGGGTAACAACAGTCAATATTTATTTTTTTTATTTTATTTTTTTAGGGGGGTAACAGTCAATATTTATTTATTTATTAGATTTTATTTTTTTCTTATATAATAAAAGTGAGCTTGTGTTAAACCAAATATTGTGTGTTTTTTTCCATATCTGGACTTGATAAGAGAATCGATAAGGAATCGGTTCGATAAGAGGATTCGATAATAGGCTCGAACTCAATAATTTCTTATCAAACATCATCCCTAGCCACGCCTGTTGCCACAAAAGCAAATCACTGACATCACTAGTCTTTTCTTTGGGACAAACATCTCGCTATCGTCTGCGTTAACATTAGCTATGTTGAGCTATTTGTGTGTGAAACTCCTTAAGGAAAAACATTTTTTTTATATCGTCTGCAACAAAAATTTAATGTCTGACAATTTAACTGCGAGGTCTAATCAGTCCCCTCCCAATCAAATTGGCGACTATTCTAAAACACCCCTACTCAGGACACGTCTTTTTAGCAGTGTGGTGCCCCTTTTGTTTTGTTCCACCTTCCCCCCCTTCCCTCTCCCTCTCTGCTAATCAACACCGTTATCCATAATCAGGCGCTCAGCAGGACCCACCTCTGTTGACTGCTTTCTCCGCCACACTGTCGAAATCCATACGTCTCGTCTGATGTTCGGCTCGACTCACGGAAGAACCAAATTTGACAATTAACAACCTCACCACGTTACTCGCCAACACCAATCTTTACTTCCTGCCGTGATCGGTTATCTTAAAATTAGCCTCACGACTCGTCTGTTTACTCACTCGCCAAACCTTTGGGACGCTTTTTTTGCAGCAGCGCTCCGCTTCTCTTTAAGTCACAGTTATGTTCCACCTGTTGGTATGCACGTATAATTATCCACAAATCCTTTTCAGATTTTATAATACACTTATTTTCTCATATTCACATATATTAAGTACAAAACCCAAAACCAGCAAAGTTGGCATGTTGTTTAAATGGTAAATAAAAAACAGAATACAATGATTTGTAAATCCTTTTCAACCTGTATTCTTTTTATTTTTTTATTTTTATTTTTATTTTTATTTTTTTTTTATTTTTATTTTTATAATGTCCTGCCCAGCTTCTCGGGCAAATCATATAGCAGATGTAGATGCCCATATCGGCTGTTCAGATTTACTTTACAAAAGAGAAGTGTAGGATACTTCTCTTGTTGCCTTACTTGTATTTTGACTTTATTAAATGTATTTATATTATCATTTGGTGCAGCCGGGCCGGAGCAGGAGGGGATAGAAAGAGAGAAAAAGGAAGACAGAGGGGGGAATTGTGGGGCCAAGAGGGGGATTAGACAGAGAGACAAAAACAACAACAGCAAACAACAACAACAACAGAGCAACATCAGCAAATACGACATGTACAAATATGATGGTAAAAGTAATAGCAAATAAGCAGTTAGCGAAAATTAAAAAAAAAAAAAAAAAATACAGAAATGACAATGAGCATTATTACACTAAAAATGGAGCAATATGAATACCAATAGAAATAGTGCTATTGATAATAAACAATACCAGTACTTTACCTTTATTATCAACAATACAATTGTTCAAATGCAACAATACATATACGTAATGATAACTTGAGATACGAAAGAATGCAGAAAAATGGAGGGGAAGAAAGAGAAGCAACCTTAACCTTGTAGATTGTTATAGTAACAATAGGTTAAGCTTTGTCAGTGTGCCATGTGTTATACCCAGTTTACCCTAGGGCAACAACGTTAATATATGTTTGATGAAACGTGATTATGTGCATGAGTGTATGTGTGCATATGTACTTGTATATGTACAGTATGTGTATGTGTGCTTGTACAGTGAATGTATATGTACAGTATGTGTATATGTGTGTACAGCGAATGTATATGTACAGTATGTGTATACAGTATGTGTGTTTGAACAGTGAATGTATATGTACAGTATGTGTAAATGTGTGTTTGTACAGTGAATGTATATGTACAGTATATGTATGTGTGTGTTTGTACAGTGAATGTATGTGTAGTATGTGTATGTGTGTTTGTACAGTGAATGTATATGTACAGTATGTGTATATGTATGTTTTTACAGTGAATGTATATGTACAGTATGTGTATACAGTATGTTTGTATAATGAATGTGCGTGTGGATGTACGAACTTTGAGTGTGTAAATATGTACTGTATTTATTTGTATATGTATGTGGGAGCGTAGGTACCTATGTATGTCTGTATGTATGTGTGTGAGTATATGTGAATTTGCATGTACAATACATTTGACTCCCAGTGTGTGCGGGAGCCAGAGTACGGCCCCAGCCTCCCCGAGAACCCATCCCCCAAACAGTAGGTGTGGTGCCCAGGGAACCAGGGGCCACCGCCCCCACGCAGCCAAGCCGGACAGCGACAGGAACCCCAGAGCTTGGCCCACCGTGCCGCCGACAAGGGCCAGCAGCAGGCCGCAGACAGACGCACGCGGCAGAGGACAAGGCACGAGAAAAACAGGGGGCAGCCAGACCCCAAGCCAGCGAGAGACCACACCCCACACGGACAGAAAGGCGGGACGCCCCGCCCGAGGGGCCCGGAGACCCCCCGCAACCGGACGGGAAGACCGCCCCCGCCCCACTGGCAACAGGGCCCCCACGAGCCCCCCCCCCACCCCCGGAGAGCGCGGCGAGGCCAGCCCACGGCCACCCCACCCAAGCCGGCCGCCACAGGACCACCCAGCACGGGGCCACAGGAACCACCCACCCCACCCGCAGGGACCCCAACGATGGAGATGGAACAACCAGCAACCGCCCCGCCGAGTCCCCCCCCTGAGGTAGGGGAATAAATAAATAAAATAAATAAATACATAATAATAATAATAATAATAATAATAATAATATTAATAAAATATATTAAAAAAAAAAATTAAAAAAAAAGAAAAGAAAAAAAAAAGGAAAAAAAATAAATAAATAATTAAATCTATTTATTAAAAAAAAAATTAAAAAAAATAAATAAAAAAAGAATTAAAAGAAGATCACAGACATGCTGACACACAAGGTCGCTACCCCAACAACTGGCCGACTCGCAGCACCTCGGAATACCCTGCAGCACCAAGCCACCACAGCAGACGCAGGGACCAGACCCAGCAGGCCCCAACCAAGACGGGCACCCGGGAAGGATGGACGGCGGGACCCAGGAGCTCCAGACACAGCTCAACCTGTATTCAACTGAATAGACTGCAAAGACAAGATATTTAATGTTCGAACTGAGAAACTTCCTTTTTTTTTGCAAATAATCTTTAACTTAGAATTTAATGGCAGCAACACGTTGCTAAAAAGTTGTCACAGGGGCATTTTTACCACTGTGTTACATGGCCTTTCCTTTTAACAACACTCAGTAAACCTCTGGGAACTGAGGAGACACATTTTTGAAGCTTCTCAGGTGGAATTATTTCCCATTCTTGCTTGATGTACAGCTTAAGTTGTTCAACAGTCCGGGGGTCTCCGTTGTGGTATTTTAGGCTTCATAATGCGCCACACATTTTCAATGGGAGACAGGTCTGGACTACAGGCAGGCCAGTCTAGTACCCGCACTCTTTTACTATGAAGCCACGTTGATGTAACACGTGGCTTGGCATTGTCTTGCTGAAATAAGCATGGCCGTCCATGGTAACGTTGCTTGGATGGCAACATATGTTGCTCCAAAACCTGTATGTACCTTTCAGCATTAATGGCGCCTTCACAGATGTGTAAGTTACCCATGTCTTGGGCACTAATACACCCCCATACCATCACAGTTGCTGGCTTTTCCACTTTGCGCCTATAACAATCCAGATGGTTCTTTTCCTCTTTGGTCCTGAGGACACGACGTCCACAGTTTCCAAAAACAATTTGAAATGTGGACTTGTCAGACCACAGAACCCTTTTCCACTTTGTATCAGTCCATCTTAGATGAGCTCAGGCCCAGCGAAGCCGACGGCGTTTCTGGGTGTTGTTGATAAGCGGTTTTCACCTTGCATAGGAGAGTTTTAACTTGCACTTACAGATGTAGCGACCAACTGTAGTTACTGACAGTGGGTTTCTGAAGTGTTCCTGAGCCCATGTGGTAATATCCTTTACACACCGATGTCGCTTGTTGATGCAGTACAGCCTGAGGGATTGAAGGTCACGGGCTTAGCTGCTTACGTGCAGTGATTTCTCCAGATTCTCTGAACCCTTTGATGATATTACGGACCGTAGATGGTGAAATCCCTAAATTCATTGCAATAGCTGGTTGAGAAAGGTTTTTCTTAAACTGTTCGACAATTTGCTCACGCATTTGTTGACAAAGTGGTGACCCTCGCCCCATCCTTGTTTGTGAATGACTGAGCATTTCATGGAATCTACTTTTATACCCAATCATGACACCCACCTGTTCCCAATTAGCCTGTTCACCTGTGGGATGTTCCAAATAAGTGTTTGATGAGCATTCCCCAACATTATCAGTATTTATTGCCACCTTTCCCAACTTCTTTGTCACGTGTTGCTGGCATCAAATTCTAAAGTTAATGATTATTTGCAACAAAAAAAAAGTTTATCAGTTTGAACATCAAATATGTTGTCTTTGTAGCATATTCAACTGAATATGGGTTGAAAATGATTTGCAAATCATTGTATTCCGTTTATATTTACGTCTAACACAATTTCCCAACTCATATGGAAACGGGGTTTGTATATAGCCCTAAATCATGAGTGTCTCAAAGGGCTGCACAAGCCACAACGACAACCTCGGCTCAGATCCCACATCATGGCAAGACAAAACTCAACCCAATTGGATACAATGAGAAACCTTGGAGGGGACAGCAGATGCCCCCAGGGCGACTGGTGCAATGAACGTCGAGTGGATCTAGTTAATATTGTGGGAGTCCAGTCCACAGGGGATCATCTTGAGTGGAGACAGGTCAGCAGCGCAGAGACGTCATCAACTGATGCACAGATGAGTGGTCCACCCCGGGTCTCGACTTTGAACAGCTAGCACTCATTCTGTGGTCACCTGATAACCTCTCCACGCAGGAGAGCGAGGCCGAGCAGAAAAGAGATGGCAGATCAACTGGTCTACCAAAGACTATAAAAATGGGACCCATTACCTCCCTGCTTGGCACTCAGCATCAAGGGTTGGAATTGGGAGTTAAATCACCAAAAATGATTCCCGGGCGCGGCACCGCTGCTGCCCACTGCTCCCCTCACCTCCCAGGTGGTGAACAAGGGGATGGGTCAAATGCAGAGGACAAATTTCACCACACCTAGTGTGTGTGTGACAATCATTGGTACTTTAACTTTAACTTAAAAGTTGTTGTTTTTTAAAGGCTAGTGTATACAAATGACTTTTAAGATGGGCCTTACATGCTTCTACTGAAATAAGCAGGGGCGTCCATGATAACGTTGCTTGGATGTCGACATATGTTGTTCCATATGTTCCAAATAAGTGTTTGATGAGCATTTCTCAACTTTCTCAGTCTTTTTTTGCCACTTGTGCCAGCTTTTTTGAAACATGTTGCAGGCATCAAATTCCAAATGAGCTAATATTTGCAAAAAATAAAGTTTTCCAGTTCGAATGTTTAGTATCTTGTCTTTGCAGTCTATTTAATTGAATATATGTTGAAACAAATTAGCAAATCATTGTATTCTGTAGGGCTGCAACAACTAATCGATTAAATCGATTAAAATCGATTAAAATCGATTATAAAAATAGTTGCCGATTAATTTAGTCATTGATTCGTTGGATCTATGCTATGCGCATGCGCAGAAGCTTTTTTTTTTTTTTTTAAATAAACCTTTATTTATAAACTGCAACATGTACAAACAGCTGAGAAACAATAATCAAAATAAGTATGGTGCCAGTATGCTGGTTTTTTTTCAATAAAATACTGGAAAGGATAGAAATGTAGTTTGTCTCTTTTATCCGATTATTAATCGATTAATCGAAGTAATAATCAACAGATTAATCGATTATCAAATTAATCGTTAGTTGCAGCCCTAGTATTCTGTTTGTATTTACCATTTACACAATGTGCCAACTTCACTGGTTTTGGGGTTTGTAAAATTACATTTGCGATCAAAAGTTTACATACACTTGTAAAGAACATAATGTCATGGCTGTTTTGAGTTTCCAATCATTTCTACAACTCCTATTTTTTTGTGATAGAGTGATTGGAGCACATACTTGTTTGACAGTAAGATGGTGTTCCTGGGATTTAAGGCCTCACCTTTTCTCCTCCAAACATATTGCTGGATATTGTGGCCAAACAGCTCAATTTTTGTTTCATCTGACATCACATGGACAAAGATAAGACCTTCTGAAAGAAAGTTCTGTGGTCAGATGAAACAAAAAATGAGCTGTTTGGCTACAATACCCAGCAATATGTTTGGAGGAGAAAATGTGAGGCCTTTAATCCCAGGAACACCACACCTACCATCAAGCATGGTGGTGGTAGTATTATGCTCTGGGCCTGTTTTGCTGCCAATGGAACTGGTGCTTTAAAGAGAGCAAATGGGACAATGAAAAAGGAGGATTACCTCCAAATTCTTCAAGACAACCTAAAATCATCAGCCCGGAGGTTGGGTCTTGGTCGCAGTTGGGTGTTCCAACAGGACAATGACCCCAAACATACATCAAAAGTGGTAAAGGAATGGCCAAATCAGGCTAGACTGAAAGTTTTAGAATGGCCTTCCCAAAGTCCTGACTTAAACGTGTGGACAATGCTGAAGAAACAAGTCCATGTCAGAAAACCAACACATTTAGCTGAACTGCACCAATTTTGTCAAGAGGAGTGCTCAAAAATTCAACCAGAAGCTTGTGGATGGCTACCAAAAGCGCCTTATTGCAATGAAACTTGCCAAGGGACATGTAACCAAATATGAACATTGCTGTATGTATACTTTTGACCCAGCAGATTTGCTCACATTTTCAGTAGACCCACAATAAATTCATCAAAAAACCAAACTTCATGAATGTTTTTTGTGACCAACAAGTATGTGCTCCAATCACTCTAGCACAAAAAAATAAGAGTAGTATAAATGATTGGAAACTCAAGACAGCCATGACATGATATTCTTTACAAGTGTATGTCAACTTTTGATCGCGACTGTATACCTTTTATTGTCAGTTAACTCCTCAAAATGTTTTGTTCACTGACCAGGTTTGACATTTGGTTTAGTAAAAGAGTAATGTGTGAGTTTCCGCAATGGTGATACCAGTTACAAATGTAGTGTTTAACAGGTATGCCACCAGGTGGCCCTGTGATTAATTCAAGAACTGACCAATACATACTGTACTTCATTCTCTTACACTTTTTGCATTGTTTCCCTGTCAGGCATCTTGCTTGAATGCTTTTGGCTTATTTTTTTTACGCCGGATGCCAATCCTGGCCGAAATTTAAGCCCATGCCCTCCACCGTGAAAGGCATCAGCGTGTACATTAACACCAAAATGTCGATACATACTTCAATACCCTAAGATCTGCCCTTATGGACGGATGATCAAGATTTACATCGAATTGACAGACTATCTGTCATGATTCGTTGCCCGGATCATGTTTTATTTTAGTTTGACTCCCTTAGTTCTGTTTTCAGCACCCCTGGGTTTGTGTTTTTTAGTTGCAATGGGTGCTGATTATTTTCACCTGCCTCTGATTAATGGTCGGGACACTCACCTGCTCCCGGGCACTAATCAGAGAGCTATTTATACCTGCTTTTCGCGACACTCAGTCTGGCTGTCTTGTTTACGTTGATTTCTTGCTTCCTTTGTCCATGCTCAGCTTTTCCTTTAGCTTACCATAGCTTCCTGTGCTATCCGTACGCTTCCTATATCTGTCAAAGATTATTGCCAAGCCTAATCCCACCCACATCGTCTAGGTTAAAATGCTTTTATGATTTGTTATTGTCCAACTGTCTAGTGTCCCTGATTTGTATTTGTGCTCATTTGATCAAAGCCAGTAGGAGAAGTTTGTCAAAATACAAGTCCTGATTTTTGGCCCAAAATGGCCTAATAGTTGGTTTTCCAACATGTTTTTGAAAAAAAATGTGTGTATCCCATCAGTGAAAATTGTGTCAGGGGCAATTTTTGGATTTATTAATTGGGTGCGCTAATGAGTAGGGAGGATGTTTGATAAGAAATTATCGAGTTCTAACCCATTATCGAATCCTCTTATCGAACCGATTCCTTATCGATTCTCTAATCGAATCCAGATCGGTTGTTGTATATGGAAAAAAACACAATATTTAGTTTAACAAAAGCTCACTTTTATTTTATAAGAAGAAAATAAAACAAAATAAATAAATAAATATTGACCTTTGTTACCCAAAGTATATTAAGTGGGATTTTTCAGAAAAACAAATATATACAGTAACAGAAAAACAACCTGTCTCTGTGATCACTAAAGGTTTATAAATTATAATATAGTGTTAAATAAAATCAGTCCCTTGGGCACGAAACTGAAAATAATACAGCTCTCCAAAAAGTGCACTTCTGCTGCTATTGGAACATCCTTTTGGGGTCCATCAGTGTGGCCTCCTCCAGGAATGACTGCACATCCTTGTCCTGGAGGGAAAATGAGGGACAGACACAGCATAGAATTAGGGGGGAAAGCCAGTAGGAGAAGTTTGTCAGTAGGAGAAGTTTGTCAAAATACAAGTCCTGATTTTTGGGCCAAAATGGCCTAATAGTTGGTTTTCCAACATGTTTTTGAAAAAAAATGTGTGTATCCCATCAGTGAAAATTGTGTCAGGGGCAATTTTTTGATTCATTAATTGGGTGCGCTAATGAGTAGGGATGATGTTTGATAAGAAATTATCGAGTTCGAGCCCATTATCGAATCCTCTTATCGAACCGATTCCTTATCGATTTTCTTATCGAATCCAGATAGGTTGTTGTATATGGAAAAAAACACAATATTTAGTTTAACAAAAGCTCACTTTTATTTTATTAGAAGAAAATAAATATAAATAAATAAATAAATATTGACTGTTGTTACCCCCCTAAAAAAATAAAATAAAATAAATACATATTGACTGTTGTTACCCAAAGTATATTAAGTGGGATTTTTTAGAAAAACAAATATATACAGTAACAGAAAAACAACCTGTCTCTTTGATCACTAAAGGTGTATAAATTATAATATAGTGTTAAATAAAATCAGTCCCCTGGGCACGAAACTGAAAATAATACAGCTCTCCAAAAAGTGCACTTCTGCTGCTATTGGAACATCCTTCTGGGGTCCATCAGTGTGGCCTCCTCCAGGAATGACTGCACATCCTTGTCCTGGAGGGAAAATGAGGGACAGACACAGCATAGAATTAGGGGGGAAAGCCAGTAGGAGAAGTTTGTCAGTAGGAGAAGTTTGTCAAAATACAAGTCCTGATTTTTGGGCCAAAATGGCCTAATAGTTGGTTTTCCAACATGTTTTTGAAAAAAAATGTGTGTATCCCATCAGTGAAAATTGTGTCAGGGGCAATTTTTGGATTCATTAATTGGGTGCGCTAATGAGTAGGGATGATGTTTGATAAGAAATTATCGAGTTCGAGCCCATTATCGAATCCTCTTATCGAACCGATTCCTTATCGATTTTCTTATCGAATCCAGATAGGTTGTTGTATATGGAAAAAAACACAATATTTAGTTTAACAAAAGCTCACTTTTATTTTATTAGAAGAAAATAAATATAAATAAATAAATAAATATTGACTGTTGTTACCCCCCTAAAAAAATAAAATAAAATAAATACATATTGACTGTTGTTACCCAAAGTATATTAAGTGGGATTTTTTAGAAAAACAAATATATACAGTAACAGAAAAACAACCTGTCTCTTTGATCACTAAAGGTGTATAAATTATAATATAGTGTTAAATAAAATCAGTCCCCTGGGCACGAAACTGAAAATAGTACAGCTCTCCAAAAAGTGCACTTCTGCTGCTATTGGAACATCCTTCTGGGGTCCATCAGTGTGGCCTCCTCCAGGAATGACTGCACGTCCTTGTCCTGGAGGGAAAATGAGGGACAGACACAGCATTTAATTAGGGGGGAAAGCCAGTAGGAGAAGTTTGTCAGTAGGAGAAGTTTGTCAAAATACAAGTCCTGATTTTTGGCCCAAAATGGCCTAATAGTTGGTTTTCCAACATGTTTTTGAAAAAAAATGTGTGTATCCCATCAGTGAAAATTGTGTCAGGGGCAATTTTTGGATTTATTAATTGGGTGCGCTAATGAGTAGGGAGGATGTTTGATAAGAAATTATCGAGTTCTAACCCATTATCGAATCCTCTTATCGAACCGATTCCTTATCGATTATCTTATCGATTCTCTAATCGAATCCAGATAGGTTGTTGTATATGGAAAAAAACACAATATTTAGTTTAACAAAAGCTCACTTTTATTTTATAAGAATAAAAAATAAAAAAAATATTGACTGTTGATACCCCCCTAAAAAAATAAAATAAAATAAATAAATATTGACTGTTGTTACCCAAAGTATATTAAGTGGGATTTTTCAGAAAAACAAATATATACAGTAACAGAAAAACAACCGGTCTCTGTGATCACTAAAGGTGTATAAATTATAATATAGTGTTAAATAAAATCAGTCCCTTGGGCACGAAACTGAAAGTAATACAGCTCTCCAAAAAGTGCACTTCTGCTGCTATTGGAACATCCTTTTGGGGTCCATCAGTGTGGCCTCCTCCAGGAATGACTGCACGTCCTTGTCCTGGAGGGAAAATGAGGGACAGACACAGCATAAAATTAGGGGGGAAAGCCAGTAGGAGAAGTTTGTCAGTAGGGGAAGTTTGTCAAAATACAAGTCCTGATTTTTGGCCCAAAATGGCCTAATGGTTGGTTTTCCAACGTGTTTTTGAAAAAAAATGTGTGCATCCCATCAGTGAAAATTGTGTCAGGGGAAATTTTTGGGTTCATTAATTGGGTGCGCTAATGAGTAGGGATGATGTTTGATAATAAATTATCGAGTTCGAGCCCATTATCGAATCCTCTTATCGAACCGATTCCTTATCGATTCTCTTATCGAATCCAGATAGGTTGTTGTATATGGAAAAAAACACCATATTTAGTTGAACAAAAGCTCACTTTTATTTTATAAGAAGAAAAATAAAATAAAATAAATAAATAAATATTGACTGTTGTTAACCCCCTAAAAAAATAAAAAAAAAATAAAAAATATTGACTGTTGTTACCCAAAGTATATTAAGTGGGATTTTTTCAGAAAAACAAATATATTCAGTAACAGAAAAACAACCTGTCTCTGTGATCACTAAAGGTGCATAAATAATAATATAGTGTTAAATAAAATCAGTCCCTTGGGCACAATACTGAAAATAATATAGCTCTCCAAAAAGTGCACTTCTGCTGCTATTGGAACATCCTTCTGGGGTCCATTAGTGTGGCCTCCTCCAGGAATGACTGCACGTCCTTGTCCTGGAGGGAAAATGAAGGACAGACACAGCATATAATTAGGGGGGAAATTAGCTGAATGTGAAGACTAGGGTGTCTGTTATTAAGTCTTTAGCATTAGTATGTGGAATTAAATGATGGCATGGATTAAGTAATGAAGTTAAACTTTGTACTGATGTGATTCAGTTTAAGAGGTTGTTCAAATTAATAGTGCTTACAAAGTACAAAGAAGAATTATGAGAAATACTTTCAACCTTATTGAAAATAAGATATTCTTCATCTCAGTATATTAATAATGACTGTATTAATTAATTACATATTACAAAACTGTTGTATATACTAATTCACAGATGTTGTTTTATTATAAAAAGGTCAGTAAATGATGTATATATTTGTAAACGCTCTGAAGTGGGAAAGGGGTAGGATTAAATTAGCTTCTTCCTACTCCTTTTCGGACATGATGTAAAGTGAAATGATATGAAACTGTGATGTGTTATGCTGTAAGTGTGTTCATGCACGAAATAAACTAAAGAAAGAAAGAAAGCACTAGTTTATTAGACAGACCAGCAAACTCTGGAGTAGTGTAGGCTACAAGATACCGTTACCGTTATCAGACACATACAAAAAGGCTAACGTTAACGTTACCGTTAGCCACTGACTATGCTTAGGTAACATTAGTCTAGCTAACATTACTGCAGTCCTCGTTGACATAAGCGGTAACGTTATTTTAGCCTAAAGGCTACGAGTGAGCAGATATGGAAAGTGTGACCAGTGGATGGTAGTCACACATAAGATATAGGTGCAGACTGCAATATGACGCCAGTAATCAACACCAAAACTTTAAATGTTCCATTGAAAATAAAGAACATTGCACACGGCACTCAAAAATCCGTCAAAATGTTTTAGTATGACTTTGAAGCCACACCGCTTGATGGATTGTCGGCCCATTACGGCCACCGTAGTCAGAGATACAAGTATTACTATGGTGTGTGTATAAGGACCGCAAAATGGCACCCGTTAGCAGACATATTATCTGGCGTTTTGTTTCACAATATTATGCAAAACCAACTTTTCTTACCTTCTGGTACTTGCTGATGTGTATTTAAGATCTGCGGAAATTTGCGCACGTCCGCCACTGTAGTCTGTGCCGATGCCGTAGTCAACAAGCATTACCATTACATGTTATGTAGACCACAAGGAAATGCTTTATATTTAGAAAAAAATCATAATAAAAAGGAACAAGCGGTACAAAATGGATGGATGGATGACCATTTTAATTTGCCTTATAATCCTGTGCGCTTTTTGTATGAAAAAATACCTGAATAGGCCCGCTCATCGGCAGTGCACCTTATAATCCGGTGCGCCCAATGGTCCAGAAAATACTGAACGTTTTGTGGATTTGTGTTGGGACATCTAAATTATCAAATTTCTCACCAATCCTGATGTGCTTGCAAACATTGGCAAGTTTTCATGCATGTTAAAGGCCTACTGAAACCCACTACTACCGACCACGCAGTCTAATAGTTGATATATCAATGATGAAATCTTAACATTTGAACATGCCAATACGGCCGGGTTAGATTAGTAAAGTGCAATTTTAAATTTCCCGCAAAATATCCTGCTGAAAACGTGTTGGTATGATGACGTTTGCGCGTGACGTCACGGCTTGTAGCGGACATTTTGGGACACCATTGTGGCCAGCTATTAAGTCGTCTGTTTTCATCGCAAAATTCCACAGTATTCTGGACATCTGTGTTGGTGAATCTTTTGCAATTTGTTTAATCAACAATCAATCAATCAATGTTTATTTATATAGCCCTAAATCACAAGTGTCTCAAAGGGCTGTACAAGCCACAACGACATCCTCGGTACAAAGCCCACATACGGGCAAGGAAAACTCACCCCAGTGGGACGTCAATGTGAATGACTATGAGAAACCTTGGAGAGGACCGCATATGTGGGTAACCCCCCCCCTCTAGGGAAGACCGAAAGCAATGGATGTCGAGTGGGTCTGACATAATATTGTGAAAGTCCAACACATCAGCGAAAGTCCAGTCCATAGTGGGACCAGCAGGAACCATCCCGAGCGGAGACGGGTCAGCAGCGTAGAGATGTCCCCATCCGATGGACAGGCTAGCGGTCCACCCCGGGTTGGGAGCAGAGTAGAAAAGAAAAGAAAAGAAACGGCAGATCAACTGGTCTAAAAAGGGAGTCTATTTAAAGGCTAGAGTATACAAATGAGTTTTAAGATGAGACTTAAATGCTTCTACTGAGGTAGCATCTCTAACGTATACCGGGAGGGCATTCCATAGTATTGGAGCCCGAATAGAAAACGCTCTATTGCCCGCAGACTTTTTTTGGGCTTTGGGAATCACTAATAAGCCGGTGTTCTTTGAACGCAGATTTCTTGCCGGGACATATGGTACAATACAATCGGCAAGATAGGCAGGAGCTTGACCGTGTAGTATTTTATACATAAGTAGTAAAACCTTAAAGTCGCATCTTAGGTGCACAGGAAGCCAGTGCAAGTGAGCCAGTATAGGCGTAATATGATCAAACTTTCTTGTTTTTGTCAAAAGTCTAGCAGCCGCATTTTGTACCATCTGTAATCTTTTAATGCTAGACATAGGGAGGCCTGAAAATAAAACGTTACAGTAATCGAGACGAGATGTAACAAACGCATGGATAAAGTGGGCTGGCTCAAGGTGGAGGACAGAGTTAAACAACTTGCACTGAGCCTAGTCTATAAAATCCGCTACACCTCCCTGATACCGAAGTACATGTCAAACTACTTCCTTGATGACCGCCATAACCACAACACCAGGGGGTGCTCCACTAACCACGTTAAACCCAGATTCCGAACTAACAAAGGTCTTAACTCATTCTCTTTCTATGCCACATCAATGTGGAATGCGCTCCCAACAGGTATAAAAGAAAGGGCATCTCTATCCTCCTTCAAAACCGCAATAAAAGTTCACCTCCAGGCAGCTACAACCCTAAACTAACACCCTCCCCGGATTGCTAATAATCAAATGTAAACAATCAAATGCAGATACTTTTTCTTTTTCTTATGCCTTCTGATCTCTCTCTCTCTCTCTCTCTCTCTGTCTCTCTCTATGTCCACTACTTGATGTCCATATCCCCTCCACACCCCTGATTGTAAATAATGTAAATAATTCAATGTGATTATCTTGTGTGATGACTGTATTATGATGATAGTATATATGATAGTATATATCTGTATCATGAATCAATTTAAGTGGACCCCGACTTCAACAAGTTGAACAACTTATTCGGGTGTTACCATTTGGTGGTCAATTGTACGGAATATGTACTTCACTGTGCAACCTACTAATAAAAGTCTCAATCAATCAATCAAAATGATCTCAGCATCGCTTGTGGACAAAATGGAACGAATTTTAGCAATATTACGGAGATGAAAGAAGGCCGTTTTAGTAATAATAGTTAATAAACAATGAAGACAGCAAAGAAGAAAGCTGTAGGTGGGAAGCGGTGTATTAGCGGCCGGCTGCAGCAACACAAACTCGTACAGAACTGGGACAACAGAGACTCTTACCAGGAGGGCTTTGAGTTGGATACGCGCTACCGTGAGTACGCAGCTGCTGCTTCCAAACATTTGATCGCACGTGCGTGCCGCTATGTGCATGTCACGTACGTAACTTTGGGAAAATATACACTACCGTTCAAAAGTTTGGGGTCACATTGAAATGTCCTTATTTTTGAAGGAAAAGCACTGTACTTTTCAATGAAGATAACTTTAAACTAGTCTTAACTTTACAGAAATACACTCTATACATTGCTAATGTGGTAAATGACTATTCTAGCTGCAAATGTCTGGTTTTTGCTGCAATATCTACATAGGTGTATAGAGGCCCATTTCCAGCAACTATCATTCCAGTGTTCTAATGGTACAATGTGTTTGCTCATTGGCTCAGAAGGCTAATTGATGATTAGAAAACCCTTGTGCAATCATGTTCACACATCTGAAAACAGTTTAGCTCGTTACAGAAGCTACAAAACTGACCTTCCTTTGAGCAGATTGAGTTTCTGGAGCATCACATTTGTGGGGTCAATTAAACGCTCAAAATGGCCAGAAAAAGAGAACTTTCATCTGAAACTCGACCGTCTATTCTTGTTCTTAGAAATGAAGGCTATTCCACAAAATTGTTTGGGTGACCCCAAACTTTTGAACAGTAGTGTATGTGCTGAATGAACTTTGCGGAAGTGAACGGTACTTTGGGCTGTGGGATTGAGTGTGTTGTGCGGGTGTTTGATTTGTATTGGCGGGTTATATGGACGGGAGGGGGGAGGTGTTTGTTATGTGGCATATTAAATATAAGCCTGGTTGTGTTGTGGCTAATAGAGTATATATATGTCTTGTGTTTATTTACTGTTTTAGTCATTCCCAGCTAAATATCAGGTCCCACCCGCCTCTCACAGCATCTTCCCTATCTGAATCGCTTCCACTGCCCTCTAATCCTTCACTCTCACTTTCCTCATCCACAGATCTTTCATCCTCGCTCAAATTAATGGGGTAATAGTCGCTTTCTCGGTCCGAATCGCTCTCGTTGCTGCTGGCCATGATTGTAAACAATGTGCAGATGTGAGGCGCTCCACAACTGGTGACGTCACGCTACTTCCGGTACAGGCAAGGCTTTTTTATCAGCGACCAAAAGTTGTGAACTTTATCGTCGATGTTGTCTACTAAATCCTTTCAGCAAAAATATGCCAATATCGCGAAATGATCAAGTATGACACATAGAATGGACCTGCTATCCCCTTTTGAATAAGAAAATCTCATTTCAGTAGGCCTTTAAAGGCTCCAAAAATGTAAGGCAAAAAAACACACACGATAATAACAAAGCAGGTTCAATAGGGCCTAATTATGTACGTCATGAAGTGGACTCAGGACAGCAATCATATGCAGACTCGTCACTGGTAACCCAAGAACCCAACACCCATGTGGCGCATGTGGCGTTGGATTTATGCACATCACTTGGGTTTCGGAGGCATCAATATTCAGACCCATCTGTTTGGCAAATCTGTCTGTTTTCTCCTGCAGATTAGTGTGTGACTTGTGGAGAGGAACAGTATGCACTCTCCATGAGAGCATACTATACATAGCAACCACTGTTGGTTAAGGTGTCAACACAAAACTATTGATTTTTAGGCAGATGAGGAGCTCATTTTTGGACAAGGTTCTGCTCAAATGTGTTATCCACTATGGGAAAGATAACCAATCAAGTACTCAATGTTTGGTTATAAAAAAATCAATATAAAACTTGAATGTCCAGGGTTCGTACAGGTGCCTAAAAACCTTGAAATGTTGTGTTTTCAAGGTTTGAAAAATGCTTGAATTTTGGGTGAAGTGCTTGTAAATGCTTGTACAAACCCCGTTTCCATATGAGTTGGGAGATTGTGTTAGATGTAAATATAAACGGAATGCAATGATTTGCAAATCATTTTCAACCCATATTCAGTTGAATATGCTACAAAGACAACATATTTGATGTTCAAACTGATAAACTTTTTTTTTTTTGCAAATAATCATTAACTTTAGAATTTGATGCCAGCAACACGTGACAAAGAAGTTGGGAAAGGTGGCAATAAATACTGATAAAGTTGAGGAATGCTCATCAAACACTTATTTGGAACATCCCACAGGTGAACAGGCAAATTGGGAACAGGTGGGTGCCATGATTGGGTATAAAAGTAGATTCCATGAAATGCTCAGTCATTCACAAACAAGGATGGGGCGAGGGTCACCACTTTGTCAACAAATGCGTGAGCAAATTCTTGAACAGTTTAAGAAAAACCTTTCTCAACCAGCTATTGCAAGGAATTTAGGGATTTCACCATCTACGGTCCGTAATATCATCAAAGGGTTCAGAGAATCTGGAGTAATCGCTGCACGTAAGCAGTTAAGCCCGTGACCTTCCATCCTTCAGGCTGTACTGCATCAACAAGCGACATCAGTGTGTAAAGGATATCACCACATGGGCTCAGGAACACTTCAGAAACCCACTGTCAGTAACTACAGTTGGTCGCTACATCTGTAAGTGCAAGTTAAAACTCTCCTATGCAAGGCGAAAACCGTTTATCAACAACACCCAGAAACGCCGTCGGCTTCGCTGGGCCTGAGCTCATCTAAGATGGACTGATACAAAGTGAAAACGTGTTCTGTGGTCTGACGAGTCCACATTTCAAATAGTTTTTGGAAACTGTGGACGTCGTGTCCTCCGGACCAAAGAGGAAAAGAACCATCCCTATTGTTATAGGCGCAAAGTTGAAAAGCCAGCATCTGTGATGGTATGGGGGTGTATTAGTGCCCAAGACATGGGTAACTTACACATCTGTGAAGGCGCCATTAATGCTGAAAGGTACATACAGGTTTTGGAGCAACATATGTTTTCATCCAAGCAACGTTACCATGGACGCCCCTGATTATTTCAGCAAGACAATGCCAAGCCACGTGTTACATCAACATGGCTTCATAGTAAAAGAGTGTGGGTACTAGACTGGCCTGCCTGTAGTCCAGACCTGTCTCCCATTGAAAATGTGTGGCGCATTATGAAGCCTAAAATACCACAACGGAGACCCCCGGACTGTTGAACAACTTAAGCTGTGTTGTTAAAAGGAAAGGCCATGTAACACAGTGGTGAACATGCCCTTTCTCAACTACTTTGGCACGTGTTGCAGCCATGAAATTCTAAGTTAATTATTATTTGCAAAAAAAAAAAAGTTTATGAGTTTGAACATCAAATATCTTGTCTTTGTAGTGCATTCAATTGAATATGGGTTGAAAAGGATTTGCAAATCATTGTATTCCGTTTATATTTACATCTAACACAATTTCCCAACTCATATGGAAACGGGGTTTGTAAATGTTCATCATATTTCTCGGCAGTCTGACTCAATAGGCTAATTATAAAATGGAAAAAGGTTTCCTTAAAAATGAAAGCTACACGCTTGATCTGTTGGCTTTGCACAAGCCCTTACATTAGGTTGTGTCGCCCCCAAGAGGACAGTGGTGCATCGGTACATCATGCCGGGAGGTTATCGTTTTAATGAACATTGGATGGAAAATGACAAATACAAACTTTGGATAAAACGTGGACTAAATCCACATGTAGCCTGCTGCAAAGTATGCAAAAAAGGAAATCCAGCTTTTCGCAATGGGAGAGTCGGCTCTCTCGAGTCATATGAAAGGTAAGCCACAGAGATTACTAGCCATACATGTTAGTTAGCTAATGTTAGCTAAAGTTTTGTTTGTAGTTTCATTCTGCATAGCCATCCCTAAGCTTCAATGCCTTTTCTTAGCGGCAAAGGCCTTTTGTTTATTTTTTGGTTTAAGCATTAGTCCGCTGTCGTCTGCATATCGTGATCACAAAACAACATGTTCCCGACATGTTCTACAAAGCAATTAGCTACCTGCTGCCACCTACTGATATGGAAGAGTATTACACGGTTACTCTGCCAAGCTCTAGACCAGTGTTTTTCAACATTTTTTCATTGAAAAAATCCAGAGGCACACCACCAGCAGAAATCATAAAAAAATGAAACACCAGGCAATAAAAAGTCGTTGTCGCAATTGTTGGATATGACTTTAAACCATAACCAAGCATGCATCACTATAGCTCTTGTCTCAAAGTAGGTGTACTGTCACCACCTGTTACATCACGCCGTGACTTATTTTGAGTTTTTTGGTGTTTTCCGGTGCGAAGTGTTTTAGTTATTGTCTTGCGCTCCTATTTTGGTGGCTTTTCCTGTTTTGTTGGTATTTTCCTGTTGCAGTTTCGTGTCTTCTTTTGAGCGATATTCCCCGCATCTACTTTGTTTTAGCAATCGAGAATATTTCAGTTGTTTTTATCCTTCTTTGTGGGGACATTGTTGATTGTCATGTCATGTACATATGTACATTGTGGACGCCGTCTGCTCTACGCGCTGTAAGTCTTTGCGGTCGTCCAGCATTCTGTTTTTCTTTACTTTGTAGCCAGTTCAGTTGTAGTTTCGTTCTGCATAGCCATCCCTAAGCTTCAATGCCTTTTCTTAGCGGCACACGCCTTTTTTTTAATTTTTTGGTTTAAGCATTAGATACCTTTTTACCTGCACACTGCCTACCGCTGTCGTCTGCATATCGGGATCACGACAAACCATGTTCCCGACGTCTACAAAGCAATTAGCTACCTGCTGCCACCTACTGATATGGAAGAGAATAACACGGTTACTCTGCCGAGATCTAGACAGCACCGACGCTTAACAACGGCACATTATTTGCGGATTATAATTACTGGTTTGCAAAAAATATTTTTAACCCAAATAGCAGAAATGACATAATCTCCCACAGCACACCAGACCGTATCTCAAGGTACACTGACTACCTCAGTTAAAGCAAACAAGTTACATGTTGTCGTTTTGGTTAATTGCATTAAAATGGTTACATTATTGGACTTGTTTGTACTGTGAATGTCATGATTTGTAACCTTTTTCACAACTTAGAGCTGAGTTAATATGAATGATTTTGTAGTTTTTACACAACATGGTTGTATGCATTTCTTGCTCTATTATTTTCGTTGTCTACTTAACTTGTCTGGCTACCTTAGTGAAAGCAAAAAAGGTAAACGTTGGTCTTTTCGTTAATTTTGTTATCATAGTCACAGTTATAATATGCTTAACGAAAGGTGAGTGAGGTGTTGTGAAACAAACTCAATAGTTTTCCTTTAAATTATTATCCTTATATTAACGTGGAACAGTTTTGTTGATAAATGAGTGAAATTGACATTGTGAGGGTGCATGTATTTATATCACATCATGCAGTTTACAAGCACAAATACGGTGGGAACCAATCCGTGCTGTTCGATGTCATTGAGTGCTGTAATTAAGTTAAAAGAACAAGAATTGTGAAAAACAACACAAATGGAGACACGTTTGCAAACACCAGTGACATTGAATAGTCTACAGAAACCCTGCTTCATTTTCTATACCCCATTCAGTTAAAGGCCTACTGAAATGAAATTTTTTTATTTAAACGGGGATAGCAGATCTATTCTATGTGTCATACTTGATCATTTCGCGATATTGCCATATTTTTGCTGAAAGGATTTAGTATAGAACAACGACGATAAAGATCGCAACTTTTGGTATCTGATAAAAAAAGGCTTGCCCCTACCGGAAGTAGCGTGACGTAGTCAATTGAACATATACGCAAAGTTCCCTATTGTTTACAATGATGGCCGCATGAAGTGAGAGAGATTCGGACCGAGAAAGCGACGATTTCCCCATTAATTTGAGCGAGGATGAAATATTTTTAAATGAGGAAAGTGCAAGTGAAGGACTAGTGGGGAGTGGAAGATGCTGTGAGAGGGTGACCTGATATTCAGCTGGAAATGACTACAACAGTAAATAAACACAAGACATATATATACTCTATTAGCTACAACACAACCAGGCTTATATTTAATATGCCACAAATTAATCCCGCATAAAAACACCTAGGTGTTTGTTATGCTAGCTCCTAGCTACTAGCTCGAGCTAGTTATAGCTCGAGCGGACCATATGGACGGGATCCTGTATATATAACCCGCCAATACAATTCAAACACCTGCACAACACACACACTCACTCAGCCCAAACAACCGTTCACCTAACCCAAGGTTCATAAGGCTTATATATTTAATCAAAGTTACGTACATGACACGCACGTACTGGCAAGCAATCAAATGTTTGGAAGCGCGCGGGTGGGACCTGATATTCAGCTGGGAATGACTACAACAGTAAATAAACACAAGACATATATATACTCTATTAGCCACAACACAACCAGGCTTATATTTAATATGCCACAAATTAATCCCGCATAAAAACACCTAGGTGTTTGTTATGCTAGCTCCTAGCTCCTAGCTACTAGCTACTAGCTCGAGCTAGTTATAGCTCGAGCGGGTAATATGGACGGGATCCCGTATATATAACCCGCCAATACAATTCAAACACCTGCATAACACACACACTCACTCAGCCCAAACAACCGTTCACCTAACCCAAGGTTCATAAAGCTTATATATTTAATCAAAGTTACGTACATGACACGCACGTACGGGCAAGCAATCAAATGTTTGGAAGCGTGCGGGGGTGACCTGATATTCAGCTGGGAATGACTACAACAATAAATAAACACAAGACATATATATACTCTATTAGCCACAACACAACCAGGCTTATATTTAATATGCCACAAATTAATCCTAATGCTAGCTCCTAGCTACTAGCTCGAGCTAGTTATAGCAAGCGAACAAATGTTTGGAAGCGCAGCTGTGTACTCACGTTATCGCAACTGTGTATCCAAATCAAAGTCCTCCTGGTAAGAGTCTCTGTTGTCCGAGTTCTTCCATCTTGACTGCATCTTTCGGGAATGTAAACAAAGAAGCGCCGGCTGTGTACGTGTTGTTGCTGACTTCCCTTGCAAAATAGACACTTCGCACCGACAACTTTCTTCTTTGCTTGCTCAGCTTCTTTCTCCATAATGCAATGAACAAATTGCAACAGATTCACCAACACAGATGTCCAGAATACTGTGGAATAATGAGATGAAAACAGAGCTATTTCGTATTGACTTCAATGGTGTCCGAATACTTCCGTTTCAATGATTGACGTCATGCGCATACGTCAACCCTCAGAGGCGTTTCGAACCGGAAGTTTAGCGGGAAATTTAAAATTGCACTTTATAAGTTAACCCGGCCGTATTGGCATGTGTTGCAATGTTAAGATTTCATCATTGATATATAAACTATCAGACTGCGTGGTCGGTAGTAGTGGCTTTCAGTAGGCTTTTAATGATAACTGCTGCTTCAATGTTAGGCATGTATTTTTCCATGATCCGTGGTCCGGATCATGTTTTGTGTTTTCTGTTTGTTTTGGACTTCTTCAGTTCCTGTTTGTGAACCTCCTGAGTTTGTTACCATGGCTACTTATGATTTTCACCTGCCTCTGGTGTTCGGGACGCTCACCTGTTTGTAATCAGTGACCTTTGCCGGTCAGTCGTCCTAACTTCATTGTTTGCTTCACGCTACTGTCACGTAAGACTTGTTTGTCCATGCCACAGCTAGTAAGTTTTCTAGTTCATGATTCCAGTGCTAAGTTTTGCTTGCCTCCTAGCCCATGCTAAGTACTTAGTTTTAAGTGCGATCGACACCTTGTCCCGTCGGGTTGTTTTCTGTTTTGTACCTCTTTGAGTCTTGTTTCAAGATTAAATCATGTTCCTACCTGCAAGTCCTGTCCGGAGTCGTCCGTTTGCATCCCGGGAGAACGAACCGCGCAGTAAGCCGCAACCAAACCGTGACATTTTCATATCACAGCAATTTTATCCCATTTCCTTGTTCTCTGTAACAGAACAGCGAATACATAAATAATAAATAAATAGTATACCATAGTAAGTAAACAAATATTTAAATACATTAATAATCTTTATCTCAAAAAAACAAAGGTTCTAGATGTTCATCATAATTCTTGTTCTGTGTACTTTGTGAACACTTATAGTTTGAACAGTCTCTTAAACTGAATCATATTGGTGCTTTGTTTGATTTATTTGGTTAATCCATTCCATAATTTAATTCCACATACTGATATGCTAAAGGTTTTAAGTGTTGTACGAGCATACAAATGTTTTAAATTAGATTTTCCTCTTATGTTATATTTCTCCTCTTTTGTTGTGAAGAGTTGTTGTACATTCTTGGCTAGCAGGTTATAGTTTGCTTTGTACATCATTTTAGATGTTTGCAAATGCACCAAAATGTTGAATTTCAACAATTGTGATTTAATAAATAACGGGTTTGTATGTTCTCTATATCCAACATTATGTATTATTCTAATTTATCTTTTTTTGTAACACAGTTAGTGAGTGAAGTGCACATTTGTAGTTGTTTTCCATATGTCTACACAATAACTCAGATATGGTAACACTAGTGAGCTGTAAAGAATATGAAGGGATTTTTGGTCTATAACATGTTTTGCTTTATTCATCAATGACGTGTTTCTTGCTACTTTATGTTGTGTATTTTTTACATGAGATTTCCAGTTCATTTTATCATCTATTATGAGGATGTCGTTGGGGCTTGTGCAGCCCTTTGAGACATTTGTGATTAAGGGCTATACAAATAAACATTGATTGATTGATTGATTGATTATTACACTCAAAAATGTGCTTTCTTTTAGCCTTTCAATGTCTACTCCGTCTATTTGTAATTGTGTTTGACTTTCTCTTCTGCTGTTACCAAATAGCATTATTTTAGTCTTACTGAGATTCAAAGATAGTCTGTTTTTGTCAAACCATCTTTTTAATTTGATAATTTCTTCTGTTATTATTTGCATTAGCTTCTGTGTGTTCTCTCCTGAACAAAACACAGTTGTGTCATCTGCAAAAAATACTAACTTTAAGTCCTTTGTAACCTTTACAAATGTCGTTTGCATAGAGATTGAACAATTTTGGTCCGAGTATTGATCCCTGAGGTACGCCACAAGATATTTTCAGCTCTGTGGAAGTGTGTTCGCCTATCGTCATGTATTGCATTCTGTTGGTTAAATAGCTTCTTACCCAGTTCATGTCCAACCCTCTGACTCCATACCTTTTTAATTTGTTTATTAAGATGTTATGATTAACTGTGTCAAATGCTTTTGTTATATCCATAAACACTGCAGCAGCACATATTTGGAAATTGGTCATCTCTTAGGTTGTTTTGATTAATGCCATTGATGTTGAGATGTTGGCTCTGTATCCGTATTGGTTGTCTGAGTGTTTCGGTTTTATTTATGAATTTGTCCAATCTGTTGTTAAACAGTTTTTCAAGAATTTTTGAAAATTGTGGAAGTAGAGAAACAAGGTCCAGTGTTTCCCATAAACTGCCACGATACCTGTGGCGGTGGGGGCGTGGCTATGGGCGTGGTCACCATGACATCATCGAGTAATTTGCATAATTTACTACAATGATTTGATTTTCTCTAAAAAGGCTAAAAAAATGTATACTTACTAATTAATAATAACAGTTTTGTTTTGAACGTCCATCCATCCATCCATCCATCCATCCATCCATTTTACAATATAATTACAACACTTTATGTACATATTTATATACAGATTTGAACAATAAGTTATTCACTGAAATATATTTATTAATTGTGGTTCTTACAAAAAATATATCTTATAAAATATAAAAGCTAAAATGTCTCAAAGCTCTGCCCCTTTAATTAGTGCATACTAAATAATTTAACTTTAGCCCACTACTACAACCATATTATTTACCAGCAACATAAAGTGAAACAGAGGCAGAGGTGTCCTGCCACAGTCAGTAACAAATAAACAGAAAACAGTAGTGGTGGTAGATAGACATCAAACATCTGATCAACTGAACAAAGAGCTCCAAAAATCTTGAACTTTAGACTGCCATCAGTTTTACTCCCTACACTTAACCATGAGTTTCCTACTGCCACACATGTTGTGTTTCTAAGATAAATACATTTAATAAAGTCAAATACAAATAAGGCAACAAGAGAAATATCCTACACATCTCTTTTGTAAAGTAAGTCTGAACAGCCGATATGGGCATCTATGTCAACTATATGATTTGCCTGAGAAGCTGGAGAGGACAAAAAAAACAAAAACAAAAACAAAAAAAAACATTTTTTTTTTAAATTTTTAAATTTTTAAATTTATTTATTTATTTTTTTAAATTTATGGCGGACGTAATTATTTTGTGGCGGGCCGCCACAAATAAATGAATGTGTGGGAAACCCTGAGGTCTGTAGTTTGTAAACTGCTGTTTGTCTCCAGTCTTATAAATCGGTACGACGTTTGCTATTTTCATTTTATCTGGGAATTTGCCTGTTTGAAATGATAGGTTGCTGATATATGTTAAAGGTTCTGAAATCGCTTCAATAACCTTTTTTATCGTTTCCATATCAATTTCGTTGCAATCAGTCGAGGTCTTGGATTTACCTTTTTTCCGCAATATTGATCATTTCCTCTTTTGTCACAGGAAGTTGCATCATTCAGATCCTCTGCAAGGCCAAAGGTAAGTCCACTTCTATTGTGGCTATAGTTCAAGTATTTGCCAATTATATTCTGATAACTAATTCCTGTTACATTCAGTTTTATTACATACCTTGTACGACAATGAAATAAAAGTGCCTGAAATGTGCATGTACAAACTTTGAGTAGTTCTAAGTATTATCAGATTGACAGTTGAAAAAAAGACAACAATGTAAGCTTATTGTGAGAGAAATTCAAAAGGCAAATTAGACTTAGACAAACTTAGACATAGACAAACTTTATTGATCCACAAGGGAAATTGTTCCACACAGTAGCTCAGTTACAAAGGATGGAAAGGGTATAAAAAGGGTATGGCGCTGATTGAGTAGAAGGGCCCGTAGGTTGACGTCATATTGGACTTCTTTAGTCAGCAAACTAGTTAAGACTGACTTAACAACATCTATCTATGCTGGTTGTAGCCGAGTAATGCCCTTCTTTTTGCCTTGACTGCTTCAACCCGCCATTTATCACCAATTGATTCCACACCATTAACAGACTTCTTAATGATCAGTTAATCCAACAAATGAATGAATGTTTTTATTGCACTTTACGGATGGCTCGATATCAGCCTTTCTCTATCTATGTCGATCCGCCCAGAAACGACACACAATTCTCAGCTTCCTAATTATACAGACTTTAAAGGCCTACTGAAATGAAATTTTTTTATTTAAACGGGGATAGCAGATCCATTCTATGTGTCATACTTGATCATTTCGCGATATTGCCATATTTTTGCTGAAAGGATTTAGTAGAGAACAACGACGATAAAGATCGCAACTTTTGGTATCTGATAAAAAAAGCCTTGCCCCTACCGGAAGTAGCGTGACGTAGTCAGTTGAAAGTCTCCTCACATTTTCCTATTGTTTTCAATGCAGCTAGAGCGATTCGGACCGAGAAAGCGACGATTACCCCATTAATTTGAGCGAGGATAAAAGATTCGTGGATGAGGAACGTTAGAGTGAAGGACTAGAATGCAGTGCAAGACGTATCTTTTTTCGCTCTGACCGTAACTTAGGTACAAGGGCTCATTGGATTCCACACTCTCTCCTTTTTCTATTGTGGATCACGGATTTGTATTTTAAACCACCTCGGATACTATATCCTCTTGAAAATGAGAGTCGAGAATGCGAAATGGACATTCACAGTGACTTTTATCCCCACGACAATACATCGACGAAACACTTTAGCTACGGAGCTAACGTGATAGCATCGTGCTTAACTGCATATAGAAACAAAATAAATACATCCCTGACTAGAAGGATAGACAGAAGATCAACAATACTATTAAACCATGGACATGTAAATACACGGTTAATGCTTTCCAGCCTGGCGAAGGTTGACAATGTTATTGCTAACGACGCCATTGAAGCTAACTTAGCAACCGTACCTCACAGAGCTATGCTAAAAACATTAGCTATCCACCTACGCCAGCCAGCCCTCATCTGCTCATCAACACCCGTGCTCACCTGCGTTCCAGCGATCGACGGTGCAACAAAGGACTTCACCCGATCACAGATGCGGTCGGCGAGATGGAGGAAGTCAAGGTGAGTTCGGCGGCTAACGCATCTGCTATCCATCTCTGTCTTCCTGGTTGTGTTGCTGTAGTCCGCCGCTAATACACCGATCCCACCTACAACTTTCTTCTTTGCAGTCTCCATTGTTCATTAAACAAATTGCAAAAGATTCCCCAACACAGATGTCCAGAATACTGTGGAATTTTGAAATGAAAACAGAGCTTTTTTGTATTGTATTCAATGGGGTACCAATACTTCCGTATCAATCGTTGACGTCACGCGCATACGTCATCATACATAGACGTTTTCAACCGGAAGTGTGGCGGGAAATTTAAAATTGCACTTTATAAGTTAACCCGGCCGTATTGGCATGTGTTGCAATGTTAAGATTTCATCATTGATATATAAACTATCAGACTGCGTGGTCGGTAGTAGTGGGTTTCAGTAGGCCTTTAAGGACATCCTGCAGACCGTAGACCATCTCTGTAGAACGCCGTATAATAGTCGGCCTCCTACCAATCAAACCTGGGTTTCTGTTGTGTGCCTGATGTTCACCTTCGATCAAAAAACGCCAGGCTAGGAAATCATATTTGTTGACGAAAAAGAAACAAATATTTAGACTTTTTTATCCTATAAACCAGATATTTCAACTTATTTCAACCACATCAATTTATCATCATACACCAGGGCTAATAAACTTGTGGCCTTGGAATGACACCATACCGGCCCCCTAGTTAAGTTAAAAACTTTTGTGACAACTATTTTTACAAAACCAGTGAAGTTGTCACGTTGTGTAATAGTAAATAAAAACAGAATACAATGATTTGCAAATCCTTTTTAACCTATATTCAACTGAATAGACTGCAAAGACTTAACGTTAGAACTGGAAAACATAATTTTTTGCAAATATTAGCTCATTTGGAATTTGATGCCTGCAGCATGTTCCAAAAAAGCTGGCACAAGTGGCAAAAAAGACTGAGAAAGTTGAGGAATGCTCATCAACCACTTATTTGAAACATCCCACAGTTGAACAGGCTAATTGGGAACAGGTGGGTGCCATGATTGAGTATAAAAGCAGCTTCCATGAAATGCTCAGTCATTCACAAACAAGGATGGGGCGAAGGTTTACCACTTTGTCAACAAATGCGTGAGCAAATTGTTTAAGAACAACAATTCTCAACCAGCTATTGCAAGAAATTTAAGGATTTCACCATCTACAGTCCGTAATATCATCAAAAGGTTCAGAGAATCTGGAGAAATCCCTGCACGTAAGCACCAAGACTGAAAACCAACATTGAATGCCCGTGATCATCGATCCCTCAGGCGGTACTGCATTAAAAAGCGACATCAGTGTGTAAAGGATATCACCACATGGGCTCAGGAACACTTCAGAAAACCACTGTCAGTAACTACAGTTGGTCGGTACATCTGTAAGTGCAAGTTAAAACTCTACTATGCAAAGCCAAAGCCATTTATCAACAACACCCAGAAACGCCGCTGGCTTCACTGGGCCCGAGCTCATCTAAGATGGACTGATGCAAAGTGTAAAAGTGTTCTGTGGTCTGAAGAGTCCACATTTCAAATTGTTTTTGGAAACGGTGGACGTTGTCGTGTGGAGGAACTTGAACCACTGTAAACACATTGGCAAATATTTGGATTGACATTTTAACCTTGCTACCAAACATTGGGGTCCAAACTTGTGATTTACATAACTGAAGCGTTCTTCAAGGCACCCCTTTAAGTCCTCTCCTTTTTGGCAGTTACATTTTTTTTGTCAAAAGCGGTACAAAACGGATGCATGAGATGTTATATTAGTGTATAATGTTGTAATGTTGTAACTGGGGTGTTGCTGTAGCTCACTTACTTCAAATGCAGTCAGTAGTCATTTGTTCAACTTCTTTAGTTATACTAGTAGTGTTCCTCAAAGTTAAGGAATTAATTGACTCATATTATGTTCAACTTATGGTGAATGTTTATATCCAACTTGGAGAAAGCGAACCACCAGGTTTAAGTAAACATTGGTTGAGAAAGAGCCATAGTTGTACATTCGCATGTGGACTGGAATTAGCGCCCTCATGAGAGAAAGCAATAAAACCAGGCTTCGGAATGCAAAAGTTGTAGCTCTATCCTGGAGTAGAGATTCCATGTTTATCTTAAACGTCAACCCTACAAGTTATGGTATACATATGGTTTTCTTCCCAGTCACTACACAAAAACGTATATGGTCAGGCTGTCCTGTCCTGACTTAGCACACACCCAGACAGAGAAAGAGGGAATGCAAGACTGGTGGTTTGGCTTCCCCAGTTTAGGAGTCCTTCATTTTTTTTGACCGGGGCTCCTCCAGGAACTGCAGACCTGTTTGATGATGCTCGCTTGTAATAAAGCAACTTTTTGCTCAGCAAAGTGTCTCAGAAGCAATACACTTCATTTAAACTCCTAAAAAACATTCTCAAAAACACGAGTAGTGTCATGGACATGATCTTTGACTAGCTTTTTAGCAGAAGGTTCTTAAAAACAGCAAAGCGCTCCTGTAACCCTGACAAAATAAATACTAAAAGCCGCAGATATAAACGTTGCGAAATTAATTATTTATGTAGAAAGGATTTTGTAAATGTTTAATTACATATCTCGATTGTTTCTAAACGGCAGTAAAATGGATGATCAAACAAAACAGAGGTCATCGTCACGGACCCACTAGTTGCGGAAGCTTGCTCTCCAATCAGCTAAACAGACTCACTAACTCCACGGTGACATCTTGGTGAATTTATTAAGGAATTTGTAAAAACTGACACAATACAAAAAAAATGCTATCGTAAGTTAATAATACTAACATTGCCAATCGCAAATGTGTTAGCATATTAGCTAATGATAACGACGTTTATTACATTTTGATAGCATGTAAATATATACATGAAAACACTCCTACAGACATCACACATGGGGCGATTTAGTAAGTAAAGACAGTTTAAGTTGTGTTGTAAAACATAACATACAAGCTTATGCTAACAACGCTAGCTTTGTTACATTTCGATAGCACGTACAAATGTGCATGAAAACACTCCTACAGACATCAGACATGGGACAATTTAGTAAGTAAAGACAGTTTTAGTTCAATCAATCAATCAATCAATGTTTATTTATATAGCCCTAAATCACAAGTGTCTCAAAGGGCTGCACAAGCCACAACGACAGCCTCGGTTCAGATCCCACATAAGGGCAAGGAAAAACTCACAACCCAGTTGGATGTCAATGTGATTGACTATGAGAAACCTAAATTAATCAAATCTTTAAAGGACACGTGAAAGTAAAAAATGTAATAAAGAACATTTTACATCAATCAATCTAGGGATCTAGATATCTGGTCAGGACACTCCTCACTCTTTTGCCTTCACCTTCATTGTCCATTAGTTTTTGGTGACTTTATATACTCTGGACAGAGACATTGAGTCCGCGACATACATGGCGGACAATAACTGATACAGTCTGCTTTGCCAGTCCAAAAGCATTCGATGTTTCCCGTAGTCTTCCCTCGACGTCCAGGTAATACAAAGCACACGTTACCTTTCTTTATCACATCCACGGGAGCTTGCATTCTCGTTGTCTCTCTTTCGACAAATGGACAAAGTTTTTCGGTAAGTAGAATCACAGCTGACCTGGACATTGGAAAGTTCTCTTGCCGTCTGAGAAGTGTTGTATCCCAAATAGCTGCAATCGTGAGTTTTCTTCTCTTAAAGGCCTACTGAAATGAATTTTTTTTATTTAAACGGGGATAGCAGATCTATTCTATGTGTCATACTTGATCATTTCGCGATATTGCCATATTTTTGCTGAAAGGATTTAGTATAGAACAACGACGATAAAGATTGCAACTTTTGGTATCTGATAAAAAAAAAGGCTTGCACCTACCGGAAGTAGCGTGACGTAGTCAGTTGAACATATACGCAACGTTCCCTATTGTTTACAATGATGGCCGCATGAAGTGAGAGAGATTCGGACCGAGAAAGCGACAATTTCCCCATTAATTTGAGCGAGGATGAAAGATTTGTGGATGAGTAAAGTGCAAGTGAAGGACTAGTGGGGAGTTGAAGCTATTCAGATAGGGAAGATGCTGTGAGAGCCGGGGGTGACCTGATATTCAGCTGGGAATGACTACAACAGTAAATAAACACAAGACATATATATACTCTATTAGCCACAACACAACCAGGCTTATATTTAATATGCCACAAATTAATCCTGCATAAAAACACCTGCGTGTTTGTTATGCTAGCTCCTAGCTCCTCTGCTAGCTCCTAGCTCCATAGAACACGCCAATACAATTCAAACACCTGATCAACACACACAATCACTCAGCCCAAAAGACCGTTTACCTAACCCAAGGTTCATAAAGCTTATATATTTTTAAAAAGTTACGTACGTGACGCGCACATACGGTCAAGTTATCGAATGTTTAGCAGCCAAGGCTGCATACTCACGGTACCTGATATTCAGCTGGGAATGACTACAACAGTAAATAAACACAAGACATATATATACTCTATTAGCCACAACACAACCAGGCTTATATTTAATATGCCTCAAATTAATCCTGCATAATAACACCTGCGTGTTTGTTATGCTAGCTCCTAGCTCCTCTGCTAGCTCCTAGCTCCATAGAACACGCCAATACAATTAAAACACCTGA
Source organism: Entelurus aequoreus (assembly GCF_033978785.1). Classification (NCBI taxonomy): domain Eukaryota; kingdom Metazoa; phylum Chordata; class Actinopteri; order Syngnathiformes; family Syngnathidae; genus Entelurus; species Entelurus aequoreus. Next base: position 27,661,111 of record NC_084753.1, on the reverse strand, counting down.
TCAACACACACAATCACTCAGCCCAAAAGACCGTTCACCTAACCCAAGGTTCATAAAGCTTATATATTTTTAAAAAGTTACGTACGTGACGCGCACGTAGGTACGGTACGTGTTATGCTAGCTCCTCTGCTAGCTCCTAGCTCCATAGAACACGCCAATACAATTCAAACACATGATCAACACACACAATCACTCAGCCCAAAAGACCGTTCACCTAACCCAAGGTTCATAAAGCTTATATATTTAAAAAAAGTTACGTACATACGCAAAAAAAAGCCAAAGCTGCATACTCACAGTAGCACGTCTGCGTCTTTGCCATCCAAATCAAAGTAAACCTGGTAAGAGTCTGTGTTGTCCCAGTTCTCTACAGGCGTCTGTGTATCCAAGTCAAATGTCCTCCTGGTTAGAGTCTCTGTTATCCGAGTTCTTCCATCTTGACTGCATCTTTCGGGAATGTAAACAAAGAAGCGCCGGCTGTGTACTGTTGTGGCTGACTACGTTCGAAAAATACGTCCATTTCGCACCGACAACTTTCTTCTTTGCTTGCTCAGCTTCCTTCTTCATAATGCAATGAACATGATTGAAACAGATTCACGAACACAGATGTCCAGAATACTGTGGAATTATGAAATGAAAACAGAGCTTTTTCGTATTGGCTTCAATGTGGAAGGCATACCCGTGTTCGCCGGTCTACGTCACGCGCATACGTCATCCTCAGAGGCGTTTCGAACCGGAAGTTTAGCGGCAAATTTAAAATGTCACTTTATAAGTTAACCCGGCCGTATTGGCATGTGTTATAATGTTAAAGGGAAACTTCGGTTTTTTTCAACCTGGGCCCTGTTTTCATAATTTTTTCTGTATATGTGAGTGCTGGATAAAACATTTTTTGAGGTCGCGCCAGTATTGAGCAGGGCAGGCAGCCTCCAGCCCAGCTAACGCTCGTACACAGGGCAACTGGCTCTCGTCAAAATTCGGCCTATAAACATGCATTTTTTTCACACTGACAGGCTCAGATAGTTACAATGAGTGTCCGACAACATACTAGAAAGGAGAAATTAACGTATGTCTCTACCTTTAGCTGGAGATCGCTGTGTGTTGTGAGCTGTGTCCAAATCTCACCACGCTACAAATCTCGTTCCGAAATCTCGCGATAACTCGCGACAAAACACCGGTGGAAAAACAGTTACCTGACTGAGGTGAAGAGAGATGACTGAAGTGATTTTCTGCCTCCACTATAAAACTAAAATAACAGTCTTCGGTAATCCAACAGAAAATCACTTCATCATTGATATATAAACTATCAGACTGCGTGGTCGGTAGTAGTGGGTTTCAGTAGGCCTTTAAGGTATTCATGTGTGATTTCCACAAGCGTCTGTACAGACGGAAGAAGGAGAAACACGGGCATGTCTGGATGACTCGCCTCCATATTTCCAGTGGTTAGCTCCGAGTTACGAAACCGCTTTATTATGAAGCTGGCTGTGGCGCATTCTTTCTGACGTCACTTCCTGTGTGGGGCGGGGTTTTTCTGGCGTCACTTCCTCTCCGAACTCAGTTTGTAAACAATCAATGAGTCCATACAAAGCTAAAAACCGGAGATTCAAGAAAAAGACGGCGCACTTACCCGTGTAAAAAATTATTCAAGGAGGGGGAACCTTAAACGATGTATTAGTGTGGCTGACACGATGCTTAGGCTAAATAATTATTCGTTTAAGGGGTTATCCGGCTTAGTGTAGACACGGCCAAAGACACAACAGTCAGGGTGACGGAGAGCAAAACGTTGCACCAACTTTTTCAAGCATCTTTGATTACCTGTAGGTGTTCAATCCGCATATGACTTGATTTGCCTTGTTGCTACTCAGGGTGTGACACAAGACAACTTTGATCTCCGCTTCCTCTCAGATATTACTGGAAATTATAAAGGATTCTTATTTTGGGATTTTCAAAGTCAATGTTTATCAATCAATCAGTGTTTATTTATATAGCCCTAAATCACAAGTGTCTCAAATGGCTGCACAAGCCACAACAACATCCTCGGTTCAGATCCCACATAAGGACAAGGAAAAACTCACAACCCAGTAGGATGTCAATAGAATGACAATGAGAAACCTTGGAGAAGATCGCAGATGTGGGTGACACCCCCACCCCTCTAGGGGAGACCGGATGGGATGCAATGGACGTCGAGTGGGTCTAGCATAATATTGTGAAAGTCCAGAGGAGAAAATAAAAGAAACGGCAGATCAACTGGTCTAAAAAGGGGGTCTATTTAAAGGCTAGAGCAGACCTGGGCATTCTGCGGCCCGCGGGCCACATCCGGCCCTTTGTGCATCCCTGTCCGGCCCGCGTGAGGCCAATCATGAATTACAAAATACATTTAAAAAAGTATCTTATGTCGAGTGTGTAATACAACGGTGCTGCTTTTGTTTTGAAAAGCGTTATTTGTATTACTTCCGTGTGGACGTATGCGCGTGTGTGATTGTGAGTGAATGTGAACAGCGGCAATCACAAATTACAAAATAAAGTTTAAAAAACATCTATGTTGTGCGTACAATACAACTGTGCTGCTTTTATTTTGAAAAGTGTTATTTATGGGCGTATGTCCGGGTGTAACCTGTGAGTGAAGGTGCACAGCGACAAGTGATGAGACGCTAAAAAGAGAAAAGTTGATGACGAATGGCGTGTTTTCAACAAGACATGGACTGCCAAGTATTTCTTTCCAGAAATTAAAGGTAAAGCCGTGTGCTTAATTTGTGGTACACAGGTTGCTGTGTTTAAAGAATATAATTTGAATCGCCACTACATGACGAAGCACGAGGAAAAATACCGGAATCTGTCTGATGAAGAGCGCGTAACGGAGGCCGATGCGTTGATGGTAAAACTGCAAACCCAACAAGGACTTTTTGCCATATTTCACACCCCCAGAGATGCAGCCATCAGGACACGTTTCGTCATTTCTCACAAAATCGCCAGAAAAAGTAAGGCATTTTCTGACGGAGAGTTTATTAAAAAGTGCTTATTGGACTCTGTTGCGCTGATACGCCCGGAGACTTTGACTGTTTTTCGCTGGCTTTAATTGGATGAGAGCTGCGATGTACGTGACACCGCCCAGCTGCTCATCTTCTTACGTGGGATAACTGCAGACTTTCAAATCACGGAGGAGCTGGCAGCCATGCAGTCAATTAAAGGTACAACCACAGGTAATGACTTGTTCACATATGTAAATGCATGTTTGGACATGTTAGGACTGAAATGGGACAAGCTGGCAGGTGTGACAATATAATCCACTTTATTTATATAGCACATTTAAACAACAAAATGTTTCCAAAGTGCTGCACAAAAATATTAAAAACAATATTCAAATATTATCCTTAGCTCCAGCAATGACTGAATAAAAACAAAAAATAATTACATATAAAACCAATATAAAAAACAATTATAAAATAAATATGATTAAAAACGATGGTTGTCCAAATCTGACGGGGTAAAAATGTTGGATAATGCAGGATAAAATGACATAAATTAACCCTGTGCAGAAATGGACATTTTTGCATTGTATTATACATCAGGAAGTGTTGTGTAAGACAGTGTTAAAAATAAAACCATCAAAAGCAATCTGCTTTTGTATAAAGTTAAGTTAGGTTAAATGCAATTATTATTATTATTATTATTTATCTTACGGTATATCAAAAATAATATTGAGCAACATTTAATTGAAATATTGTCGGTGTGGCCCTCCAGCAGGGCTCGGGTTGCTTATGCGGCCCCCGGTAAAAATTAATTGCCCACCCCTGGGCTAGAGTATACAAATGACTTTTAAGATGGGACTTACCGTATTTTTCTGAGTATAAGTCGCTCCGGAGTATAAATCGGACCGGCCGAAAATTCATAATAAAGAACGAAAAAAACATATATAAGTCGCACTGGAGTATAAGTCGCATTTTTGGGGGAAATTTATTTGATAAAACCCAACACCAAGAATAGACATTTGAAAGGCAATTTAGTGAACAACAGGTTGAATAAGTGTATGTTATATGACGCATAAATAACCAACTGAGAACGTGCCTGGTATGTTAACGTAACATATTATGGTAAGAGTCATTCAAATAACTATAACATATAGAACATGCTATACGTTTACCAAACAATCTGTCACTCCTAATCGCTAAATCCCATGAAATCTTATACGTCTAGTCTCTTACGTGAATGAGCTAAATAATATTATTTGATATTTTACGGAAATGTGTTAATAATTTCACACATAAGTCGCTCCTGAGTATAAGTCGCACCCCCGGCCAAACTATGAAAAAAACTGCGACTTATAGTCTGAAAAATAGGGTAAATGCTTGTACTGAGGTAGCATCTCTAACTGTTACCGGGAGGGCATTCCATAGTACTGAAACCCAAATAGAAAAATTGTTATAATGTAAAACTTACAAACGTTGCTTGGAGTGATGAACGGAGAATCCATACGAGTATAAAAACGCTATGAACGGCCAGAACACTTCTACTTTTGGTAGAACGGACTAAATGGATGGACTCTGCAGTAAGCAAACTCGTCCAAAAGATGGCACCATAGCACAGACAATAACACACCTTATCAGTGTGTTTGCGCGGTATTTTTGAAAAGTATCGCATTATGGCCATTAGCAAATGCAAATCCATGAATTTGCCGCACCGTTCTATAATCCACAGGGTTCGAAACGTAGGAAAAATGTAGCGGCTTATAGTCCGGAATTTCACGGTAGTCGGATGTTCCTGTCATAGATGTTTGCTCTACCACTGCACAATTAGCGCCCATGTGGCATAAAGGCTTTAGCGGTGCCAGGGTAATTGCAGCTAAATTTAATTAATGAGAATAAATGTCTGTCAACATGCCATGGGCTGCTATATGCTTGTTATCAGTATTTAACTTCTATTTCACACCTGTCTTAATGTCTTCAAATTAAACAGACCTTGTTATGAAGCTCCAAATGGAATCCTCATTGATATATATCCTTGTTCAGTCAGTATTCGTATTTTTTAAACATGGCATTAAAGACAATCCTCCTGAACTAAATATTGACCTCTTGACTCTTCCATGGATAACATCTCTCTCTTCCAGAAGAAAAGATTAGACAATATGTTCACATTACCAAGGGGAGGTGTATTAGAAGAAGGTAAAGGGAGAATAATATACAGTAATGGAAACAGTACATACATGGCGGGGACCTCCTATTTATGTATGAAATTATGATTGTACTTTATTTTAATCTGGTCCTATGGGTACCTTGTGATTGTGCAATACTGAAATTATTCAAATAATACATTATTGTGCACGCCGCTAATAGCTAGCTAGCCACTAGCACTCTAATCGCCCGCTGGCAACTAAGATGTTAATCGCTACCTGGCAACTGGCGCATTAATTGCTAGCTGACAAATATCGCATTAATTGCTAGGTGGCAACTAGCGCGTTAATCGCTAGCTGGCAACGAGAGAGCTAATTGCTATCTGGCAACTAACACACTAATTGCTAACTGACAACTCGCGTGCCAGTCGGGAAAATGCATTTTTAGACAATATGATTTGCCTGAGCAGCTAGGAGACACCGAGAGTTACAAGCGGTAGAACATTTTTTTAGACCAGTTGATCTGCCGTTTCTTTTCTTTTTTACTCTGCCCCCCTCTCCCTTGTGGAGGCGGGGGAACAGGTCCGGTGGCCATGGATAAGGTGCTGGCTGTCCAGAGTCGGGACCCGGGGCTGACCGCTCGCCTGTGCATCGGTTGGGGACATCTCTGCGCTGCTGACCCGTCTCCGCTCGGGATGGTCTCCTGCTGGCCCCACTATGGACTGGACTCTCACTATTATGTTAGATCCACTATGGACTGGACTCTCACTATTATGTTAGATCTACTATGGACGGGACTCTCACTATTATGTTAGATCCACTATGGACTGGACTCTCACTATTATGTTAGATCTACTATGGACTGGACTCTCACTATTATGTTAGATCCACTATGGACTGGAATCTCACTATTATGTTAGATCCACTATGGACTGGAATCTCACTATTATGTTAGATCCACTATGGACTGGACTCTCACTATTATGTTAGATCCTCTATGGACTGGACTCTCACTATTATGCTAGATCCACTATGGACTGGCCTCTCACTATTATGTTAGATCCACTATGGACTGGACTCTCACTATTATGTTAGATCCACTATGGACTGGACTCACACTATTATGTTAGATCCACTATGGACTGGGCTCACACTATTATGTTAGATCAACTATGGACTGGACTCTCACTATTATGTTGGATCCACTATGGACTGGAATCACTCTATTATGTTAGATCTACTATGGACTGGACTCTCACTATTATGTTAGATCCACTATGGACTGGACTCTCACTATTATGTTGGATCCACTATGGACTGGACTCTCACTATTATGTTAGATCCACTATGGACTGGACTCTCACTATTATGTTAGACCAACTATGAAATGGACTCTCACTATTATGTTAGATCCACTACGGACTGGACTCTCACTATTATGTTAGATCCACTACGGACTGGACTCTCACTATTATGTTAGATCCACTATGGACTGGACTCTCACTATTATGTTAGACCAACTATGAAATGGACTCTCACTATTATGTTAGATCCACTACGGACTGGACTCTCACTATTATGTTAGATCCACTATGGACTGGACTCTCACTATTATGTTAGACCCACTATGGAATGGACTCTCACTATTATGTTAGATCCACTATGGACTGGACTCTCACTATTATGTTAGACCCACTACGGACTGGACTCTCACTATTATGTTAGATCCACTATGGACTGGACTTTCACAATATTATGCTAGACCCACTCGACGTCCATTGCATCCGGTCTCCCCTAAAGGGCTGGGGTCACCCACATCTGCGGTCCTCTCCGAGGTTTCTCATAGTCTTTTATATTGACATCCAACTGGGTTGTGAGTTTTTCCTTGCCCTTATGTGGGATCTGAGCCGAGGATGTCGTTGCTGCTTGTGCAGCCCTTTGAGACACTTGTGATTTAGTGCTATATAAATAAACATTGATTGAGTGATTAAGAATGGATTAGAAAGGACATATTTTAAAAGATATTAATAATTGTATTTTATTTTATTTTAATTTTTTTAACATTTTGGACACTGGCGGGCCGTGATTTGGGGACCCCTCAACTAGAGCGTCAATCGCCAGCGAGCAACTACAGGGCTAATTGTTTGCTGATAACTAGCGCACTGATCTCTAGCTGGCAACTAGCGCGGCAATCGCTAGTTGACAACTGGGCCGTTCATCGCTAGCTGAACACGAGAGCGCCAATCCTTAGCTGGCAACTTGAGTGCTAATTGCTAGCTGACAGCTAGAGCGCTAATATCTAGCTAACTTAAATGCTAACATGAATTGATTGATTGATTGAGTGATTGGGACTTTAATTAGTAGATTGCACAGTACAGTACATATTCCGTACAATTGACCACTAAATGGTAACACCCGAATACGTTTTTCAACTTGTTTAAGTCGGGGTTCACGTCAATCAATTCAAATAATCAATTCATGGTAAATGAATATGATTATATATCATTTATTAAAGACACATAAAGGTTTTACATTTGTGAAAAAGTGTGGTCCTCTGCGGACCCCAGGGGGACGCAGACCCCTGTTGAAGACCTCTGGATTAACCAATAAATACAATGCTACTTGTAAATGTGCCTGACTGTAGATGAAATAGGGTGGTGATGTTGGCGGGGAGGGGGTTTAGCAGCCGTCACTGCTAACAGGAAGTGACAGTGTGCAGAGAGGTCCTAATTACCGTCTCACTTGAATAATTGTCGTTTCTACAGAACGTATTCCCTCGGAAGACCTTGGGACTGAGCACACATGGTGCCTTTAGCCTAAATAAGATATTCCAAAGTTTCGTCAAATCTGATGATGCATTTCAATAGACAATGTGGATAAAGACATGTAAAACTATTATTTGTATCACTTAATCGCATGACTTTGTCACCATGTTTGTTGATCAAAATCAAAACTGATATTCTTAGCATTAAGAGCAAAAAAGAAATATAAAAGTCACCTTTCATTTCCATAGACACTGATGTGTACTTCCGCTCTTGTCATCCTCGTCCGGACCGAAGGGTGACACGGCAGTGCGGCTGGATCAAACGAGACGTCGGAGAAACAATTATTTTAATCACTTAAAGGCCTACTGAAATTAATTTTTTTTATTCAAACGGGGATAGCAGATCTATTCTATGTGTCATACTTGATCATTTCGCGATATTGCCATATTTTTGCTGAAAGGATTTAGTATAGAACAATGACGATAAAGATCGCAACTTTTGGTATCTGATAAAAAAAAAGGCTTGCCCCTACCGGAAGTAGCGTGACTTAGTCAATTGAACATATTCGCAAAGTTCCCTATTGTTTACAATGATGGCCGCCAGAAGTGAGAGAGATTCGGACCGAGAAAGCGACGATTTCCCCATTAATTTGAGCGAGGATGAAAGATTTGTGGATGAGGAAAGTGCAAGTGAAGGACTAGTGGGGAGTGGAAGCGATTCAGATAGGGAAGATGCTGTGAGAGCCGGGGGTGACCTGATATTCAGCTGGGAATGACTACAACAGTAAATTAACACAAGACATATATATACTCTATTAGCCACAACACAACCAGGCTTATATTTAATATGCCACAAATTAATCCCGCATAAAAACACCTAGGTGTTTGTTGTACTAGCTCCTAGCTACTAGCTACTAGCTCGAGATAGTTATAGCTCGAGCGGGTTATATGGACGGGATCCCGTCCATAAAACCCGCCAATACAATTCAAACACCTGCACAACACACACATTCACTCAGCCCAAAGGACCGTTCACCTAACCCAAGGTTCATAAAGCTTATATATTTAACCAAAGTTACGTACGTGACACGCACGTAAGGGCACGCGATCAAATGTTTGGAAGCGTGCGGGTGGGACCTGATATTCAGCTGGGAATGACTACAACAGTAAATAAACACAAGACATACATATACTCTATTAGCCACAACACAACCAGGCTTATATTTAATATGCCACAAATTAATCCCGCATAACAAACACCTAGGTGTTTGTTATGCTAGCTCCTAGCTCCTAGCTACTAGCTCGAGCTAGTTATAGCAAGCGATCAAATGTTTGGAAGCGTACTCACGGTATCGCGTCTGCGTCTGTGTATCCAAATCAAAGTCCTCCTGGTAAGAGTCTCTGTTGTCCGAGTTCTTCAATCTTGACTGCATCTTTCGGGAATGTAAACAATGAAACACCGACTGTGTTGTGTTGCTGACTTCCCTCGCAAAATACTCCGCTTCGCACCGACTTTCTTCTTTGCTTGCTCAGCTTCTTTCTCCATAATGCAATGAACAAATTGCAACAGATTCACCAACACAGATGTCCAGAATACTGTGGAATAATGAGATGAAAACAGAGCTATTTCGTATTGGCTTCAATGGGGAAGCCATACCTCTGTTCTACTGGCTACGTCACGCGCATACGTCACCCTCCAAAGGAGTTTTCAACCGGAAGTTTAGCGGGAAATTTAAAATTGCACTTTATAAGTTAACCCGGCCGTATTGGCATGTGTTGCAATGTTAAGATTTCATCATTGATATATAAACTATCAGACTGCGTGGTTGGTAGTAGTGGCTTTCAGTAGGCCTTTAATTGCATGAGGAGGTCAAGTCAAAAAAAAGTAGGCACTCCTAACTTGGAGAAGCCAAACCATCAGTTTTATATTCCTCCTTTCTGTCTGTCTGTGTGTGTGTGTGTGTGTACTAAGTCAGGAGAGCACACCCTGACCATGAAAGGAGATGTGCAAAAAGTCAGTGTTCAATAACCAAAAAAAAACAATTAGGGGTATTTTATTTGAACTAAGCAAAATTATCTGCCAATAGAACAAGAAAATTTGTCTTGTCAAGACTTTCCAAAACAAGTAAAATTAGCTAACCTCAATGAACCCAAAAATACCTAAAAATAAATATATTCTCACTAATAACAAGTGCACTTTTCTTGGTAGACAAAAAAAACGAGACCTTTTTTCTCAATATGTTGGAAAATATTCTTAAATGAAGTAAATGCTAGTGCCATTATCTTGACATAATGATATGCGCTCGGCATTATATTTCTTGAAACCAGCAAACCGTTTTCAAATCATTAGTGCCGCGCTACTTTATTGGTACCGGTGTACTGTACAACCCTACACCGTAGCCGGTGTGTGAGAAAAACATCAGTAGAAAAGGACACAAAATACAATACAAGCTGCCTACTTAATTTTTCAGTCGTTTTTGAGCGCCGTGCAGAATAAAAATAAGGACAGTCAATTGTAAAAAAAAAACACTAAAGACAATTATATATTATAGCAGATTACAGTATGTTAATTTTTCGATGACGTCATGGTGACCACGCCCCCACCGCCACAGGTATCTTGGCAGTCTAGAGCACAGGTGTTAAACTCAAGGCCCGTGAGAAAAAAAAATACATGTACTCCATGTAGTCGCAAATTATGTTAACATAAATATTGTCTAATTATGCAAAAATATATTATCAAACATTCAAACCATTTTTAAATAGAAATAAATACTAATAATAATGATTTCAAAGCAAGTTATCCATCAAATTGTACAATGTAAAAGTAGCAATAGATTTCATGGTAAAATTGTGAAATTTACTGTGTTTTTTACAGCATTTTCTCGAAATGATACCCTAAGGGTATCATTTCGCTGGGATGTTGTGGGATGTTACAAATAAGTGTTTGATGAGCATTCCTCAACTTTCTCCGTCTTTTTTGCCACCTGTGCCAGCTTTTTTTTTAAACGTGTTGCAGGCATCAAAGTACAAATGAGCTAATATTTGCAAAAAAATAACAACGTTTTCCCGTTTCAACGTAAAGTATCTTGTCTTTGCAGTCAATTCAATTGAATATAGGTTGAAAAAGATTTGCAAATCATTGTATTCTGTTTTTATTCACCATTTACACAACGTGCCATTTTCACTGGTTTTGGGCAGAAATGTCCGATAATATCGGACTGCCGATATTATCGGCCGATAAATGCTTTAAAATGTGATACAGGAAATTATCGGTATTGGTTTCAAAAAGTAAAATGTATGACTTTTTAAAACGCCGCTGTGTACACGGACGTAGGGAGAAGTACAGAGCGCCAATAAACCTTAAAGGCACTTCCTTTGCGTGCTGGCCCAATCATACAATATCTACAGGTTTTCACACATACAAGTGAATGCTATGCATACTTGGTCAACAGCCATACAGGTCACACTGAGGGTGGACCGTATAAACAACTTTAACACTGTTACAAATATGCGCCACACTGTGAACCCACACCAAACAAGAATGACAAACACATTTCGGGAGAACATCCGCACCGTAACACAACATAAACACAACAGAACAAATACCCAGAACCCCTTGCAGCACTAACTCTTCCGGGACGCTACAATATACACCCCCCGCTTCCCCCTACAACCCCCTCCCTTACACTTCAACCCCGACCCCCCCCCCAACCCCGCCCACCTCAACCTCCTGTTTTGAGGAATGTTAAAAAAAATAATGCACTTTGTGACTTCAATAATAAATATGGCAGTGCCATGTTGGCATTTTTTTCCATAACTTGAGTTGATTTATTTTGGAAAACCTTGTTACATTGTTTAATGCATCCAGCGGGGCATCACAACAAAATTAGGCATAATAATGTGGTAATTCCACGACTGTATATATCGGTATCGGTTGATATCGGTAATTAAGAGTTGGACAATATCAGGATATCGGCAAAAAAGCCATTATCGGACATCTCTAGTTTTGGGTTTTGTACTTTGATGTGCTTCAGATGATTTTTACCATGAATCCGGAGTGATTTGGGTTGTGGTTGAGACTTCCAACGCCATTTTAAATGTCCATTCTGTATAAAAACATGACCGAATCTCAGATGACGGCCTTGTAAAAAAAAAAAAGAAAAAAAAAGCGAGGCCGTCTTTAGCCATCTTGACATAAGAGGCGGGTGATGACGACGGTTGTTAGCTTTTTGAGACCCTGTCCTGTTGAAAATGTAATTGTGACACGCTGAATAATGCAGCAGTGGCTAGTGCCTTCAGTGCAGGGCAATTGAAGTGAATGAAAGTCTTCTCTGTCAGGGTTTTACCATTCAAAGCGCATCGGCTTCTCGTTTCCATGGCACCCTTTTCCTCTCTCTCTCGCCGCGTGTGCGTGTGCCAGTGCTATGTTTCCACCAGTGGGCAAGAGTGTGAGCAAGCGCGGGAGGGTAGGTACGGAGTGACAGACACACACAGAGTGCGACTGAAGGCTTTTAGCAGTGGTTATCTCGCTTTTGCATAAAGTCCCCTTTGGATTCCGCAGCGTGAGGATGCTTTCCAAAAAAAATAAAAAATGACACATCAGCCAAGTCGTATAGAAGCCTGATTGGGTTGGTACTCATGTAATGTGTACAGACATGTCTCATCTGCATTTGTCTCCTTCAAAAAACTGACAGTTTTGATCATGGGTGCAAAATTGGATACGGCTCTTGGAATGGCTTGGGAGGCTTTCCCTTTGAGTCACCAGGATCCTGAGGAGCGCCAATCAATAGAGCACAAGTCAATCAGTGGGAGCCAATAGTGTCATGATGAACAGTGCTTTGCAGTTATACACGATCAGGGGTGTCCAAAGTGCGGCCCGGGGGCCATTTGCGGCCCGCAGCTAATAGTTTACCGGCCCGCCACACGTTCTGGAAATGCTATTGCAAAAATTAAAAAAAACATTAAAAAAAGTGGAATGAGGTGAAATCTGACTAGAAAAAGTTGCAATGTTGACACAAAGCTGCCATGCAGGCTGTTTTTTTTCTTTATTTTTCTTTTTTTTGCCATTTCTCAAAAAATAAAAAAAATAACTCAATGTTATAATGAATTATTGACCTATTCAAGGCTCCAATTATTTCAAATATTTAACTTTAAAATGTTTTATGTGGAAAATATGGTGTGGTTGCCATACAAAAACATCAATGTTTTCTTTGACAAAAGAGCATAAAACAAACACAATAATAGTTCAAACGTAAAATCGACAGATATATCTGAAGTTGATCTCGTAACTTAATTGTTGAAAGTAAAAAAACAACTAATAAAAATGTATTATGAATGGGACACCTTTTGGGTCCCAAATATATTTAATGGGATTTTATTTGTCTTTTCACTGTGATTACTCAAAAATAATAATGAATTAAAATCAATGGTGTCTTGCATTATTGATGTTTTTAAGGCTCCAATTAATTCACATCAAACATTGCTTTCTGAATGTTTTGGGCAGTGGGGGAAATACTGCATATTTCAGTTTTATTATAAAAAACAAAGTTGTCTTTGACAGAAAAGGCATAAAACCTTTTTTTTTTTTTTTTTACTTTATTTCAACCTGAAGTTGATATACTGTAGAGATTTACTGTAAGCGTTAAAAAAATAAAACATATATATACACTACCGTTCAAAAGTTTGGGGTCACCCAAACAATTTTGTGGAATAGCCTTAATTTCTAAGAACAAGAATAGACTGTCGAGTTTCAGATGAAAGTTCTCTTTTTCTGGCCATTTTGAGCGTTTAATTGACCCCACAAATGTGATGCTCCAGAAACTCAATCTGCTCAAAGGAAGGTCAGTTTTGTAGCTTCTGTAACGAGCTAAACTGTTTTCAGATGTGTGAACATGATTGCACAAGGGTTTTCTAATCATCAATTAGCCTTCTGAGCCAATGAGCAAACACATTGTACCATTAGAACACTGGAGTGATAGTTGCTGGAAATGGGCCTCTATACACCTATGTAGATATTGCACCAAAAACCAGACATTTGCAGCTAGAATAGTCATTTACCACATTAGCAATGTATAGAGTGTATTTCTTTAAAGTTACGACTAGTTTAAAGTTATCTTCATTGAAAAGTACAGTGCTTTTCCTTAAAAAATAACAACATTTCAATGTGACCCCAAACTTTTGAACGGTAGTGTATATAATAATTTGACTTGGTTTTTTTTACATTTTAATGACTTAGACCCTTTATGGTCCCCGGGAGCCCTAAAGGTAAAAAAAAAAAAAAATCCATATATTTTGTTATGGTTTGAAAATGAAAAATATCAAAATGGCCCCCGCATGCTTTAATTTTTCCGTGTGCGGCCCTCAGTGGAAAAAGTTTGGACACCCCTGCACTATATTAAGGGTTCAATATGATGTGGGCCCACCTTTTGCAGCTATTACAGCTTCAACTCTTCTGGGAAGGCTGTCCACAAGGTTGCGGAGTGTGTTTATAGGAATTTTCCACCATTCTTCCAAAAGCACATTGGTGAGGTCACACACTGATGTTGGTGGAGAAGGCCTGGGCTCTCAGTCTCCGTTCTAATTCATCCCGAAGGTGTTCTATCTGGTTCAGGTCAGGACTCTGTGTAGGCCAGTCAAGTTCACCCACACCAGACTCTGTCATCCATGCCTTTATGGACCTTGCTTTGCGCACTGGTGCACAGTCATGATGGAAGAGGAAGGGGCCCGCTCCAAAACTGTTCCCACAAGTTTGGGAGCATGGAATTGTCCGAAATGTTTTGGTATCCTGGAGCATTCAAATATCCTTTCACTGTAACTAAGGGGCCAAGCCCAACTCCTGAAGTAACAACCCCACACCATAATTCCTCCTCCACCAAATTTCACACCCGGCACAATGCAGTCCGGAATGTAGCGTTCTCCTGGCAACCTCCAAAGTGTGATGCATCACTCCAGAGAAGGCATCTCCACTGGTCTAGAGTCCAGTGGTGACGTGCTTTACACCACTGCATCCGACGCTTTGCATTGGACTTGGTGATGCATGGCTTAGATGCAGCTGCTTGGCCCTGGGAACCCCTTCCATGAAGTTCTCTGCGTACTGTACGTGGGCTAATTGGAAGGTCACATGAAGTTTGGAGCTCTTTGCACTATGCGCTTCAGCATCCGCTGACCCTTCTATGCCAGTTTATGTGGCCTACCACTTCGTGGCTGAGTTGCTGTTGTTCCCAAACTCTTCCATTTTCTTCTAATAAAGCCGACAGTTGACTTTGGAATTTTTAGGAGCGGAGAAATTTCACGACTGGATTTGTTGCACAGGTGGCATCCCGTGACAGTTCCACGCTGGAAATCACTGAGAGCGGCCCATTCTTTCACAAATGTTTGTAGAAACAGTCTCCATGCCTAAGTGCTTGATTTTATACACCTGTGACCGGGCCAAGTGATTAGGACACCTGATTCTGATCATTTCGATGGGTGGCCAAATACTTTTGGCAATATAGTGTATGTGTAAGACTAGAGCTTATACATGAACACTATTTTTATCTATAGTTACAAAAAGTGCAGTTACGTATCATAGCCATCAGGTGCCATCTTGCAAAATTCTTACATTTATTTTAATTGTTTATGTGTTATGTTCATAAGGTATAATGTATAATAATGTATCTTTATTTATTTATTATTATTTTATTTCTGCCACATTACTTTGCTTATAACGCCTGTATTGCTATCATATACACATTCATTTTCAACTTGAGACAACTTGTCCAGGGCGTGACCTGCCGTCCACCCGAGTGCAGCCCCTCCGCGACTCCGAAAGGGACAAGCGGTAAAAAAATGGATGGGCAGTACATAAAACAGTGTTCTTTCCTACGATAACGCTTCTTCTTCAAAGGAAATCATTTTGAGTGGTTTTTTTTCAAATAAAACTCGGTTAAAAATTTCAGCATAAGTTGGCTCGGGTGTTACAGCGGCCGTACCAGCAACTGGAGGGTTCCAGGTCCGATTCCCGCTTCCGCCATCCCAGTCATCACCGTTGTGTCCTTGGACAAGACAATTTACCCACCTTCTCCCAGAGCCCCCCACACTGGTTTAAATGTAGATTAAAGATGTAGATAATGGCTTTCACTATGTAAAGCGCTTTGAGTCACAAGAGAAATAGCACTATATAAATATAATTCACTTCACTTCAATAAGTACTTTCTGAAAATGTACAACATTTAAAAAAATACTGATAACGATACCCGTGATGATTTTGGTCACAATAACCGTAATAAGAAAAGACAAACAAAAGACGAACATAGGAAAGGCTTTGCAAAAACTAAACTAAAACTGACAAGTTTCACAAAAACAGAATGCTGGAACACAGCAAAACTCACGGCAGGAGGAAAGAGTGTCTACATGAACTCTAAACATTCTAAACCAGGGATGTCCAAAGTGCGGCCCGCAGGTCATTTTTTAACGGCCCCACGGCCCATTTTAAAATACGATTAAAAAAAATGAAAAACATAAAAAGTGGTATGAAAGACCAAACAGGTGAAATGTAACAAGAAGATGTTGCAATGTTTACTCTAATAACACAAAGCTGCCATGCAAGCTGTTTCTTTCTTTAAAAAAAAAAAAAGAATGAAAATCAATGATATTATGAATTATTGACCTACTCAAGGCTCGAAATACGTCACATTAAATATTGCACTTTGAGATATTTTTTGGGAAAATGTTGCATATTTTGTGTTTGCCATATAAAAAATTGAGGGAATGTTTCCGTCAGCATGTCTGTGATGTGGACGTAATTTTGATATATTGCAGATACAACCGCGGACAGTCATCTACAAAATGTGCAAATAGTAAGAGGACAGTGGCGGTTTTTAAGAAGAGAAAGTTCAACTGGAGGAGTGCAAAGAAAGTGTGACCGCATGTCGCTTGCCTCTTTCTTCAGGGACATCGAGAGACAGAAGTCTCTAAACACGACTACATTTTATAATAACACCAGAAGATTAGATTTGCTGTTCGTAGTTTTGAATTTAAAAAGTCATTAAGTCTCTAGAATGACCCTTGAAGTACATTGTACAATAAGCAACAACAATCTAATTAATAATAAAATATTTGTTTTTGAATGTACAGTCGTGGTCAAAAGTTGACATACACTTGTAAAGAACATAATGTCATGGCTGTCTTGAGTTTCCAATCATTTTTACAACTCTTATTTTTTTGTGATAGAGTGATTGCAGCACATACTTGTTGGTCACGAAAACATTCGTAAAGTTTGGTTCTTTGATGAATTTATTATGGGTCTACTGAAAATGTGAGCAAATCTGCTGGGTCAAAAGTATACATACAGCAATGTTAATATTTGATTCCATGTCCCTTGGCAAGTTTCACGGCAATAAGGTGCTTTTAGTAGCCATCCACAAGCTTCTGGTCGAATTTTTGACCACTCCTTTTGACAAAATTGGTGCAGTTCAGCTAAATGTGTTGGTTTTCTGACATGGACTTGTTTCTTCAGCATTGTCCACACGTTTAAGTCAGGACTTTGGGAAGGCCATGCTAAAACCTTAATTCTAGCCTGATTTAGCCATTCTATTACCACTTTTGAGGTGTGTTTGGGGTCATTGTCCTGTTGGAACACCCAACTGCGCCCAAGACCCAACCTCCGGGCTGATGATTTTAGGTTTTCCTGAAGAATTTGGAGGTAATCCTCCTTTTTCATTGTCCCATTTACTCTCTGTAAAGCACCAGTTCCATTGGCAGCAAAACAGGCCCAGAGCATAATACTACCACCACCATATTGCTAGGTATTGTGTCCAAACAGCTCAAGTCTTGTTTCATCTGACCACAGAACTTTCCTCCAGAAGGTCTTATCGGTGTCCATCTGTCTTGAACAGTTTGCTTGAAGAGTGATGCGTTCCAAGTGTTATTTGCTGTACAATAATAATATGACCCCTCCTATACATTTCCCTCGTTCTCTTATGTAAAATGGTGCCATTGAAACAAGACGAGCCTGCGTACTGAAAGCACTAATTGTTTACCTCAACGAAGACCCTGAAAACCTCATAAGAGACTACTTTGTAAGCATTTTCTTCACTGCTTTGTACATTATTTCTCTCCAGAAACTAAAAATGGGATTGCTTTTTTTACCTTTTGAAGCTGTCTTCAAAGGCCTACTGAAATGAATTTTTTTTTATTTAAACGGGGATAGCAGATCCATTCTATGTGTCATACTTGATCATTTCGCGATATTGCCATATTTTTGCTGAAAGGTTTTAGTAGAGAACATCGGCGATAAAGTTCGTAACTTTTGGTCTCTGATAAAAAAAGCCTTGCCTGTACTGGAAGTAGCGTGACGTCGCAGGTTAAAGGGCTCCTCACATTTCCCCATTGTTTACACCAGCAACGAGAGCGATTCGGACCGAGAAAGCGACGATTACCCCATTAATTTGAGCGAGGATGAAAGATTTGTGGATGAGGAACGTAAGAGTGAAGGACTAGAGTGCAGTGCAGGACGTATCTTTTTTCGCTCTGACCGTAACTTAGGTAAAAGGGCTCATTGGATTCCACACTTTCTCCTTTTTCTATTGTGGATCACGGATTTGTATTTTAAACCACCTCGGATACTATATCCTCTTGAAAATGAGAGTCGAGAACGCGAAATGGACATTCACAGTGACTTTTATCTCCACGACAATACATCGACGAAGCACTTTAGCTACGGAGCTAACGTGATAGCATCGTGTTTAAATGCAGATAGAAACGAAAGAAATAAGCCCCTGACTGGAAGGATAGACAGCAGATCAACAATACTACTATCAGGAGACACCGAACCAAACACTGGACCTGTAACCACACGGTTAATGCTGTGCCGCCTGTCGAAGCCTAGCAATGCTGTTGCTAACGACGCCATTGAAGCTAACTTAGCTACGGGACCTCGTCAGAGCAAAGATAAAAACATTAGCGCTCCACCTACGCCAGCCCTCATCTACTCATCAACACCCGTGCTCACCTGCGTTCCAGCGATCGACGGCGCGACGAAGGACTTCACACGATCATCGATGCGGTCGGCGGCTAGCGTCGGATAGCGCATCTGCTATCCAAGTCAAAATCCTCCTGGTTGTGTTGCTGCAGCCAGCCGCTAATACACCGATCCTACCTACAGCTTTCTTCTTTGCAGTCTCCATTGTTCATTAAACAAATTGCAAAAGATTCACCAACACAGATGTCCAGAATACTGTGGAATTTTGCGATGAAAACAGAGCTGTTTATATTGAGATACAATGGTGTCCGAATACTTCCGCTTCAACCATTGACGTCACGTGCAAACGTCATCATACATAGACGTTTTCAACCGGAAGTTTCCCGGGAAATTTAAAATTGCACTTTATAAGTTAACCCGGCCGTATTGGCATGTGTTGCAATGTTAAGATTTCATCATTGATATATAAACTATCAGACTGCGTGGTCGGTAGTAGTGGCTTTCAGTAGGCCTTTAAACAAACTATACCACAGAAGAACAGTAACAGACTTGGGGCATACCCACACCTACACACAATTAATTTTTAATAGATGAGTTTATTATTTTTTGGATGGGAAAACATCCCTTCTCACTAACCTTAATAGCAGTGGGCCCCATTCAGCAACCCTTCTTAAGAACACATTTTGTTCTTAGGCCCTCTTACGAAGTTTTTAAGGACATTTTTGTATTCACCAATGTTTTCTTAGCTGGGATTTGTTCGTAGGTAAGAACAAAATCTACGAGTGTTCTAGAGCACTCTTAGGGTGTCCTATCTGTTCTTTTTTCATTTCATTTCATTCATGTTTATTTCGAATATGTAGACAAAACAAAAACAACAAATTTTGAAAAAAGAACAACAAAAAAGCCATTCAAGAATGAATAACGAAAACAATAATAATAATAATAATAGTAATAATAAAAAGCAAAAGAAACAAGAAATAAAAATAAACATTAATGTAAACATATCCGAAAAGGAGTGAGAAGAAGTAAAAACGTATGTACTCCCACCAATCTTATTACTTACTGTATGTTTAATAATAATAATAATAATAATAGTATATAAAAATGTTATGTCATATAAATACATATACATATATAAGTATGTACATATACATATATATATATATATACCTCCAACATACATTAAACACGTATCTATGAATGTGACACAACAGCGTGTATACATAGTATACATATACACACACATACAAACCTACTGACTCTTAGTGCAGTTCACTATATCCTGTGAACAATATATTTTTGTACATTCTTTTAAAAACATTGATGCTTGGACTTTGCTTATGTACTTCGCTCAGATTGTTCCACAACTTGACACCTGTGATGGAAATGCGAAAACTTTTCATGGTGGAATTTCTCATCTGAATTTTAAAATTGAGTTCTCTCCTCAAACTATGCCCCCCCCCCCTCACGTTCACTAAACATGTTTTGAATGTTCAGTGGTAACAAATGGTTCCTAGCCCTGTACATAGTTATTGCTGTTTGATATGAGACAATGTCGGTGAATTTTAATAATTTAGACTGTAGAAATAGTGCATTGGTGTGTTCCAGATAGCCGACCTTGTGAATGGTCCTTACTGCTCTTTTTTGTAAAATGATTAGTGACTGTAACAAACTTTTGTAATTGTTACCCCAGACTTCAGTACAGTCGTTTAAGTATGGCAAGACTAAAGAACAGTAGAGAGTGTGGAGTGACTTATGATCCAGAACCTGCTTTGCTTTGTTTATGACTGCTATACTTCTTGCTACTTTGTATTTTACATGTGTAATATGTGCTTTCCAGCTGAGCTTGTCGTCAATTGTTACACCAAGGAATTTGATTTTGTGCACTTGTTCAATAGCCACCCCATCAATTTCTATCTTCAACTGTGTGTTTAACCTGAACCTGCCAAAGAACATAAACTTGGTCTTGCTCACATTCAAAGATAATTTGTTCCAGTCAAACCAAAATTTCAGTTTATACAACTCTTCATTTATGTTCTTTTGTAATGTATCTAGATCATCACCAGAGCAAAATACATTAGTGTCATCTGCGAAAAGTACCATAGACAGCAACTTGGATACTTGGCAAATATCATTTATGTACAGTATAAAAAGTTTTGGTCCCAATACTGACCCCTGGGGGACTCCACAAGCAATATCCAAGCAATTTGAGCTATGGTTTCCCAGCTTCACAAACTGTTTCCGTCCGTCCAAATAGCTTTTTATCCAGTCTATTGCCATACCTCTTATACCAATTTTCTCCAGTTTATTAATTAATATATTGTGATTGATAATGTCAAAAGCTTTTCTGAGGTGAATGAAGATGCCAATTGCGTATTGATGATTATCAATTGCGTCTGTGATTCTTTCAATGGATTCCATCAATGCCTGAGAAGTTGATCTTTTAGTTCTAAAACCATATTGACTCTCTGAGAGTACATTATATTTTTCCAGGAATGAATCTAATCTGCTATTAAATAGTTTCTCCAATATTTTTGAAAATTGAGGCAGTAGTGAGACAGGTCTGTAGTTTGTGAAGAGGTGTTTGCTCCCATTTTTATACAGTGGAATGACCTTTGCTATTTTCATTTGATTTGGAAATGAACCGGTTTGAAACGATAAATTGCATATGTGAGTAAGTGGCTTAGAAATCCCCTCAATGATCAGTTTGACCAATGACATGTCAATATCATTAAAATCTGTTGATTGTTTGTTTTTACAGTTTTTTACTATGTCCAATATTTCCTTCTCTTCAACTATCTCAAGGAACATTGAGCATGGATTTCTCTGCACCAGATCCCCCATATGCTCTCCTTCCACCCCTCGATCCATAATTTTACTCTCTAGATCAGGGCCTACTTTAACAAAAAAGTGATTGAAGCGATCTGCCACCTCCTCCATATTGTAATTTTCAATATCATCTTCTTTGAAATATTTAGGTAAGCTGTTTTGTTTGACACCATCTCTTATTATACTGTTTAATATGTTCCATATCCCTTTTATATTATCTTTATTACGCTCTAGTTTATTCTTGTAGTATTCTTTCTTACTTATCCTTATAATACTGATTAACTTATTTTTATATTTTTTATATTTATCCTCAGCTTCTTTGGTTCTCTGTCTAATAAAATTCCTGTATAATGCATTTTTCTTTTTACAAGCATTTTGCAAACCTTTCGTTAACCATGGACAGTTATCATATGCTCTTGTTTTGTTGTATTCTTTGAAATGGACAATGTTTATCATACTTTGACTTAAATATTTCCAAAAATATATTATAAGCACTGTCCACATCTTTTTCATTATAAATCATATCCCAGTTCAGTGATACTAGATCCTGTATTAACATATTAATTGATTTGTCTGTCTTTATTCGCCTAAATATTTTTTGTTTACCTGTCCTATTCTTATAAACATAATCAATTACCGTAAATACCGGCAGGTGGTCGGTAATATCGCAGACTAATAACCCACTTATTTTGTTATCAATTACATTGGTAAATATGTTGTCTATGAGAGTGGCACTATGAGATGTAATTCTACTGGGTCTAGTGATTGAAGGAAGTAGGCACATACTGTGTATTGTATTTATAAAATCCTCTGTACTTTTATGATTGCTATGTTTCAATATATCTATGTTAGTATCTACACATATAAATATATTTTGATTACCTATTCCTGAGAACATGCCTCCCATCCAGTCTTTAAAAGTATCAATACTTGAATCAGGCGCCCTGTATACACAACTGATTAGCATATTTTTTTTGTTTTCTTTGCAGATCTCAATTGTAATGCATTCGAGAAGGTTATCAACCACCTGTGACATAGCCTCTACAATCTTGAAATTGAAATTTGTATCCACATAAATTGCTACTCCTCCTCCACCCTTGTTAATTCTGTTTTTATAAGTAAGTTCATAGCCATCCATCTCAAAGTCCATTCCCCTTTCCTTGTTGAACCAAGTTTCAGATATTGCTATGATATTGAATGGTTGTGAGAATGAGTACAAATAGTTCTTAATGGATTTAAAGTTTGTATATAGACTTCTACTGTTAATGTGAATAATAGATAACTTCCCATCTGCTTTCATGTTGTGATTATACTGTTCAGTAGTGTAGTATTTACAAGAGTTATTAATGTTGGAAAATAAATTTATGTCTGGGTCAATGTCCAGTTCCAAGTCCAGTGTGTTGTGCTCATAGTGATCCAATGCGTTAAAATAAGTAAATTGTTCATAGTCCATTATCCGCTGATTTAGATGACTGTCTTCACCCATTGTAGCGAAAGTCATATTGTTGTGTGACATGGTGTGTTGTTACCTTAGTTCAGTTAGACCAGAATGCCAGTCCCTTTGGCTCTTCCCTACTGGTACTTGTCTAACTCCTCCATGCTTCTGATGAGTACCACTTTTGCATTCATTCCGTTCAACTTCACAAAGATCTTGCAACTTGTGGTCCAAGTATTCTGTATTTTCCCCTGCTTCCTGAGGTGGCGTGCCTTTTTTGCAATGTCTGCGTTGTGCTTCGTTAAGTGCTCGTTCAGAAAGATGTTTGAGACCTTTAACTTTCTCCCCTGGCTCAGTAGTGCGGTCTTGTGCTTTCGGTTTACAAACCTTATGATGACAGCTGGTTTGTCATTGCTGTCGTTGTTTTTCCTGGGCAGGGTATGGCAAGCCTCGATGGTGTTGCAGTCCAGTGTGATTCCTTTGGACTGTAGAAAGGTAGCCACTTGTTGCTCCGTTGAGATATCCAGCTCACCGTCTGCGACACCGCTCGCCCACCGCTCTCTTTTATGTGGAGACCCGATACAATCACATCATTTATCCTGCTGTATTGCTCCAAAGCTTGGACCTTCCTCTCCAAAAAGCCGAGTCGTTTGTCCTTCTCGGCGTTCTGGATCCGCAGCGTCTTCACTTCCGCAACCAGCTCCATGATCGTTTTCTGCTGTTTACTCACAACAGACATCTCCTCCGTCAGAAAGTCAAGCGACTTTCTAATTTCGTCGATGTCCTCCTTGTTCTTCTTGGTTCCCATGTTGCTTAGAGACGAGCCACCCGAGGGTAACACGTTAGCAGTGTTTGTAGCAAAAGTTTAGCAGCTCGGTAGCTTGTTGTAAAAAGTAGTAGCCTTGTGTAGGCAAAGTCCACACAAACTACACTAGTCCAGCACACTCACTTGACCATGCATTGGCATTTCCAAAGCACAATATCCAATTGTAGAAACAGGAAAAAAAAAATGGTTAAACTGAGAAATCCGCAAGGACGCTCTGCTGCTTGCTGCTGCTTAAGTTTGACAAGTTCTTGCTGACTTTATGTACTCTGGACCTAGACGAGTGGGCGACATACATGGCAGACAATAACTGATACAGTCTGCTTTGCCAGTCCAAATGCATTCGCCGTTTTCCTCATCGGAAATACAATACAAAGCACACGCTACCTTTTTTATCACATCCACGGGAGCTCGCATTCTCGTTGTTTCTCCTTCGACAAATGGACAAAAGTTTTTCGCTAAGTAGAGACACAGCTGACCCGGCCTGACAATGGAAAGTTCTCTTGCCGTCTGAGAAGTGTTGTATCCTAAATAGCTGCAATCGCTTTCTCTTAAGGTATTCATGTGAAAAACTGTCTTGGATCTACATATTGAACTGTTGTAATTAGGAGTGGAATTGTTTTGTTTTCAAATAATTAAGATACCTTCAAAACGTTTACGTAAACATTCAGCCATTTTCATTCTGCCTCCTTTTGGAAAGCTTCTCAGGTTCTGTAATAGAGACTTGGTGTTAATTGGGAATGGTGTAATACAAACCCCGTTTCCATATGAGTTGGGAAATTGTGTTAGATGTAAATATAAACGGAATACAATGATTTGCAAATCATTTTCAACCCATATTCAATTGAATGAACTACAAAGACAAGATAGTTCATGTTCAAACTCATAAACCTTGTTTTTTTTTGCAAATAATAATTAACACTAGAAGTCCCAGCATTTTTCTGTCTACCTAGAAGACCCAGAGAGGGGTCATTTGGCCCGAATACACTAATCACTCATTTTGTTATGGTAATGAGGCTGTTAGGGGCAGTTTGTCTAGGTAGACAGAAAAATTATACATGTGGGAAATGCCGAAAGGAGCAATGGCAGTGCCAGGATTGTGAGTGACTGCTCAAATGTATGTCAGTCACGTTTACATGGACATGGTTTTTCATTCTTTGTAAATATGCTTTTTTCTTTGTAAATTTTTTTTTTTAAACTATTTTTGGCACACAAAAATAACAATTGCTTCTGCAACAACCCTCCACACCAAAACTGGGAAAACAGTTGCTTTTTCATTCTTTGTAAATATGTTTTGTTTTGTATTTTTTTTAACAATAAATGTCAGAGTGTTGATCCCTTCATTCTGTTGATCCTTGCAAAAACACACACAACCTACCTCAGAACTAAAGCTTGAGCTGTAAGGTCCCCTCCCCCACACAGGCTCAAGTGGCCCCCTGCCGTGTGCCACTAACAGCCACATTTTCATAACAAAAGGAGTGTCCACAGGGGGGACTAGGGGTCAAATGACCCTCTTGTGTGTTTTCTAGGTAAAAATGTCAATTGACCCTTCTCTGGGACTTCGCGTGTTAACTTAGAATTTCATGGCTGCAACATGTGCCAAAGTAATTGGGAAAGGGCATGTTCACCACTGTGTTACATGGCCTTTCCTTTTAACAACACTCAGTAAATGTTTGGGAACTGAGGAGACACATTTTTGAAGCTTCTCAGGTGGAATTCTTTCCCATTCTTGCTTGATGTACAGCTTAAGTTGTTCAACAGTCCGGGGGTCTCCGTTGTGGTATTTTAGGCTTCATAATGCGCCACACATTTTCAATGGGAGACAGGTCTGGACTACAGGCAGGCCAGTCTAGTACCCGCACTCTTTTACTATGAAGCCACGTTGATGTAACACGTGGCTTGGCATTGTCTTGCTGAAATAAGCAGGGGCGTCCATGGTAACGTTGCTTGGATGGCAAAATATGTTGCTCCAAAACCTGTATGTACCTTTCAGCATTAATGGCACCTTCACAGATGTGTAAGTTACCCATGTCTTGGGCACTAATACACCCCCATACCATCACAGATGCTGGCTTTTCATCTTTGCGCCTATAACAATCCAGATGGTTCTTTTCCTCTTTGGTCCGGAAGACACGACGTCCACAGTTTCCAAAAACAATTTGAAATGTGGACTCGTCAGACCACAGAACACTTTTCCACTTTGTATCAGTCCATCTTAGATGAGCTCAGGCCCAGCAAAGCCGGCGGCTTTTCTGGGTGTTGTTGATAAACGGTTTTCGCCTTGCATACGAGAGTTTTAACTTGCACTTACTGATGTAGCGACCAACTGTAGTTACTGACAGTGGGTTTCTGAAGTGTTCCTGAGCCCATGTGGTGATATCCTTTACACACTGATGTCGCTTGTTGATGCAATACAGCCTGAGGGATGGAAGGTCACAGGCTTAGCTGCTTACGTTCAGATTCTCTGAACCCTTTGATGATATTACGGACCGTAGATGGTGAAATCCCTAAATTCCTTGCAATAGCTGGTTGAGAAAGGTTTTTCTTAAACTGTTCAACAATTTGCTTACGCATTTGTTGACAAAGTGGTGACCCTCGCCCCATCCTTGTTTGTGAATTCCATTTCATGGAATCTACTTTTATACCCAATCATGGCAACCACCTGTTCCCAATTTGCCTGTTCACCTGTGGGATGTTCCAAATAAGTGTTTGATGAGCATTCCTCAACTTTATCAGTATTTATTGCCACCTTTCCCAACTTCTTTGTCACGTGTTGCTGGCATCAAATTCTAAAGTTAATGATTATTTGCAAAAAAAAAAAAGTTTATCAGTTTGAACATCAAATATGTTGTCTTTGTAGCATATTCAACTGAATATGGGTTGAAAATGATTTGCAAATCATTGTATTCCATTTATATTTACATCTAACACAATTTCCAAACTCATATGGAAATCGGGTTTGTATTAGCTGTAAACAAATAAGATAATATAAGGTGAAATATTTTAATTTGAACATTTAGATTTAGAAATTTGGACATAAATGTGAGCTAGAGATGTTGACCAATGGTTTCTAAGATAGAGGCGGGAGTTATTTGAACATTTCAATTGTATCTATACCAATAACCATTCTATAATGTCCAACAAGTTCAAGGTTTTAAGTTTTAAATATTTGTGACTGTTCTGCTCATAGACCATGTACTCATCCGAGTCCATGGTTCTCGCCCGGGAAAAGGGTGGAGTGCCATCTCCGGGTTGGGGAGGAGACCCTGCCCCAAGTGGAGGAGTTCAAGCACCTCGGAGTCTTGTTCACGAGTGACGGAAGAGTGAATTGTGAGATCGACAGCCGGATCGGTGCGGCGTCTTCAGTAATGCGGACGCTGTATCGATCCGTTGTGGTGAAGAAGAAGCTGAGCCGAAAGGCAAAGCTCTCAATTTACCGGTCGATCTACGTTCCCATCCTCACCTATGGTCATGAGCTTTGGGTTATGACCGAAAGGACAAGATCACGCGTACAAGCGGACGAAATTTGTTTCCTCCGCCGGGTGGTGGGTCTCTCCCTTTAGAGACAGGGTGAGAAGCTCTGCCATCCGGGAAGAGGGCAAAGTAAAGCCGCTGCCAGATGAGGTGGTCCGGGCATCTGGTCAGGATGCCACCCGAACGCCTCCCTAGGGAGGTGTTTCGGGCACGTCCGACCGGTAGGAGGCCATGGGGTAGACCCAGGTCACGTTGGGAAGACTATGTCTCCCGACTGGCCTGGGAATGCCTCGGGATCCCCCGGGAAGAGCTGGACGAAGTGGCTGGGGAGAGGGAAGTCTGGGCTTCCCTGCTTAGGCTGCTGAATGGAGGATGGACGTTCTGCTCATAGTTGTATAGAGTGGAGTCTGGTGATTGTTCTGTATTCTAAAGCAGGGCTGCAACTAACGATTATTTTCATAGTTAATTATTCCTATTAATCGATTTATAGTTGTTTTAAAATGGTAATCACTGTTTATCAATGCCTGAGGTGACGTCTTATTTTGCCCACAACCCAACAACATTCAGTTTACTGTCAGAGAGGAGTACAGCAACCAGAAAATATTCAAGAAAATTGCTTAAACTGATTAATAAAATATAAAAATAGTGATTAATTTAGGTATTGATCAATTGTTGCAGCCCCATTCTAATGTTGACCAATCCAATGAAAATAATTTAGTACATTTAGTACATCCCACTGTTGGTGATTTGGTCTTGTGATTTGTATTTGTTGGCAATGGGTCTCCTTTTTAAAGACAGCATCACAAAATACTTGCTTTTTTTGAGGAAGTCAGATAGCTTTGGTGTTTGTCGTTTGTATTTTACTGTCCTTTGTTTTCACAAAACAATATGCTTTGTTTTTTGTGTGCCTGTTCTTACTTTTATATGGACACAAGTTGGACAATTAATTTGTAATTTTTTTGTAACAGCCCCAAAGTGCAGCAAGGTTACAGTACAAATGCATTTGTTTGAAGGAATTAGTCATCTCTGTTAGTTAGCACATGCCAAACAATATTTTAAACTAAGTTTAAAAACAGAAAAATAGGTTTCTGCTTCGTTATCTGATTAGTCAACTCATTGTTAAAATACCGTATTTGTCGGACCATAGGGCGCACCGGATTATAAGGCACACCGCCGATGAGCGGGTATAGTCAGGTCTTTTGTCATACAAAAGGCGCACCGGATTATAAGGCACATTAAAGGGGTCATTGTGGAGGTATCTCGGCTCCGGGTTCTTCGGACCACCAAGTACAGACATCACCGCTCCTTTTCAGGGTTTTTAGACACTGTTTTATTTAACAATAAAGTATGTGTTGTGCTTTTCAGCAATTGTCTTTAGTGTGTGTCAATCTCGCTCTCGCTCTCTCTCGTGCTCCAACTCCAATTCCCCTCTCCTCCCCGGCTGCTGCCTTTTAACGGAGCGACAGGTGATTAGATAAGCAGGCCCAGGTGGGCCATCTATGCACCTGTCGCTGATCTCGAAGCCGGTCCTGGCACACCCCGCTTCGCTGCAGGTCCGCAGGCCACGCCCCCCTCCACAGTCATATTATGATTTTTTTTTCTAAAAGTAAAACACTTCCTTCGGACTTTACTTAAATCAATAACGGAGCAGCATCTCCTCATCCGTGGCTCAATAATGCAACACCACCAGAAATGTGTCCCGTGAAAAAAACGTCTGACCGGAACCCTCTAATAGCTCCGTGGGCGAATAATGTAAACTCACTACAGTTTTTAGCGCTTTGATAGCTAGTCTACTGACAGCAGTGTTTCCCATAAACTGCCAAGATACCTGTGGCGGTGGGGGCGTGGCTATGGGCGTGGCCACCATGACATAATCGAGTAATTTGCATAATTTACTACAATGATTTGATTTTCTCTAAAAAGGCTCAAAAAATGTATACTTACTAATTAATAATAACAGTTTTGTTTTAAACGTCCATCCATCCATTTTACAACATAATTACAACACTTTATGTACATATTTATATACAGATTTGAACAATAAGTTATTCACTGAAATATATTTATTAATTGTGGTTCTTACAAAAAATATATCTTATAAAATATAAAAGCTAAAATGTCTCAAAGCTCTGCCCCTTTAATTAGTGCATACTAAATAATTTAACTTCAGCCTACTACTACAACCATATTATTTACCAGCAACATAAAGTGAAACAGAGGCAGAGGTGTCCTGCCACAGTCAGTAACAAATAAACAGAAAACAGTAGTGGTGGTAGATAGACACAGAGCTTCATCAAACATCTGATCCACTGAACAAAGAGCTCCAAAAATCTTGAACTTTAGACTGCCATCAGTTTTACTCCCTACACTTAACCATGTGTTTCCTACTGCCTGCAGACTTTGCACCCTTTGTTATATACACATGTTGTGTTTCTAATATAAATACATTTAATAAAGTCAAATACAAATAAGGCAACAAGAGAAGTATCCTACACTTCTCTTTTGTAAAGTAAACCTGAACAGCCGATATGGGCATCTACATCAACTATATGATTTGCCTGAGAAGCTGGAGAGGACCAAAAAAAAAAAAAAAATACAAATGTTTTTTTTTTTAATTATTATTTTTTTAAAAAAATTTTTTTATTTGTGGCGGACGTAATTCTTTCGTGGCGGGCCGCCACAAATAAATGAATGTGTGGGAAACCCTGGACAGATATAAGTAAGAACTTTACACTACTTTATAATAGAAATGGCAACAGCGGAGGATGAATGCCACATAAGAAGGTAGAGAAAAAGAAGCTTATGACTACCAGGTCGGCACGGACTATGATTGCGGACGTGCGCACATTTTCAGGACTTATGCAGATCCCAAATACAGATCAGCAGGTAACTGAAGGTAAGAAAAGTTTATTTTGCATAATATTGTGAAACAAAACGCCAGGTAATATGTCTGCTAATAGGTGCCATTTATGCGGTCCTCCACCATAATAATACTCGTATGTTTAATGCACCGACAATCCATCAAGCGGTGCAGCTTCATAGCTTACCAAAGTCGCACTAAAAAACATTTTGACAGATTTTTGAGCGCTGTGTGTAATGTTCTATATCCTCAATGGAACATTTAAAGTTTTGGTGTCGTTTACTGGCGTCATACTGCAGTCTACGCGTATCTTTTATGTGTGACTGCCATCTACTGGTCACAGTTATCATTACGCCATGTACCAAATAAAATGTCTTCGAGGTCGGTAAGCGCAACCAGAATCATGCCGTACATTATGTGCACCGGGTTATAAGGCGCACTGTCGATTTTTGAGAAAATGAAAGGATTTTAAGTGCGCCTTATAGTCCTACTAGTCGACTATCAAAATAGTCGTTAGTTGCAGCTGTAATTTGCAGGGCATTTGTTTCGAATGTCTTCCTCTGATGAACAGTGAAGTCTTGCACAACCAACGCCATGTTTACCGTATTCACACTGCGAGGTGTAGGGTCAGTTAGGAACATCCTACGAGGTACGAGCGCTTGATTTGTTCACCATAACACACCTCCAGCACAGTATGAGTAATGTTGCCTTATTGGAGCCTTTTTTAATGGGTTATCATAGCTTTTCTTTAATGTTGTTGCATTATCGGTGTGACGTCATAATTCCCAATATACCAATGATTATTGCCACCCTTAATTTTAAGTAAATAACTTTTTTTCCACTTGTATGCCTGTCAAGAATTGTACGTTACACTATGCCTGTGGAGTTAATGTACATTTTATTATGCCGACAGTTTGACCCTGAGGCGGACTATTTCTATTTCCATTACCATATTTTCCGGACTACAAGGTGCACTTAAAATCCTTTCATTTTCTCAAAACTCGACAGTGTGCCTTATAACCCGGTGCGCCTAATGTACGGAATAATTTTGGTTGTGCTAACCGACCTCGAAGCTAATTTATTTGGTACATGGTGTAATGATAAGTGTGACCAGTAGATGGCAGTCATACATAAAAGATATGTGTATACTGCAATATGATGGCAGTCACACATAAGAAATACGTGTAGACTGCTATATGATGGCAGTCACACATAAGAAATACATGTAAACTGCAATATGATGGCAGTCACACATAAGAGATACGTGTAGACTGCAATATGACTCAAGTAAACAACACCAACATTATCGTTTGGTGTGGGTTCACAGTGTGGCGCATATTTGTAACAGTGTTAAATTTGTTTATATGGCCACCCTCAGTGTGACCTGTATGGCTGTTGACCAAGTATGCCTTGCATTCACTTGTGTGTGTGAAAAGCCGTAGATATTATGGGATTGGGCCGGCACGCAAAGGCAGTGCCTTTAAGGTTTATTGGCGCTCTGTACTTCTCCACTCCGTACAGCTGCGTTTTAAAAAGTCATAAATTTTACTTTTTGAAACCGATACCGATAATTTCCGATATTACATTTTAAAGCAATTATCGGCCGATAATATCGGCAGTCCTATATTATCCGACATCTCTTGTTAAAACCTAATAACACAAAGAAGATGTATCAAACAAATGTATTAGCAAAACTTTGAACGACCTGGGCAGCACGGTAGGTCAAGGGTTAATGCGTGTACCTCACTATAAGATAGTCCTGGGTTCGATTACCAGGCTCGGGGTCTTTCTGTGTGGACTTTGCATGTTCTCCCCGTGAATGCGTGGGTTACATGCACCTGGGGATAGGTTGATTGTAGGGGTGTAACGGTACACAAACATTTCGGTTCAGTACGTACCTCGGTTTAGAGGTCACAGTTCGGTTAATTTTCGGTACAGTAAGAAAACAAC
Organism: Entelurus aequoreus; assembly: GCF_033978785.1. Taxonomy (NCBI): domain Eukaryota; kingdom Metazoa; phylum Chordata; class Actinopteri; order Syngnathiformes; family Syngnathidae; genus Entelurus; species Entelurus aequoreus. Next base: position 27,628,915 of record NC_084753.1, on the reverse strand, counting down.
AAAATATACATTTTTTGTTTATTTATTTACCAAATTTGTAAACAATGGCTTTATCCTTTTAACATTGGGAACACTATGATAATTCTGCCCACGTTAATCAACATTAAACTGCCTCAAGTTGTTGCTCAGATTAAATAAAATGACAAAACTGTTTTTATACACATAAAAAGTGCAACATTAAACAGTTTCAAGTCAACTCATCATGCTTAATTTTTTACAGCATTTGGGAAGCCTGTAGTTGATTTTTATTATGTAAAGTTATATTTTTATCAACATGTGACAGCAGGGACCCTGCCATTCAAAACTAGGCTGCTGCATTACTAATGATTGATGTAACTATAGCTGAAAAAAATAGTACAATAGCAATAGGAGAGACTATTCGTCCCTGAACACCATGGAGTTCATGTAGGCTTAATGATGCACTTACATTATTATATCAACTATCAGAGACATAAACTCTTCATTTAACATATTGTCCTTTTTTTCTGCTTCAACACAGCTCAATCAACACAGAAAAAGGTAAAGTGAAATAACAGACAGACAGGGCTTTGCTGTCCATAACACACACACCGCAAAATGAGCTAACGTTACGCTAAAAGCTAATTAACCTTCACCTCAAGCCAGGACTGCGAGCGAGCTGAGCTGCCGTTTAGGTTTCTAGAAGGTCAACGGGCTCATAGTGATGTTACTAGTAGTTGACTGGGAGGTGTTTATTATCATTTGGGGAGAGTCCGCTGCCTGATGCTTACCTGCTAAACGCTAAGCAGTGACTACATGCGCTCTGAATACGCACTGCTGATTGGCTGTTACCGCTCTGAATACGCACTGCTGATTGGCTGTTGTCGCTCTGTTTGTAACCAATCAGATGGTTGTGTGGGTGGGACAGCGCTGGGTGCTGTGTAGAGTACTGACAGAAACAGAGGCTACTTAATATGTTCGTGTGGAAACTCGTTCGGTACACCTCCGAACCGAACCGAAACCCCCTTACCGAAACGGTTCAATACAAATACACATACCGTTACACCCCTAGTTGATTGGCAACACTAAATTGGCCCTGGTTTGTGAATGTGAGTGTGAACGTTGTCTGTCTATCTTGTGTTGGCCCTGGTTCCAATGCAGCTGGGATGAGCTCCAGCAAACCCGCCCCCCCCCGACGGGGACAAGCACCAGAAAATGGATGGATGAACTCCACTTGTTTGTGCACGAGACAGACAGATACTGTACAGTAGATTGAAGGAAATCAAGGATAAGAAGCCCCCGGGAGGCAATAGGCTTTGAGTCATCATTGCTTTCCTTTAATGATGTTGCCTTTGACAGTCCCCAATTTTCGAATAACAATTTGCTTGAATAAGAGAACAAATATATATTCAGTGCTGTGAATGCCCGCATGAGTAAACAAGTTCATAAGCACATCCTGCTGTCACACATATTTGACTACTGTGGAGGATGCATATCAATCAATCAATCAATCAATGTTTATTTATATAGCCCTAAATCACAAAAGTCTCAAAGGTCTGCACAAGCCACAACGACATCCTCAGCACAGAGCCCACACAAGGGACGTCGATGTAAATGACTATGAGAAACCTTGGAGGGGACCGCATATGTGGGTAACCCCCCCTCTAAGTACAGTCCCTAGTGGATCCACATAACAGTGAGAGTCCAGTCCATACATGTTTAAGAGTTCTTTCTTTTTACATAGCCATGTTTGGAGTAGTTAGTACTTTTCCTTTGAATATTCTACCAGTTTCTTTCGACATTTCAGATGCCTGGTTAGTGTCTTCACCCTTGGAATGTGAAGACAACCCCCACGTCTCTCTCCTTAACAGTGTTGCGAGGGGCATGATGGAGGCTTTCTTTGTGTGCAAGGAGTGGGCTTTTCCGTTTGAATGTCAGATCAACTAGAGTAGCCGATATGAATGTATTGGTTAAGTTGACCTCCTAAAGCTTTAGTAAAACTTGAAAATATTCAAATTCTGTCTTGATGGTCCTTCTTACTCAGCATATATGTCATCGAAAGAACTTGGAATTGACCAGTAGCTTAGATTCCCTGGGAGGAAGAACTGGTCTGACGCAACACTACTCAGGAAAATGTTTTTTTCTGTTCGGCAAGAAAAATAATAACAAATGCTTATTTGCTTAAAATGACCTAAAATGGTGCACTCTTATGGAAATGAGCTTCCTTTGCAATGGGGGGGATCAAGAACGCGGCGTGAACGTTGACTTTGAGCGAGTGTCACTTTTGGGTGGGTCTTGCACACCAGCCATCTGCAGCGTCGGGGAAAAAATCAAAAGAGAATGGGAAGCCATCGTGTTGCCATCTGGACCATTTGCATAATTAGGGAGAAGTCGAGCATTTGGGCACAAGTCACAAAAGCATGACGGGGGAACGCTCGCTGAGCACAGAGGGACGAACGTGCCGGTGTCATCAGCACCCCCTATGCTCAGAGTATGGCATCACACTTTGTTTGATATGATAACCCAAAGTATTTTTATGTCATCGATAGAAGCAGAATTTCTTTAGATGCAGGTGTACCTAATATTGTGGCCGGCCTGGGTACATTAGGCACAGCTGGACCAAAATGTGTGCTTATCCTTCAGCGACTCTCAACACCGCGGCTTTCAGATTGTCTTGTAGAGTAAACAGATGGCACCGGAGATGGTTTATGAATACACACAGATTCCACCAGCTTTGCATTTCCCAGAGACTTGGCTCACACCAGAGTGAATCCACTTATCGCAAATAGGACCGTCGAAGCCAGCATCTCGGCGAAAACTTAGCGAGGCCGCCTCACATATTTCACAAAGAAAAAAAGCGCCTCGGAGCCTCGCATATTCCGCATCGGCCTTTTTGCTTGGAATAGCACAAGTGTAAGGATGATAGATGAGAGGCAAAGTGTTGTGTACTCAGGTGGGTAATGCCCATGTCCTTCTCAGCTCGTTAGCCCAAAATCCTTTTAGGATGTTCCGTGCTTGCAGTGTGGTCAGTGTCTGACTAACTCAAGCTAGGAAGGATGACTCACACGCATTTGAATTTGATAAATATTTTCCCTTTTGAATTACCGTATTTTGCAGACCATAGGGCGCACCGGATTATAAGGCGCATTAACCCTTGTGCAATGTTCATATTGTTGTTACTCAGCCAGTGTTTGCAACCCCTCACAATCAAACACTTTTATGTTAAAATACTGAACAGATGTTTATTGGGAATAAGGTAAACATCTGTTCAGAATTTTAACATAAAAGTGTTTGATTGTGAGGCATTAAAAGTCACAAAATGCAACGGATCCATCAGACCCACAAACGCTGGCTGAGTAACAACAATATGAACGTTGAACGGAAAATTTCTCTGCCAGTTTCTGCGTCCCACAGGGATTCTTCTTTTGTGTTTCTGCACCTGCGGTTCCCACACAAGGTTGCAACAATGTTTGTCAACACTGTCTGCTCTCATTTTCTCGCACATTTGACCCTCTGATGTTCTGTGTACCTACACTCTGTCCTCCTCCTGTCTAGGCCTGCTGTGTGTGTGTGTGTGTGTGTGTGTGTGTGTGTGTGTGTGTGTGTGTGTGTGTGTGTGTGTGTGTGTGTGTGTGTGTGTGTGTGTGTGTGTGTGTGTGTGTGTGTGTGGTACACAGAACATCAATTTCCACACTTCTATTACCCCCAGGGCAAAGTGGACCCGGACATCTTATATGTAATAGAAATGTGTAGGGGGGGTGTTTGGTGTGTGGTCATAAAATATGTATTCTGATATATGTTCTTCACAGAAAATTAGCCAAAGCCAGTGAGTCTCAGTTTGAAAAATGCATTAATTGTATCATTTTTCTTTTAATAAAAAAATTAAAACGGGTCCCACAGACCCGAACACCACACAAGAATTAAAGGAGTCATATTATAATTATTTTATTAATGTAAAACACTTCCTTGTGGTCTACATAACATGTAATGGTGGTTATTTGGTCAAAATGTTGCATTGATTATGTTTTACGGATCATCTTCAAGCCGCTTTCGGTACGCCGTTTTGTGGGCGGTCTTATTTTTGTGGCTCACCTTCGACTTTGACTTTACTTAAATCAATAACGGAGCGGCATCTCCTCGTCTGTGGCTCACTAGTGCAATAACAAGGCCGGATTGATTGGTTGATTGATTGAAACTTTTATTAGTAGATTGCACAGTTCGGTACATATTCCGTACAATTGACCACTAAATGGTAACTAACACCCGAATAACTTTTTCAATTTGTTTAAAGGGAAACTTCGGTTTTTTTCAACCTGGGCCCTGTTTTCATAATTTTTTCTGTATATGTGAGTGCTGGATAAAACATTTTTTGAGGTCGCGCCAGTATTGAGCAGGGCAGGCAGCCTCCAGCCCAGCTAACGCTCGTACACAGGGCAACTGGCTCTCGTCAAAATTCGGCCTATAAACATGCATTTTTTTCACACTGACAGGCTCAGATAGTTACAATGAGTGTCCGACAACATACTAGAAAGGAGAAATTAACGTATGTCTCTACCTTTAGCTGGAGATCGCTGTTTGTTGTGAGCTGTGTCCAAATCTCACCACGCTACAAATCTCGTTCCGAAATCTCGCGATAACTCGCGACAAAACACCGGTGGAAAAACAGTTACCTGACTGAGGTGAAGAGAGATGACTGAAGTGATTTTCTGTTGGATTACCGAAGACTGTTATTTTAGTTTTATAGTGGAGGCAGAAAATCACTTCTTCAGAAAGTCACATCTTCACACATCTCTGAAAGAGGTCCAGGGAGCCACTAGGTTGCTGAACCCCGGTTTAGCCAATTGCGGCCCTCGAGTCTAAAAGTTAGGACACCCTTGGTATAGAGGCTTCTGCACTTTGAGCTGGTGTCGAGCCATCGACTCAGAGATGTTCCTTGGAGCTGAGGTGATAAGAAGCGCCTAGTGTTAAATCAATAAGACATAGACCCATGCAGGAAGTGCAGATAGGCATCTTACTTTGTGGGACGTATCCGGTGGAAAGAGCCTTGTTTGAGTTTGTTAATCAGAGAGATAAGCCAACTCACCACCTCCAGGAGGGATGGCCTTTCCCGCGTAGCTTTCAAATCTCGAGTAAAGTGATTTGCATATTTCAAACAGTCTTTGCCTCACTGCGGCTTGTTTAATGTTTTTGATTAACAGTTCTATATTAAAGGTGCCATATGTAATACTTTCATGTCAAGTCATAATTAAGTGGCCCTGATATGTCAAAAGGCATTAATAAATCATGTTCTCTTCGAATACCTTTATAACTGATAAAGGTAGTTCAGCCGGGATATGCTCATTTCAAAATTAGATTAACAGCCCCAAAATCTTGTTATTGTTGTCATTTCGATGCTCCGCCCTTCACCGTTTGACCAATTAAAAAATATGTGAGTGTGTCACATTCGCGTTGCCAGTTACGCACCGCCCTCTTTGTCTGGCTACTGCCACTGGTAAAGTTACTAAACATGTCAGACTTTAGTAAATCTAAGAGGCGTCATTACGATTCTCATCTTATTCATGACGAAACCAGGAAGAAAACAAGGATTTATATCAGTGATGCCTTTGAAAGATGGAGACGATTGAAGGCGGAGAATATTTTTTTCATCTGACGCCAAACTATGCTAATTTCCTCCTTGATAGGTAAGTAAGGCATTTACGTTTTCTTTTTACTTGTAATAAATGAAATTGTACATTTCGTATGTAAACTATATTGTCCAATACAGTCTATGACCTTGTCTAACAAAGCTAGTATGTTCCTGCAACAAATGCTTAGTGTGGTGGTGCTCAGCTCCTAGTGTAATGCTTAGCATCGACATATAGGCTAAACCGACATATAGGCCAAAACCCAAAACCATTGAAGTTGGCACGTTGTGTGAATCGTAAATAAAAACAGAATACAATGATTTTCAAATATTTTTCAACCTATATTCAATTGAATAGACTGCATAGACAAGCTACGTTCGAACTGGTAAACGTTATTTTTTCCTTGTGGTCTACATAACATGTAATGGTGGCTCTTTGGTCAAAATGTTGCATGGGTTATTACGAGACTCACCTTCAACATCGTCTTTTCCCCGTCAATTTTATTGTAGCGGTGTAGCATGCAAGGACGGGAGTGGAAGAAGTGTCAAATGATGGAGCTAACTGTTTTAATGACATTTAGACTTTACTTCAATCAACAACGGAGCAGCATGTTCTAAGTCAAAGTGGTACTAAAACATTTTGACAGATTTTTGAGTGCCGTGTGTAATGTTCTATATTTTCAATGGAACATATAAAGTTGTTGTGTTGTTTACTGGCATCATATTGCAGTCTACGTTTCTCTCTTATGTGCAACTGCCATCATATTGCAGTCTACACGTATGTCTTATGTGTGACTGCCATCCACTGGTCACACTCATCATTACACCATGTACCAATTAAATTGCTTCGAGGTCGGTAAGCACAACCAGAATTATTCCTTACTATAAGGCGCACTGTCGATTTGTGAGAAAATGAAAGGATTATAAGTGTGCCTTGTAGTCCGAAAAATGTGGTAATTATTAAAAAACGTACTTATTATTATAATATCAAATGTCCCATGAATTTGTTTTAGTACAAAATGTGCATCACATTAAATTCAAGTTTGTTTTTAAAAATAAAATAAAAAATCCTTCCACATGAACAAAAAACAGTGTGAAATGATTTTGAAATTCAACCTGTATGTGCAGCATCGCGTGGACATCGGGGGCGGTGCCTCTGGATTGGCAGACCGGGGTGGTGGTTCCTCTCTTTAAGAAGGGGAACCGGAGGGTGCGTTCTAACTATCGTGGGATCACACTCCTCAGCCTTCCCGGTAAGGTGTATTCAGGTGTACTGGAGAGGAGGCTACGCCGGATAGTGGAACCTCGGATTCAGGAGGAACAGTGTGGTTTTCGTCCTGGTCGTGGAACTGTGGACCAGCTCTATACTCTCGGCAGGGTCCTTGAGGGTGCATGGGAGTTTGCCCAACCAGTCTACATGTGCTTTGTGGACTTGGAGAAGGCATTCGACCGTGTCCTTCGGGAAGTCCTGTGGGGAGTGCTCAGAGAGTATGGGGTATCGGACCGTCTGATTGTGGCGGTCCGCTCCCTGTATGATCAGTGTCAGAGCTTGATCCGCATTGCCGGCAGTAAGTCGGACACGTTTCCACTGAGGGTTGGACTCCGCCAAGGCTGCCCTTTGTCACCGATTCTGTTCATAACTTTTATGGACAGAATTTCTAGGCGCAGTCAAGTCGTTGAGGGGATCCGGTTTGGTGGCTGCAGGATTAGGTCTCTGCTTCTTGCAGATGATGTGGTCCTGATGGCTTCATCTGGCCAGGATCTTCAGCTCTCACTGGATTGGTTCGCAGCTGAGTGTGAAGCGACTGAGATGGGAATTAGCACCTCCAAGTCCCGAGTCCATGGTTCTCGCACTGAAAAGGGTGGAGTGCCATCTCCGGGTTGCGGAGGAGACCCTGCCCCAAGTGGAGGAGTTCAAGTACCTCGGAGTCTTGTTCACGAGTGAGGGAAGAGTGGATCATGAGATCGACAGGCGGATCGGTGCGGCGTCTTCAGTAATGCAGACACTGTATCGATCCGTTGTGGTGAAGAAGGAGCTGAACCGGAAGGCAAAGCTCTCAGTTTACCGGTCGATCTACGTTCCCATCCTCACCTATGGTCATGAGCTTAGGGTCATGACCGAAAAGACAAGATCACAGGTACAAGCGGCCGAAATGAGTTTCCTCCGCCGGGTGGCGGGGCTCTCCCTTAGAGATAGGGTGAGAAGCTCATCACCTCATCTGGCTCTTCTCGATGTGGAGGAGCAGCGGCTTTACTTTGAGCTCCTCCACATCGAGAAGAACCAGATGAGGTGGTTCGGGCATCTGTTCAGGATGCCACCCCAACGCCTCCTTAGGGAGGTGTTTAGGGCACGTCCGACCGGTAGGAGGCCACGGGGAAGACCCAGGACACGTTGGGAAGACTATGTGTCTCGGCTGGCCAGGGAACGCCTCGGGATCCCCCGGGAAGAGCTGGACGAAGTGGCTGGGGAGAGGGAAGTCTGGGCTTCCCTGCTTAGGCTGCTGCCCCCGCGACCCGACCTCGGATAAGCGGAAGAAGATGGATGGATGGATGGAACATGTATGTGCTGGGATATTGTGAAAGTGTCTAGGTGCGTGTCCCTTTAAGAAGCCCGACCTGTCGTGGATCTCCACTCGGAGGTCATGTTCAAAATGAGTCCCTCTACTTGCTGAAGGTCACAATGTCCAGGCTGCTCAACACAACACAACTAAACTTGAACTAATTGAAGGTCAATTATAAAGGTTGCAATAAAACAAGGACGGGGCGAGGGCCACCACTTTGTGAACCAATGCGTCAGCAAATTGCCGAACAGTTTAAGAACAACATTTCTCAACGAGCCATTGCAAGGAATTTAGGGATTTTGGCCATCTTTGGTCCGTAATATCATCAAAAGAGAATCTGGAGAAATCCCTGCAAGTAAGCGATGATATTACGGACCTTCGATCCCTCAGGCGGTACCGCATCAAAAAGCCACATCAATGTGTAAAGGATATCACCACATGGGCTCAGAAAACCACTGTCAGTAACTACAGTTTGTTGCTAAATCTGTAAGTGCAAGTTAAAAACATTTATCAACAACACCCAGACTGGGCCCGAGCTCATCTAAGATGGACTGATGCAAAGTGGAAAAGTGTTCTGTGGTCTGACGAGGCCACACTTAAAATTGTTTTTTGAAACTGTGGAGGTCGTGTCCTCCGGAACAAAGAGGAAAAGAACCATCCGGATTGTTATAGGCGCAAAGTTGAAAAGCCAGCATCTGTGATGGTATGGGGGTGTATTAGTGCCCAAGACATGGATAACTTACACATCTGTGAAGGCACCATTAATGCTGAAAGGTACATACAGGTTTTGGAGCAACATATGTTGCCATCCAAGCAACGTCATCATGGACGCCCCTGCTTATTTAAGCAAGACAATGCCAAGCCACGTGTTATTATAACACTTCTATAAGGCTTTTAATTGTTTGCGGCTCCAGACAAGATTTTTTCTTTTTGTATTTTTGGTCCAATATGGCTCTTTCAACATTTTGGGTTGCCGACCCCTGCATAAGGCGCACTGTCGATTTTTGAGACAATGAAATGATTTTTAAGTGCGCCTTATAGTCCGAAAAATACGGTAACTATTAAAACAACTAAATTTGTATTATAATTTGTTTTAGTTGCATCAAATTAAATTCAAGTTTGATTTAAAAAATTTTTTTAGAAAAATCCTTTCACATAAATAATTTAACCTGTCTGTCTGTCCAGGCTGCTCAGTACAACGCAACTAAACTTGAACCAATTGAAGGTCAATTATAAATAAAAATAAAATAATTAAAAAAAAAAGTTTCCTCTAAAATATTGATTGAACAAATTTAACTAACTAACTTGGTGTGTTTTCATACGGACGATCCCATATGATTATTGAAAAGGTTGCTTAGTCAGGCTGACACCAATCTAAAATTTTCACCGCCATTCATCTCTGTCTCCGCCGTCATCCATCAATTGCTCTCATCTTCATCACCTCTCTCTCTCTCTCTCCCGCCCCGTCTCTCTCTCTCTCTCTCTCTCTCTCTCTCTCTCTCTCTCTCTCTCTCTCTCTCCGCCACTAACCTTGGCGCCACGTCACAGGCTGTGCAGCAGTGCAGTAGAATGGGAGTGCATCCAGCCCACAGTGCCTGATAGGAGGTGGGGGGGGCTGCTGCACATCGCTGCTGTATCCTCTGCTTGGCGCTCTCCTTCCCCTCGCCAGCATCCTCACCCCAGCCACATGCTCCCTCTCCTCCCTCTCACAAGCCAACGCACACCTCCCCGACTCGGAGCCCCGTTCGACATGGACGTCCCGTCGTCCCTCCGGCTGAAGGATTGTTGCGTCTCGCTGCAGTGAAGAAGAGCAAAAAGGGGGTGGGTGGGGGGGGGGAAAGAGCAGGAAAAAGAACCATGCCGGGACTGCAAATGGATTTTGGGAGCGCGCAAGTGACCATGCCGTGATCTTGCGCATCCGCCAGAAAAGAAGAAGAAGAAAAAAACGGCCGTGAGGAGAATTTAAGGAAGGAACGGAGGGGGGGGGGGGATATCGAACCCACGCACCGGCGGGATTAAAAACCACAGTGCTTTTTTTTTTTCTTTATTTTTTTTTTGTGTAAACAACATGAAGATTACCTCCCGTCCTCTGATGATAAGCGGTGTCGTTTTCAGCTCCAAGCTCAGGCTCATTCCGATTCTGCTGCTCTTTCTCGGTCACTCTCGCGGGATGCCACACGTTCTACGATTCGGTAAGAGCGCCACTTGTTTATTAAGGTTTCACCCGTTTTTTCCCAACATGTGGCGGTCCACATGGCGATGACATTGGGAGAGGTGTCCAGGCGCGGAGTTGGCAAAAGCCCTGTTGCTGCTGCTTTACTTTTTTTTGTTGCATTCGTGATGGAACAAAACCAACGTTTGTCGTAGTTTTAGCCGCTTTGCAAAGTAATTGCAACTAAACTTGAACCAATTGAAGGTCAATTATGGATACTAATACTATAAAAAAAAAAAAAGAGTTTCCAATAAAATATTGATTGAAAAATGTAACTGTTGCTTTACTTTTTTTTTGCATTCGTGATGGAACAAAACCAACATTTGTCGTAGTTTTAGCCGCTTTGCAAAGTAATTGCAACTAAACTTGAACCAATTGAAGGTCAATTATGGATAATAATGCTATAAAAAAAAAAAAAAGAGTTTCCAATAAAATATTGATTGAAAAATGTAACTGTTGCTTTACTTTTTTTGTTGCATTCGTGATGGAACAAAACCAACGTTTGTCGTAGTTTTAGCCGCTTTGCAAAGTAATTGCAACTAAACTTGAACCAATTGAAGGTCAATTATGGATAATAATGCTATAAAAAAAAAAGAGTTTCCAGTAAAATATTGATTGAAAAATGTAACTTTTGCTTTACTTTTTTTGTTGCATTCGTGATGGAACAAAACAGACATTTGTCGTAGTTTTAGCCGCTTTGCAAAGTAATTGCAACTAAACTTGAACCAATTGAAGGTCAATTATGGATAATAATGCTATAAAGAAAAAAAAAAGAGTTTCCAATAAAATATTGATTGCAAAATGTAACTGTTGCTTTACTTTTTTTGTTGCATTCGTGATGGAAACAAAACCTACATTTGTCGTAGTTTTAGCCGCTTTGCAAAGTAATTGCAACTAAACTTGAACCAATTGAAGGTCAATTATGGATAATAATGCTATGAAAAAAAAAGAGTTTCCACTAAAATATTGATTGAAAAATGTAACTTTTGCTTTACTTTTTTTGTTGCATTCGTGATGGAACAAAACAGACATTTGTCGTAGTTTTAGCCGCTTTGCAAAGTAATTGCAACTAAACTTGAACCAATTGAAGGTCAATTATGGATAATAATGCTATAAAAAAAAAAAGAGTTTCCAATAAAATATTGATTGAAAAATGTAACTGTTGCTTTACTTTTTTTGTTGCATTCGTGATGGAACAAAACAGACATTTGTCGTAGTTTTAGCCGCTTTGCAAAGTAATTGCAACTAAACTTGAACCAATTGAAGGTCAATTATGGATAATAATGCTATAAAGAAAAAAAAAAGAGTTTCCAATAAAATATTGATTGCAAAATGTAACTGTTGCTTTACTTTTTTTGTTGCATTTGTGATGGAAACAAAACCTACATTTGTCGTAGTTTTAGCCGCTTTGCAAAGTAATTGCAACTAAACTTGAACCAATTGAAGGTCAATTATGGATAATAATGCTATAAAAAAAAAAAAAGAGTTTCCAATAAAATATTGATTGCAAAATGTAACTGTTGCTTTACTTTTTTTGTTGCATTCGTGATGGAACAAAACAGACATTTGTCGTAGTTTTAGCCGCTTTGCAAAGTAATTGCAACTAAACTTGAACCAATTGAAGGTCAATTATGGATAATAATGCTATAAAAAAAAAAAAAGAGTTTCCAATAAAATATTGATTGAAAAATGTAACTTTTGCTTTACTTTTTTTGTTGCATTCGTGATGGAACAAAACAGACATTTGTCGTAGTTTTAGCCGTTTTGCAAAGTAATTGCAACTAAACTTGAACCAATTGAAGGTCAATTATGGATAATAATGCTATAAAAAAAAAAAAAAAGAGTTTCCAATAAAATATTGATTGCAAAATGTAACTGTTGCTTTACTTTTTTTGTTGCATTCGTGATGGAAACAAAACCTACATTTGTCGTAGTTTTAGCCGCCTTGCAAAGTAATTGCAACTAAACTTGAACCAATTGAAGGTCAATTATGGATAATAATGCTATGAAAAAAAAAGAGTTTCCACTAAAATATTGATTGAAAAATGTAACTTTTGCTTTACTTTTTTTGTTGCATTCGTGATGGAACAAAACAGACATTTGTCGTAGTTTTAGCCGCTTTGCAAAGTAATTGCAACTAAACTTGAACCAATTGAAGGTCAATTATGGATAATAATGCTATAAAGAAAAAAGAGTTTCCACTAAAATATTGATTGAAAAAGGTAACCGTTGCTTTACTTTTTTTGTTGCATTTGTGATGGAAACAAAACCTACATTTGTCGTAGTTTTAGCCGCTTTGCAAAGTAATTGCAACTAAACTTGAACCAATTGAAGGTCAATTATGGATAATAATGCTATAAAAAAAAAGAAGCGTTTCCAATAAAATATTGATTGAAAAATGTAACTGTTGCTTTACTTTTTTTGTTGCATTCGTGATGGAACAAAACCAACGTTTGTCGTAGTTTTAGCCGCTTTGCAAAGTAATTGCAACTAAACTTGAACCAATTGAAGGTCAATTATGGATAATAATGCTATAAAAAAAAAAAAAAGAGTTTCCAATAAAATATTGATTGCAAAATGTAACTGTTGCTTTACTTTTTTTGTTGCATTCGTGATGGAACAAAACAGACATTTGTCGTAGTTTTAGCCGCTTTGCAAAGTAATTGCAACTAAACTTGAACCAATTGAAGGTCAATTATGGATAATAATGCTATAAAGAAAAAAAAAAGAGTTTCCAATAAAATATTGATTGAAAAATGTAACTGTTGCTTTACTTTTTTTGTTGCATTCGTGATGGAACAAAACAGACATTTGTCGTAGTTTTAGCCGCTTTGCAAAGTAATTGCAACTAAACTTGAACCAATTGAAGGTCAATTATGGATAATAATGCTATAAAAAAAAAAAAAAGAGTTTCCAATAAAATATTGATTGCAAAATGTAACTGTTGCTTTACTTTTTTTGTTGCATTTGTGATGGAAACAAAACCTACATTTGTCGTAGTTTTAGCCGCTTTGCAAAGTAATTGCAACTAAACTTGAACCAATTGAAGGTCAATTATGGATAATAATGCTATAAAAAAAAAAAAAAGAGTTTCCAATAAAATATTGATTGCAAAATGTAACTGTTGCTTTACTTTTTTTGTTGCATTCGTGATGGAACAAAACCAACGTTTGTCGTAGTTTTAGCTGCTTTGCAAAGTAATTGCAACTAAACTTGAACCAATTGAAGGTCAATTATGGATAATAATGCCATTAAAAAAAAAAAAGAGTTTCCAATAAAATATTGATTGAAAAATGTAACTTTTGCTTTACTTTTTTTGTTGCATTCGTGATGGAACAAAACCGACATTTGTCGTAGTTTTAGCTGTTTTGCAAAGTAATTGCAACTAAACTTGAACCAATTGAAGGTCAATTATGGATAATAATGCTATAAAAAAAAAAAAAAGTTTCCAATAAAATATTGATTGCAAAATGTAACTGTTGGTTTACTTTTTTTGTTGCATTCGTGATGGAACAAAACCAACGTTTGTCGTAGTTTTAGCCGCTTTGCAAAGTAATTGCAACTAAACTTGAACCAATTGAAGGTCAATTATGGATAATAATGCTATAAAAAAAAAGAAGCGTTTCCAATAAAATATTGATTGCAAAATGTAACTGTTGCTTTACTTTTTTTGTTGCATTCGTGATGGAACAAAACCAACGTTTGTCGTAGTTTTAGCCGCTTTGCAAAGTGAACTTTTGAAATGCCTGTTTACCTAAAGTCAAGAAAAAACATCAGTGCAATACGCTAATTGGTAGTTTCCAGTGAATGTTTGTGTGTAAACAAGAAGCACAGGTGCACGTCTACACAATCAATGGGCTCGGCAGCCCACCCATTTCGTTCAGTGACAGCCCTTTAGAAAGAGTTATATAATTAATACAGATCAGAAGTCACATGTTTGTTACGGACAGGGCACATTTAAAGAGTGACAGGGCTGACAGTGGGTGTCACACTGTGTTGACAACACGTCCTTGCCATCCCCACTTGCCCTCGGGGGTCCTATTTAAGAGTCAGGCGGCGTCTGCACGAGCCGCCGCTATGACAACAACATGCGTTTTTGTCTCCGTGCGTGCTTGCACTCTTGGCCCGATGAGCAAAGACTTCTAAGTACTACACACAACAACAGTGTCTGCTCCACATTGTCCCTGAGTGATGGGCTCGCTCCAAAGTTTGCATGAAAGTCTGCAAGATAAATGAGGAACTCACTGGACAATAGCCGAGAGTTGGTGGGCGGCCGAGGGTGAAGTCGCCTCTCTTGGTTGCTTTGTTGGGTCCGCTCCACCCCAGCAGATGATGGCGTGGAACACCACAGAGGCCACCACAGTGTATATGTTTTTGTTGTTGTTGTTTTACTTTTGTGGCTTTGTGTAGAAATGCTCGTTTAATGTCTTTAATGTCCTTTGTGTTCTTTGATGTTTCCCTCTTACACACATGTTTATGTGTGCTATGGCTATGAGGTTTTTTTCCCCCTTGGTCTCAGTCTGGACTCCCTCTCCAGGGGCCCAGGCTGATTTTTTTTTCTCACCCCCCAGGAACTGCACTTTTCTTGAGAATTTTGCCCATCATTTACAATCCATATGTAAACACAACAACACCTATGTTTTTTTTTAATGCATTCTAATTTGTAAAATATGGCACGTATGAGGCGGCTAACAATGCAGCTAATAGGAGAACACTATTCGGCCCATTAAAACCTAAAAAAAAATCCATCCACATACATACACAAACACACTTCATACATACACACACACATCCACATGCACATTCACTGTACAAACATACATACACATACTGTACATAGACAAGTATACACACAATCATGCATACAATCCCGTTTAATCAAACATATATTAACGTTGTTCCCCTAGGGCAGTGTTTTTCAACCTTTTTTTAGCCATTTTTTGGTTGAAAAAACCCGGAGGCACACCACCAGCAGAAATCATTAAAAACAAAACTCCGTTGACAGTAAAAAGTCGTTGTCGCAATTGCTGGGAATGACTTTACCAGGGGTCTCAAACACACGGCCCGCGGGCCAATTGCGGCCTGCGAGACTATCTAATAGATTGTATGTTTAATTTTATGATGTGTGTGTGTGTGTGTGTGTGTGTGTGTGTGTGTGTGTGTGTGTGTGTGTGTGTGTTTGTGTGTGTGTGTGTGTGTGTGTGTGTGTGTGTTTCTACCCTTCTTTAGACAACAAGGAAAAGTACCTAAGACCGAAATCATGGTCCCAATACGGAAAAACCATTGCATCTAGTAGAGAGCCAAATATTAGAGTCTGTGAACATTGCTCCAAAGTCGGAATTTTTTGTTGATTTAATGTGCATATCATAGTAAACATTGGCAGGTGCAAAGGCAGCAATATATGATAAAACAAGATGGCAGGTAAAGAAGGACTTCCCTATTCATTACTGAAAAAACCCGCCAGGTGAAACAGCTGATTTGATGACTTCCGGTGCTGATGTAAGACAACACGCGTCCCGTATGTGACCATAGGATGAACAAATACACTACGGTACTAAGACTATAGTGGCCATTAACAGTTAGCTTCTACAGCTGGGTTGCCCAAAGTGCGGCACAGGGGCCACCTGTGGTCTGTGACTCGTTTGTCATCGGCCTTAAGCACATTACAAAAAACAAAAAAGAGAGATCTCATTTGCACCACCTGGTGGTGAAATCTATCAAAATTAGGGTGGTCCCAAAAGAGAGGGATTTTTCAAATTGACTGTGTGTCATTTTTAGAAGTGCTCCCCCTCTGGTCAACATATGAAATAACAAGTGTTTTTTTTCTTCTTATTATTTTTATTTAATTTTTTAAATGTTTTGTTTTATTTGTTTTAGGGGGTGGAAGTGTCTGCTTTCTCAGTACTTGTATTATATATATATATATATATATATATATATATATATATATATATATATATATATATATATATATATATATATATATATATATATATATATTTTTTTTTTTTTAAATTTTTTAAAAATATTACATATTATGAATGTGCCTGTTACTGCATTACATATAAACACACAGCATGTATATAAAACGTTGATGGAGGTTTTTGGTTGTTTTTTAGAGTGCTTAATTGGCTCCATTGTTAGCTGACTTTTGCTAACGTTTATGTGATGATCCGTTGCCCGGATCATGTTTTGTTCAGTTTAAGACTCCCTTAGTACGGTTTCAGCACCCCTGAGTTTGTGTCTCTTGGTTGCCATGGGTTCTGATTATTTTCACCTGCCTCTGATTAGTGTTCGGGACGCTCACCTGCTCCCGGGCACTAATCAGAGAGCTATTTATTCCTGCCTTTCGCCAAACTCAGTCTGGTTATTTTGTTTGCTCCATGCAACAAGTTACGTTTGTATACCTTTTTGATTCTTGTTCCTGAGCTAAGCTTCGCCATTTGTTTGCATTCACGCAACAAGTTACGATTGGTGATTCCTGCGTCTTTTCCATAGCTACCCGTGCTATGGGCACGCTTTCCTGTATTTGTGTATTTTGCCTGATTTATGGAAAATAAATAATTGTATTACCTGCACGCTGCCTCCAGAACGGGAAACGATCCATGCATTAACATGCGACCCCACCGTAACAGTTTATTTACGAGTTAAAAGCATAACAAATAAATATATGTGTTCTTGCCTTACATAAGGATTAAGAATGATGGTCAAAATTCCCAAAAAGTGCAGTTCCCCTTTAAGAGGGGATGCATTTATTTGCAGAAATGCATAGTACAGTAGTGCCTCGGTTTTCGTTGGTGATCTGTTCCAAAGAGTCCGACAAAGACTGAATCGTGCTAAAACCGAATCAATATTCCCTGTAAGAAATCACGTAAATATTTTATCGAGAAGACCGTATTCCATAAGGCGCACTTAAAATCCTTTCATTTTCTCAAAACTCGACAGTGCGCCTTATAACCCGGTGCGCCTAATGTACGGCGCAATTTGGGTTGTGCTTACCGACCTCGAAGTTACTGTATTTGGTACATGGTGAAATGATAAGTGTGACCAGTAGAAGGCAGTCACACATAAGAGATATGTGTAGACTGCAATATGACTCAAGTAAACAACACCAAAATTGTATATGTTCGATTGAAAATATAGAACATTACACGCAGTGCTCAAAAATCGATTAAAATGTTTAAAGTACGACTTTGGTAAGCTATGAAGCCGCACCGCTTGATGGATTGTACTCTGCTTCAATCTACGAATACTATTATGGTGTGTGTATAAGGTAAGACATATTGTCTGCCGTTTTGTTTCGCAATATTATGCAAAAGCAACTTTTCTTACGCTCTGGTACCTGCTGATCTGTATTTGGGATCTGCATAAGTCCTGAAAATGTGTGCGAGTCCGCCTTTGTAGTCTCTATCTTCTTGTTATGGGACATTCATCCTCCGCTGTTGCCATTTCTAATATAAAGTAGTGTAAAGTTCTTACTTATATCTGTCAGTAAAATCGCCATGAAAGCGCTAAAACATACCGGTGTAGTGAGTTTACATTATTCACCCAAGGAACTTTAGTTATAATGACTGTCAGAAAGCGGCTTGAAGATGATCTGTAAAACATCATCTATGCAACATTTTGACCAAAGAACCACCATTACATGTTATGTAGACCACAAAAAAGTATTTTCCAAAAGATAATACTATGACCCCTTTATTGCGCCTTATAATCTGGTGCACCTTTTGTATGAAAATATACCTGACTAGACCCGCTCATAGGCAGTGCGCCTTATGATCCGGTGCGCCCTATTGTCCGAAAAATACGGTGATTATAGTTTTTATAATTATAGCAAAGCCAAATGACGAAACAGATAAAGGAACATTTAACATTAATTGCACCTTCATCGAATGAGGCGGGAATGAAGAGGAGATGGATGTTTTTTTTCAATACGATCGTGTTTTTCACCTTCCTCATCAAAGTGCTTGTAATTGCAACTTTTTTGGGTCTAATGGTGCATTTTACAGTTATACTCCATTTAAAAAAAAAAACAGTACAGAGACTGAATCACCAAGACGCGGTATTCTTTTTTAGGGCACTCTACTTTTGATATAAGGACAAACAGACTACAATAATGTGTTACCCGCAATGTTCGACCGTGTGATAACCCAGGCGGTATACAAAAACCAAGGCAAAATTTGGGTGAAATGTTTTTTTCTGGAAAAGTGTACTGGAGCATACAAAAACCCGGCTACTGTATTCATTGTATTCAAACAAAGAACTAATAAGGTTGTACGGTATACCGGTACTAGTATAGTATCGCGGTACTAATGAATCAAAAACGGTAATATACTCTGTTTGAATAGTACCAGTTGGCCATTTTTTAATTATTTTTTTTTTACAGGCAAAGTCATGACGTCGTCACGTCATGACATTGCTGTTTTTTACGAGTAGACGAGCATGTTCGGCAGCGCACAATCACAGAGTACTTACAAGCAGACACAGTGTGTAGACAGAAAAGGGAGAACGGACGCATTTTGGCTTAAAAACTAAAGATAAAGGTGAAGTTATAACACTGAAAAGGCCCTATATTAAACTTCTATCCGCAATCGGCAGTGTTTTAGCTACTTCTAAATCACTAATCCTCGCCTCCACGGTGACAAATAAAGTGAGTTTCTTCTGCAGGACAAAGAATAGGTAAACATGCTTCACTACACACCGTGGGAGGATATAATAGCTCACCGGCGTCACAATGTAAACAAACGCCATGGGTGGATCCACACCTGACATCCACTGTAATGATACCAAGTACAAGAGCGTATCTAGTCGATACTACTATGATTACATCAATGTTTGTTATCGTCACAGAATCTTTTTTCTTTAAAAAAAAAAAAAAGCATCTTATATTCCCATAAACTCAGAAAATATGTCCCCGGACACATGAGAACTTAAATTAACTACTTGGTATCGGATCAATACCTTAATTTGAGGTATCATCCAAAACTAATGTAAAGCCTCCAAACAACAGAAGAATAAGTGATTATTACATTTTAACAGAAGTGTAGATGGAACATGTTAAAATGGAAAATAAGCAGATATTAACAGTAAATGAACAAGTAGATTAATAATCCATTTTTACAGCTTGTTCTTCATAATGTTGACAAAATAATAGAATGATAAATGACACAATATGTTACTGCATACGTCAGCAGACTAAATTAGGAGCCTTTGTTTGTTTACCTACTACTAAAATACACATTGTCTTGTATGTTCACTATTTTATAAGGACTAAATTGCAATAATAAACACATGTTTAATGTGCCCTAAGATTTTTTGTTAAAATAAAGCCAATAATCCTATTTTTTTTGTGGTCCCCTTGATTTAAAAAGGTATCAACATACATTTTGATAGCGGTACCGGTACTAAAACATTGGTATCGAGACAACCCTAGTCCCAAATAAGTTGTTTGATATTTTCAGGGTCGGTTAAAAAGTGTTAACATTTTTAACGAAAGGCAGCTTTACAGATGCCACATCTGCTCTGTGTTTTTAAAATGTGTCTTTTTTCTGCATGTTTTTTTTGGCCACTGGCCTTGCATAAAAAAAAAATTAAAAATCGAAATGTCTACATATAATAATAGATTTTATTTGTAAAAAGCACTTTACATTGAGTAAACAACCTCAAAGTACTACAGTTTGTTTAAAAAAAATAAAGATAAAAAGATAATAAAAAATAAATACAAATAAAAACTAGAACAGCCAAATAGCTAAAACTAGTATGCATATATCTAAAAAAAGGCTTTTTTAAAAAGAAGGGTTTTTAAGCCTTTTTTAAAAGCATCCACAGTCTGTGGTGCCCTCAGGTGGTCAGGGAGAGCGTTCCACAGACTGGCAGAAAGCCCGGTCTCCCATTGTTTGTAGCTTTGTCCTCTGAGGTTGGAGGAGGTTAGCCTGTCCGTAGCGGAGGTGTCGTGTGGAGGATTTGGGGGTGAGTAGTTCTTTGAGGTAGAGGGGGACATTTCCATGGAGGCACTGGTGGGTTAGTAGGGAGACTTTGAATTCAATCCTGAGTGGAACAGGAATATACACTATATTGTTCATCTCATAATACAAATGGTTATAAAGAACTTAAAGGCCTACTGAAATGATTTTTTAAAATTTAAACGGGATAGCAGATCCATTCTATGTGTCATACTTGATCATTTCGCGATATTGCCATATTTTTGCTGAAAGGATTTAGTAGAGAACATCGACGATAAAGTTCGCAACTTTTGGTCTCTGATAAAAAAAAGCCTTGCCCCTACCGGAAGTAGCGTGACGACACCGGGGGAAGGACTGCTCATATTTTCCTATTGTTTACACCAGCAGCGAGAGAGATTCGGACCGAGAAAGCGACGATTACCCCATTAATTTGAGCGAGGATGAAAGATTCGTGGATGAGGAACGTTAAAGTGAAGGACTAGCGTGCAGTGAGTGCAGTACGCATCTTTTTTCGCTTTGACCGTAACTTAGGTTACAAGCTGGCTCATTGTATTCCACACTCTCTCCTTTTTCTATTGTGGATCACGGATTTGTATTTTAAACCACCTCGGATACTATATCCTCTTGACAATGAAGATTCGAGAACGCGAAATGGACATTCACAGTGACTTTTATCTCCACGACAATACATCGGCAAAGCCCTTTAGCTACGGAGCTAACGTGATAGCATCGGGCTTTACTGCATATAGAAACAAAACAAATAAGTCCCTGACTGGAAGGATAGACAGAAGATCAACAATACTACCAAACTCTGGACATGTAAATAAACGGTTGATGCTTTCCAGCCTGGCGAAGCTTAATAATGCTGTTGCTAACGACGCCATTGAAGCTAACTTAGCTACGGAACCTCGACAGAGCTATGCTAAAAACATTAGCTCTGCACCTACGCCAGCTCTCATCTGCTCATCACGACCCGTGCTCACCTGCGTTCCAGCGATCGACGGTACGACGAAGGACTTCACCCGATCACCGATGCGGTTGGCGGCCCGGAGACGGAGGAAGTCAAGGTTAGGTCGTTCGGCTAGCGCGTCTGCTATCCTCAAAGTGCTCCTGGTTGTGTCGCCGCTAATACACCGATCCCACCTACAGCTTTCTTCTTTGCAGTCTCCATTGTTCATTAAACAAATTGCAAACGATTCACCAACACAGATGTCCAGAATACTGTGGAATTTTGAAATGAAAACAGAGCTTTTTGTATTGGATTCAATGGGCTCCGAATACTTCCGCTTCCACTGTTGACGTCACGCGCAAACGTCATCATATCGAAACGTTTTCAGCCGGAAGTTTGCCGGGAAATTTAAAATTGCAATTTATAAGTTAACCCGGCCGTATTGGCATGTGTTGCAATGTTAAGATTTCATCATTGATATATAAACTATCAGACTGCGTGGTCGGTAGTAGTGGCTTTCAGTAGGCCTTTAATGCAGCGTCACCAAGGTGGATTTTTAAATACCACCTCTCTGAGGTCAATGAAAACTGAGCGTTAGGATCTCGGGCAGAGTTTTTGTCATTTTAGATCTCGTTAGATTGGCAGGTGTGCCTAATGGCGTGGCCGCGGAGAGTAATTACCAGAGATAAGATTCGCACTCACGTTTGTCGCCTGTGCATTTTGATTAAAAAGCACGGCGGGCGGGTGTGCACGCCGCATCAGACAGGCATCAGAGTCAATATTCATGCCAGATAAGAGGTGATTCGTGTCACCGAGACATTTTGCTGCAGGGATAAATCTGATAATCGTTCCCTGCGTGGCCCTCCTCTGGTGCCAGCATAACGACCGTAAACCTGTTACAAAATGTCAGTCTGATGTCTGTGTGAGACACTCTTTTTTTCAGCACCTTGGACAGGGAACTTGCTTCCTGGCAGTGGTTCTGGAAGCTGCTGCAGAGTGCAGACAATTCCTTTTTAGCTTTTTTTTTTTTTTTAACATTGTTATTCAATTCTTGCATTTCTTTTGTAAGACTTTGATATCAGCCTGAGACATCACGCAATACATTAAAGCTGTTTTTTTTAAGCGACTTCAGAGGCGTATTGTCCCAACTGTCAGACCTCAGTGGCATTCCACTTTTGAGGTTTTTATGTCATGTCTGTAACTCATTACGGAAATAAATGAGGGACGACTGTAATCATATCACGTTATATACATTGGGCTTGAATACACTATATTGCCAAAAGTATTTGGCCACCCATCCATGTATAAAATCAAGCACTTAGGCATGGAGACTGTTTCTACAAACATTTGTAAAAGAATGGGCCGCTCTCAGTGATTTCCAGCGTGGAACTGTCATAGGATGCCACCTGTGCAACAAATCCAGTCGTGAAATGTCCTCGCTCCTAAATATTCCAAACTCAACTTTATTATAAGAAAAGTGAAGAGTTCGGGAACAACAGCAACTCAGCCACCAAGTGGTAGGCCCACGTAAACTGACATAGAGGGGTCGGCGGATGCTGAAGCGCATAGTGCAAAGACTTTCTGCACAGTCAGTTGCTACGGAGCTCCAAACTTCATGTGACCTTCCTATTAGCCCACGTACAGTACGCAGAGAGCTTCGTGGAATGGGTTTCCATGGCCGTGCAGCTGCATCTAAGCCATACATCACCAGGTCCAATGCAAAGCGTGGGATGCAGTGGTGTAAAGCGCGTCGCTACTGGACTCTAGAGCAATCTGATGGAAGAGTTTGGGTTTGGAGGTTGCCAGGAAAACGCTACATTTTGACTGCATTTGTCATGATCCGTGGTCCGGATCATGTTTTGTGTTTTCTCTTAGTTTTGGACTCATTTAGTTCCTGTTTTTGCACCTTTGAGTTGTTACCATGTCTACGTATTATTTTCACCTGCCTCTTGTGTTCGGGACGCTCACCTGTTGCTAATCAAGAGACATTATTTAAGCCTGCCTTACCCAGTCAGTCGGTCTGGCTTTTTTGTTTGCTTCAAGCTACTGTTACGTAAGTTTTGCTTGTCTCCTAGCCCCTGCTAAGTGTTTAGCTTCAAGTGCGATCGCCACCTTGTTCCGTCGGTTTTTTTTCTGTTTTTGTACCTCTTTGATTTGTTCAAGATTAAATCATGTTCCTACCTGCAAGTCCTGTCCGTAGTCGTCCGTTTGCATCCCGGGAAAACGAACCACGCAGTAAGCAGCAACCAAACCGTAACAGCATTGTGCCGAGTGTGAATTTTGGTGGAGGAGGAATGATGGTGTGGGGTTGTTTATCAGGAGTTGGGCTTGGCCCCTTAGTTGCAGTGAAAGGAACTTTGAATGCTCCAGGATACCAAAACATTTTGGACAATTCCATGGGATGGCACTTCAAGTTCATATATGAGTCAAGGTGGCCAAATACTTTTGGCAATATAGTGTATGTTTCCTGTTCATGTTCATGATGTTTGCTAATGTTGTGTTAAGATGAATTAGGTTATATATTTATCAACTTTTCAATGCAATGGAATTTCCACATTTAGTTCAACCTACCTGCCTTATATATATATATATATATATATATATATATATATATATATATATATATATATATATATATATATATATATATATATATATATATATATATATATATATATATATATATATACACAGTACAGGCCAAAAGTTTGGACACACCTTCTCATTCAATGTCTTTTCTTTATTTACATGACTATTTACATTGTAGATTGTCACTGAAGGCATCAAAACTATAAAATGAACACATGTGGAGTTATGTACTTAACAAAAAAAGGTGAAATAACTGAAAACATGTTTTATATTTTACTTTCTTCAAAATAGCCACCCTTTGTTCTGATTACTGCTTTGCACACTCTTGGCATCTTCTCCATGAGCTTCAAGAGGTAGTCACCCGAAATGGTTTTCACTTCACAGGTGTGCTTGAAGCATTACGCAATAATCTGTCATAACGTTTTTTAGCATTCAATGAGACATTTTTGTGAGGTTTTGTATTAGTGTTCCTAAAAATGTGATATACCGGCCCCCAGACACATTTTTTCTCTCTAAATTTGGCCCTCCGAGTCAAAATAATTGCTTAGGCCTGCTTTAAGATATTCAATATGTAGTGAAGTGATTTTTTACTTAAAGAAATGAGAGGCCATTTATTTATTTTAACAAGGATAACAACATTATTTACCTTCCAAATACAGTCAATTGTAAACAATTCTACACTAATGAGAAATAAAAGTGGATTTTCTTTTTAAATAGTTACTGATGTTATTGTATATTATGAATACATAGCATTATAATTATTGCATTTTTTTTTTAATAGAAAATAGTTTTCAGTTTTCGAGCATGATGTAAACCAACAAAATTACGGCCCGTGGGCCAAGTGCGGCCCGCCGGCATCTTCAGTTGGGCTTGCCGATGTCATAGTTTTAATAATGAATCTGGCTCGCGGGGTGCCAACAGCTGCATCTTTGAATTTCGGACCGCCTAATTGCTGTAAATTTACCACCATCTTGTGGACAACGTGAGTAAAGCAGGTCAACGACACAGCATTTACTTGCATGCCCCAATCCAAACAACCTTCCCTAGTCATGGCGCAAATTGCAACCGACAAAACACGTCAACACACATGGTCACACATAACACAACCTGCTCACTGAACTTTGTGGATGTTATAAAAAAAAAATGTCCAAACACAACACATAATTCAAAATGACACCCATTGGAAGCCATTATGATGCATGATGGGAAAATGCAAAACACTCTCCACACATGTTTGATGCATTTTAACTGCTTGATATTCCTGATTGATTACACAACTTTAAGAAGGTTGTCACGGAATGACATGGTAATTGTTATATATTGTATATATGATATATACATAATATAATATAATATAATATAATATAATATATCAGTATATATAATACACTGTACATATATTATGCAAATATTACGTATATATGTTATGTTTTATATCACTATATTTAGTCTATTTATACCTGCATTGTCCTTTCCATCCTTACACTTTCCATCATTGTAACTGAGCTACTGTGTGGAGCAATTTCCCTTGTGGATCATTAAAGTGTGTCTAAGTCTAAATCTAAGTAAACAAAGTAGGAGTCAAACGTTCACATACTCTTAATATCCAATTAGATTATTATTATATTCATTATATTAATATGTATATGTATGTATATATGTTTGTATACACTACCGTTCAAAAGTTTGGGGTCACCCAAACAATTTTGTGGAATAGCCTTCATTTCTAAGAACAAGAATAGACTGTCGAGTTTCAGATGAAAGTTCTCTTTTTCTGGCCATTTTGAGCGTTTAATTGACCCCACAAATGTGATGCTCCAGAAACTCAATCTGCTCAAAGAAAGGTCAGTTTTGTAGCTTCTGTAACGAGGTAAACTGTTTTCAGATGTGTGAACATGATCGCACAAGGGTTTTCTAATCATCAATTAGCCTTCTGAGCCAATGAGCAAACACATTGTACCATTAGAACACTGGAGTGATAGTTGCTGGAAATGGGCCTCTATACACCTATGTAGATATTGCACCAAAAACCAGACATTTGCAGCTAGAATAGTCATTTACCACATTAGCAATGTATAGAGTGTATTTCTTTAAAGTTAAGACTAGTTTAAAGTTGTCTTCATTGAAAAGTACAGTGCTTTTCCTTCAAAAATAAGGACATTTCAATGTGACCCCAAACTTTTGAACGGTAGTGTATATGTATGTATATATGTTTGTATGCTGTATATGTATATGTACATATACTGTATATTTAGGCTATATGTGTGTGTGTGTGTGTGTGTATATGGTTACTTTACACGCAGTCGGCTTTTGGCCCCTGGCCAAATTTCTTTAGCCCGATACGGCCCCCAAGTCAAAAAGTTTGGACACCCCTGATGTAAACAAAAGCTATGAGTCTGTCTTACTTTTTTCAAAGTAAACTATTGCACATTGTTCGAGTCTGTGAATCCTTGAGACACGATTGTGTTGATTGGCAGTTTAAAAGTAACATTTCTTCCTTCACTTGCTGTTTTCACAGTTTAATGCATTGTTATATATAAAAAATTGCAAATCGCAATTTTGGATAAACATTTTTTTTTTTTTACGGTAAATTGTGCAGCCCTAGCATGGAGTGCCTGGAACTTTAAATACGCAGACATATTT
Organism: Entelurus aequoreus; assembly: GCF_033978785.1. NCBI lineage: Eukaryota > Metazoa > Chordata > Actinopteri > Syngnathiformes > Syngnathidae > Entelurus > Entelurus aequoreus. Next base: position 27,602,418 of record NC_084753.1, on the reverse strand, counting down.
TCTGCACGGCCTCTGCAATAGGTATGTGGTTTCCGTTATCTGTTTTATTTTTTTATTCATTTATTTTGTTTAATGATTGCACACATGTTAAAAGGGCAAATTCAAATGTTGATGATGTGAATTTATTAGAAGTAAAAAATGAAGTTAATGGCAAGCAGAAAAATTGTTGTCAATTTCAACTATTTTCCCTAAAATACCGTACTCATTGAGGCTATGAAGCCAATCAATCAATCAATCAATCAATCAATCAATCAATGTTTATTTATATAGCCCTAAATCACAAGTGTCTCAAAGGGCTGCACAAGCCACAACGACATCCTCGGTTCAGAGCCCACATAAGGGCAAGGAAAAACTCACAACCCAGTGGGACGTCGATGTGAATGACTATGAGAAACCTTGGAGATGACCACAGATGTGGGTGACCCCCCCCTAGGGGAGACCGGATGCAATGGACGTCGAGTGGGTCTAGTATAATATTGTGAAAGTCCAGTCCATAGTGGATCTAACATAATTATTATGCAAAAGCAACTTTTCTTACCTTCTGGTACCTGCTGATCTGTATTTGGGATCTGCATAACTCCTGAAAATGTGCGTACATCTGCCTTTATAGTCTGTGCCGACACCGTAATTGATCAACTTATTTTTTTTCTCTATCTTCTTGTTATGTTACATTCATCCTCCGCTGTTGCCATTTCTAATATAAAGTAGTGTAAAGTTCTTACTTATATCCGTCAGTAAACTTGCCATGAAAGCGCTAAAACATACCGGTGTAGTGAGTACCTATTATCCACCCAAGGTACTTTAGTTAGTAGAGAGTTCCTGTCGGACGGTTTTTCACGGGACACATTTCCGACGTTGTTGTTTCCGGATGAGGAGATGCTGCTCCGTTATTGATTGAAGTAAAGTCTGAATGTCGAAGGTGAGCCACGTAAATAAGACCGCCCACAAAACGGCGCATCCTGAAGCGACTGTCAGAAAGCGGTTTAAAGATGATCTGTAAAACATCATCTATGCAACATTTTGACCAAAGAACCACCATCACATGTTATGTAGACCACAAGGAAGTATTTTACATTTACAAAGAAAAAATACAAATATGACTCCTTTAATGCGCCTTATATATGAAAATAGACCTGACTAGCCCTGCTCATCGGCAGTGCGCCTTATAATGCGGTGCGCCCTATGGTCCGAAAAATACGGTACCTGCATTATTGATGTCATTATGTAACAATTAGTATTCTGTCCATTTCCACTGAGCATGATCAAAAAAAGCACGCCACAGCAACCACAGGCCGTACTGTGCCAACCCATGCAGTAAAGGCTTAAGTAAAAAGAAAAAAAATGGTAATGAGCCTCTGGTAATTATAAGAAATAATGATAACAAGTTTGCTCATGAAGCTGCGTTGCTTCCTAAAAAAGAATGCAGATGACAACTAAGGGTCATGGTGATCACAAAAGAAGTACAAAACCCAAAACCAGTGAAGTTGGCATGTTGTGTAAATGGTAAATAAAAACAGAATACAATGATTTGCAAATCCTTTTCAACTTATATTCAATTAAATAGACTGCAAAGACAAGATATTCAATGTTAGAACTGAGAAACCTTTTTTGGCAAATAATCATTTAACTTAGAATTTAATGGCAGCAACACGTTGCAAAAAAGTTGGCACAGGGGCATTTTTACCACTGTGTTACATGGCCTTTCCTTTTAACAACACTCAGTAAACGTTTGGGAACTGAGGAGACACATTTTCGAAGCTTTTCATGTGGAATTCCAGACCACAGAAGACCGCAGAACACTTTTCCACTTTGCATCAGTTCATCTTAGATGAGCACAGGCACAGTGATGCCGGCGGCGTTTCTGGGCGTTGTTGATAAATGGCTTTCACTTTGCATAATAGAGTATTAACTTGCACTTACAGATGTAGCGACCAACTGTAGTTACTGACAGTGGTTTTCTGAAGTGTTCCTTGAGCCAATGTGGTGATATCCTTTACACACTGATGTCGCTTTTTGATGCAGTAGCACCTGAGGAATTGAAAGTCTGTTATATCGTCGCTTACGTGCAGTGATTTCTCCAGATTTTCTGAACCTTTTGATGATATTACGGACCGTAGATGGTGAAATCCCTAAATTCCTTGCAATAGCTCGTTGAGAAATTTTGTTCTTAAACTGTCCGACAATTTGCTCACGCATTTGTTCACAAAGTGGTGACCCTCGCCCCATCCTTGTTTGTGAATGACTGAGCATTTCACGGAAGCTGCTTTTATACCCAATCATGGCACCCACCCGTTCCCAATTAGCCTGTCCACCTAGCCTGTTCACCTGTGGGATGTTCCAAATAAGTGTTTGATGAGCATTCCTCAACTTTCTCAGTCATTTTTGCCACTTGTGCCAGCTTTTGTGAAACATGTAGCAGGCATCACATTCCAAATGAGCTAATACTTGCAAACAATAACAAAGTTTACCAGTTTGAGTGGTAAGTATCTTGTCTTTGCAGTCTATTCAATTGAATATAGGTTGAAAAAGATTTGCAAATCATTGTATTCTGTTTTTATTTACCATTTAAACAACGTGCCAACTTCACTGGTTTTGGGTTTTGTAAATTGATAAATAATTGGGGAATCTGCGGTATTAATTTTCTGTCCAGTTTAATTGATTAAAAGCATATCAATATCATATCATATCATACGTAATGGTATGTCCCACCTAGCTTTGAACACGGACGTCATAACGTCATCAAATCTCACTTTTAAGCATTCACACATGGCACCAACAAAAGTCAGTGTTCAAAAACAAGAAAAAAAAATTACAAAAATTAGGGGTATTTTATTTGAACTAAGCAAAATTATCTGCCAATAGAACAAGAAAATTTGGCTGGTCAAGACTTTCCAAAACAAGTCATATTAGCTAACCTCAATGAACCCAAAAATACCTTAAAATAAGTATATTCTCACTAATAACAAGTACAAAAGAAATGCAGACCTTTTTGCTCAATATGTTGAAAAATATTCTTAAATGAAGTAAATGCTGTTGCCATTATCTTGACATAATGATATGCGCTCTGCATCATGATTTTTTTTTCATGCTTGAAGTAAGAAATGATTACTTTAAAAAAGTAGTTTTATACTTGTGAGTGTTGATGACACAGCTTTGCAACAGTTGATATTCTAGTTTCAAGCATGTTTTACTCAATATAGGTCATCAAATCTCAGCAACAAGCTGTAATATCTTACTGAGATCATTTAGGACCAAAACACTTAAAACAAGTAAAACACTCTAACATAAAATCTGCTTAGTGAGAAGAATTATCTTATCGGACAGAAAATAAGCAAATATCACCCTTATTTGAGATATGTAATCTTACTTAGATTTCAGTTTTTGCAGTGTAAAAAAATACTGTAGCAGCCTTGGAGAAAGTTATGTACACGCATTGCACTTAATTGTGGTGCGTTCAAGGAGCCTCGATTAAAGTTACTCCCAGGATATGCACTAATAATAATATAATCATAATAATGATGTATTTTATGATTTTGTATTGTCTACTAATCTCTACTTTACACACTGCAAAAACTGAAATCTAAGTAAGATTAAATATCTCAAATAAAGGTGATATTTGCTTATTTTCTGTCTGATAAGATAATTCTTCTCACTAAGCAGATTTTATGTTAGAGCAGGGGTTTTGATTGATTGAGACTTTTATATTTTATTTTTAGTAGGTTGCACAGTGAAGTACATATTCCGTACAATTGACCACTAAATGGTAACACCCGAATAAGTTTTTCAACTTGTTTAAGTCGGGGTCCACTTAAATTGATTCATGATACAGATATATACTATCAGATATACTATCATCATAATACAGTCATCACATAAGATAATCACATTGACTTATTTACATTATTTACAATCAGGGGTGTGGAGGGGGGGGGGGGGATACGGACATCAAGTAGTGGACATAGAGAGAGAGAGAGAGAGAGAGAGAGAGAGAGAGAGAGAGAGAGAGAGAGAGAGAGAGAGAGAGAGAGATAGAGATCAGAAGGCATAAGAAAAAGAAAAAGTATCTGCATTTGATTGTTTACATTTGATTATTAGCAATCCGGGGAGGGTGTTAGTTTAGGGTTGTAGCTGCCTGGAGGTCAACAACCTTTTTGAAACCAAGAGCTACTTCTTGGGTACTAATTAATGCGAAGGGCTACCAGTTTGATACACACTTAAACAAATTGCCAGAAATAGCCAATTTGCTCAATTTTACCTTTAACTCTATGTTATTATTAATAATTAATGATATTTATCTTTGTGGAAACACTGATCATCTTAATGATTTCTCACAATAAATATATATAGAAACAGATAAATATCAATATGCAACACTTTATTTTTATATTTTCTCTAAGTGCACATTTTTCAAATTTAAAATTTTCAAATGATCACTTCTAAGACAGTCTTGTGAAATCACAATATCCCATTTTAACTAGCTAGCCACTAACATTTTTTAACAAATCATGAATTACTTTGCACCATGTTTGTAAAAATAATAACTCATGTAAAATACAAAAGTCAACTCTCAAATGTTTAAATAAATCATGTCACACTTTAAACTGGACACCAAATCTGTTATCTGTTTCTTTGTCAGTTAGTGAAGACCAAGTCTTTAAAATATTTTCTTGGATTTTCAAATTCTATTTGAGTTTTGTCTCTCTTAGAATTAAAAATGTCGAGCAAAGCGAGACCAGCTTGCTAGTGAATAAATAAAATTTAAAAAATAGAGGCAGCTCACTGGTAAGTGCTGCTATTTGTGCTATTTTTAGAACAGGCCAGCGGGCTACTCATCTGGTCCTTACGGGCTACCTGGTGCCCGTGGGCACCGCGTTGGTGACCCCTGTGTTAGAGTGTTTTACTTGTTTTAAGGGTTTTGGTCCTAAATGATCTCAGTAAGATATTACAGCTTGTTGCTGAGATTTGATTACCTATATTGAATAAAACATGCTTGAAACTAGAATATCAAGTGTTGCAAAGCTGTGTCATCAACACTCACAAGTATAAAACTTTTTTTTTTAAGTAATAATTTCTTACTTCAAGCGTGAAAAAAAAAAATAATATGCCGAGCGCATATCATTATGTCAAGATAATGGCAATAGCATTTACTTCATTTAAGAATATTTTCCAACATATTGAGCAAAAAGGTCTCTTTTTTTTCTACCAAGAAAAGTGCACTTGTTATTGAGAGAATATACTTATTTTTAAGGTAATTTTGGGTTCATTGAGGTTAGCTAATTAGGGACCGAGTCCCTTTGGGACAGAGGACCCTATTGTATTTCTAGCGTTTTATTATTATACCGCCGCCTCTTTGAGCTGTAATTTGACCCCCTTAACATGCGTCAAAACTCACCAAATTGGACACACACATCAGGACTGGCGAAAATTGCGATCTAATCAAAAAAACCAAACCCCAATACTCAAAATTGCGCTCTTGCGCCGCCTAGGAAGAAAACACAGACAAAACTGCCTCTAACTCCCAGTATGAATGTCGTAGAGACATGAAACAAAAACCTCTATGTAGGTCTCACTTAGACCTAGATTTCATACACTGACAACCCCCTGCAAAAATCAACAGGAAGTTTGCAATTCCCCCTTCAAAACAAAAGTTGAGTAAAAACAGTCACCTTTTTTCAAACACTATGTCCTCTGAGCGCGTTTGTCGTGTCGGCTTCAAATTAGCACAGGAGAGAGATTGAACCCTTCTGATTAAAAGTTGATGAAAGAGTTTTAATTACTGCTCCGGTTTGGATTTTATGAGCCCTCAAAGTCGGTCCCGTCCATCGCTGCTTGCAGCTTTAATTTTACTTGTTTTGGAAAGTCTTGACCAGCCGAATTTTCTTGTTCTATTGGCAGATAATTTTGCTTAGTTCAAATAAAATACCCCTAATTTTTGTATTTGTTTTCATATAGCTCCATTTTTAGTGTAAAAATGCTCATTGTCATTTCTGTATTATTTTTTATTTTTGCTAACTGCTTATTTGCTATTACTTTTAACATCATATTTGTACATGTCGTATTTGCTGATGTTGCTCTATTGTTGTTGTTGTTGTGTTTGCTGTTGTTGTTTTTGTCTCTCTGTCTAATCCCCCTCTTGTCCCCACAATTCCCCCCTCTGTCTTCCTTTTTTTCTCTTTCTATCCCCTCCTGCTGCGGCCCGGGTGCACCAAACGATAATATAAATACATTTAATTAAGTCAAATACAAATAAAGCAACAAGAGAAGTATCCTACACTTCTCTTTTGTAAAGTAAATCTGAACAGCCGATATGGGCATCTACATCAACTATATGATTTGCCTGAGAAGCTGGACAGGACAAAAAAAAAAAAAAAAAAGGATTTTATGAGCCCTCAAAGTCGGTCACGTCCATCGCTGCTTTCAGCTTTAATTTTACTTATTTTGGAAATTCTTGACCAGCTGAATTTTCTTGTTCTATTGGCAGATAATTTTGCTTAGTTCAAATAAAATACCCCTAATTTTTATTTTTTTTTTTCTTGTTTTTGAACACTGACTTTTTGCAGTGCACTCTGAAGTAAAGGAAAACTTGACAATTGTTTTAAACATACACTACCGTTCAAAAGTTTGGGGTCACATTGAAATGTCCTTATTTTTGAAGGAAAAGCACTGTACTTTTCAATGAAGATAACTTTAAACTAGTCTTAACTTTAAAGAAATACACTCTATACATTGCTAATGTGGTAAATGACTATTCTAGCTGCAAATGTCTGGTTTTTGGTGCAATATCTACATAGGTGTATAGAGGCCCATTTCCAGCAACTATCACTCCAGTGTTCTAATGGTACAATGTGTTTGCTCATTGGCTCAGAAGGCTAATTGATGATTAGAAAACCCTTGTGCAATCATGTTCACTCATCTGAAAACAGTTTAGCTCGTTACAGAAGCTACAAAACTGACCTTCCTTTGAGCAGATTGAGTTTCTGGAGCATCACATTTGTGGGGTCAATTAAACGCTCAAAATGGCCAGAAAAAGAGAACTTTCATCTGAAACTCGACAGTCTATTCTTGTCCTTAGAAATGAAGGCTATTCCACAAAATTGTCTGGGGGACCCCAAACTTTTGAACGGTAGTGTATTTAAAGTTGGGGAACCTATGTTATATCCTTGAACAAAAAAAACTAATAAAATCATATTTCGTAACAGCAATCATTTCTGAAAAAAAATGTACGTCTTCCAATTCGAACGTTAAATATCTTGTTTTTGCAGTCTATTCAATTGAATATGGGTTGAAAAGGATTTGCATATCATTGTATTCCGTTTGTATTTACATCTAACACAATTTCCCAACTCATATGGAAACGGGGTTTGTATTTTGTTTTTATTTAGCCATTTACAAAATTTGCCAACTTCACTGGTTTTGGGTTTTGTACACACCGAGTGACGCCGGAGCCTCTTTTTGGTCCTATTCTAGTGCATGTCCTGTCCTGTTGTGCTGACTCGGCATATAATCCCAGCTGCTCCTGCAGAAAGGCGTCCTCAATGAGGAGGCCAGCTCCCCCTGGGCCTGACTGTTTCCTTCCGGTACCGAGTGGTGTTCTGCCAAGAGAGGCGGCTCAGCACGGTGCCTGTAGTATTGTTCTCCTGTCAGGCGGACGTCCTGACAAGTGCACACAACGTTACACGTGTCGCAACATGGAAACAATCACCTTTTTTGTGCTCACTCCTGTTCCCGTCGCCTCGTAGTGCAGGACGCCATCACAAGGTTTTACAGTCATCAGCTGAAGATACATACATTTTTTTTATAGAAAGAGCGGCGTCTTTTTACACGCCGTAATAAAACACACTTGTGTCTTTATATCCTACTGAGGGCACTAAACGGGATGCTGTCGTCATGGATACGGCAAGGACGTCTCCCGAGCAGCAGGAGTAAATATTTAGCCGCTTCCTTTCCGCTTCTTATCCAGGAGGAAGGAGCTGGAACATGTCCACTTTGAATAAGAAATAATCAAAATGTGTTTTTTTTAGACTATTCGGTTATTTTTGGGGCTGGTGAGAATCAAATGAGGCGGAAATTAGGAGAGGAGTGGCGTCACGCGGCGACTAACTGGTAGGCAAAAGGGAAGAGAGCTCATTTATTCATTCACATAAGCAATGAGTCAGAGTGGCAGATGTGATCTAATTTAACTTACGGTCCTGCAGAATTGTTATTCATTAAATGGCCCCTGGAAGATATGGAAAAGAAGGAAAAGTCAACACTGAGATGACATATTTTCTTGAAGGTGGTCCGGGGGCCGTGGATGATAACATCATGTACAAACACCGGCTGGGCACATTTTTCCTTTGCTTATTTCCTGCCCATGTTTGTGCTTGCCAAATGAAGACTCGGGTTAGTTCTTACTGAATAGGATCAAGACTACTATCACGAGTAGGGTAACTATAATTTTAGACGGCAGCTGATAATTGTGAAAATTATGAAAATTCATGTAGCGGATTTTCCCGGGCTGTAAGGCGCACTTAAGGGCGACCGGGTCGCACGGTGATGCGGGGGTCGTTCTCCCAAGATGCAGACTGAGTCCGGACTCAAGATCTGATAGCTCAGTTACAGCTCATTGTTTTATGTTGCACAATTGCACCAAGAACAATTCCTAGTTTGGGAACCCGTTCTCAAACATCCATCCATCCATCCATCTTCTTCCGCTTATCAGAGGTCGGGTCACGGGGGCAGCAGCCTAAGCAGGGATGCCCAGACTTCCCTCTCCCCAGCCACTTCGTCCAGCTCCTCCCGGGGGATCCCGAGGCGTTCCCAGGCCAGCCGGGAGACATAGTCTTCCCAACGTGTCCTGGGTCTTCCCCGTGGCCTCCTACTGGTCCGACGTGCCCGAAACACCTCCCTAGGGAGGCGTTCGGGTGGCATTCTGACCAGATGCCCGAACCACCTCATCTGGCTCCTCTCGATGTGGAGGAGCAGCGGCTTTACTTTGAGCTCCCCCCGGATGACAGAGCTTCTCACCCTATCTCTAAGGGAGAGACCCGCCACCCGGCGGAGGAAACTCATTTCGGCCGCTTGTACCCGTGATCTTGTCCTTTCGGTCATAACCCAAAGCTCATGACCATAGGTGAGGATGGGAACGTAGATCGACCGGTAAATTGAGAGCTTTGCCTTCCGGCTCAGCTCCTTCTTCACCACAACGGATCGATACAGCGTCCGCATTACTAAAGACGCCGCACCGATCCGCCTGTCGAACTCACGATCCACTCTTCCCTCACTCGTGAACCAGACTCCGAGGTACTTGAACTCCTCCACTTGGGGCAGGGTCTCCTCCCCAACCCCGGAGAAGGCACTCCACCCTTTTCCGGGCGAGAACCATGGACTCGGACTTGGAGGTGCTGATTCCCATCCCAGTCGCTTCACACTCGGCTGCGAACCGATCCAGTGAGAGCTGAAGATCCTGGCCAGATGAAGCCATCAGGACCACATCATCAGAGACCTAAAAAATCAGAGACCTAATCCTGCAGCCACCAAACCGGATCCCCTCAACGCCCTGACTGCGCCTAGAAATTCTGTCCATAAAAGTTATGAACAGAATCGGTGACAAAGGGCAGCCTTGGCGGAGTCCAACCCTCACTGGAAACGGGTCCGACTTACTGCCGGCAATGCGGACCAAGCTCTGACACTGATCATACAAGGAGCGGACCGCCACAATCAGACAGTTCGTAGCCCCATACTCTCTGAGCACTCCCCACAGGACTTCCCGGGGTACACGGTCAAATGCCTTCTCCAAGTACACAAAGCACATGTAGACTGGTTGGGCAAACTCCCATGCACCCTCAAGGACCCTGCCGAGAGTATAGAGCTGGTCCACAGTTCCAGGACCAGGACGAAAACCACAGTGTTCCTCCTGAGTCCGAGATTCGACTATCCGGCGTAGCCTCCTCTCCAGTACACCTGAATAGACCTTACCGGGAAGGCTCAAACAATGGCAATAAAAACTATTCTGATTCTGATTCTGACATAGCGTGCAGGTAGGAAATGATTTATTGGGATAAATAATACAGGGGAAAACAAAGGTGTGCTCATAGCACGGGAGGCTAAGCTAAGGAGGCTAGCGCGGGAGCTAGCATACACAAACAGGAATCTTAAAGTCGTCGTCAACTGTTGCGGGTAGAAAATTAGGAAGCCAGTCTGACTGACCGGACAAGGCAGTATTAAATAGCGCTCTGATCGGTGCTCGGGAAACAGGTGAGCGTCCCGAACACCAATCAGAGACAGGTGGCAACAAAAAGCACCCATGGTAACTGAAAACAAACTCAAGGATGCACAAAACAGGAACTGAGGGAGTCCAAAACAAACAGAACATGATCCGGGCAATGGATCATAACATTTAGCATAAATTTTTTTGTCTCAAAACTCGACAGTGCGCCTTATAACACGGTGCGTCTAATGTACGGAATAATTATGGTTTTGCTTACCGACCTCCGAGCTATTTTATTTGGTACAATGGTAATGGTAAGTATGATCAGTAGATGGCAAGTAGTAATGGTAAGTATGATCAGTAGATGGCAGTCAAACATCGAGAGATACATGTAGACTGCACTATGATGGCAATATGACTCAAGTAAACAACACCAACATGTTTTATGTTCCATTGAAAATATAGAACATTACACACGGTGCTCAAAAATCTATCAAAATGTTTTAGTAGGACTTTGGTAAGCTATGAAACCGTGCCGTTTGATGGATTGTACTGTGCTTCAACATACCAGTATTATTATGGTGTGTATAAGGTAAGACATATTATCTGGCGTTTTGTTCCGCAATATTATGCAAAAGCAACATTTCTTACCTTCTCGTACCTGCTGATCTGTATTTGGGATCTGCATAAGTCCTGAAAAATTGTGCGCGTCCACTTTAGTTAATAAGTTTTTTCCGCTGTTGCCATCTTCATCTTCAAGCCGCTTTCTGACAGTCGCTTCAGGATGTGCCGTTTGGTGGGCGGTCTTATTTACGTGGCTCACCTTCGACAGCGTCTTCTCCCCGTCATCGTTGTTGTAGCGGTGTAGCGTGCAAGGACGGGAGTGGAAGAAGTGTCAAAAGATGGCGCTAACTGTTTTAATGACATTCAGACTTTACTTCAATCAATAACGGAGCAGCATCTCCTCATCTGGAAACAACAACACCGGAAATGTGTCCCGTGAAAAACCGTCCGACAGGAACTCTCTACTAACTAAAGTTCCTTGGGTGAATAATGGGTACTCACTACACCGGTATGTTTTAGCGCTTTCATGGCGAGTTTACTGACAGATATAAGTAAGAACTTTACACTATTTTATATTAAAAATGGCAACAGTGGAGGATGAATGTCCCATAACAAGAAGATAGAGAAAAAGAAGAAGCTTATCGACTACGGTATCTGCACAGACTATAAATGCAGATGAGCACACATTTTCAGGAGTTATGCAGATCCCAAATACAGATCAGCAGGTACCAGAAGGTAAGAAAAGTTGCTTTTGCATAATATTGAAAAAAAAAAGACGTCAGATAATATGTCTTACCTTATACAGACACACCATAATAATACTTGTATGTTGAAGCACAGTACAATCCATCAAGCGGTGCGACTTCATAGCTTATTAAAGTCATACCCAAACATTTTGATAGATTTGTGTAATGTTCTATATTTTTAATGGAACATATACAATTTTGCTGTTGTTTACTTGAGTCATATTGCAGTCTACACATATCTCTTATGTGTGACTGCCATCTACTGCTCACACTTATCATTACACCTTGTACCAAATAAAATAGCGTCGAGGTCGATAAGCACAACCAAAACTGTTCCGTACATTATGCGCACCGGGTTATAAGGGATTCTTCTTTTGTGTTTCTGCATCTGTGGTTCCACACAAGGTTATGACATTGTTTGTCAACACTGTCTGCTCTCATTTTCTACACTCTGTCCTCCTCCTGTCTAGGCCTGCTGTGTGTGTGTGGTGGTATGGTAGGTAGGTCTTTATTGTCATTGCACAAGTACAACGAAACTTTGTGTGTGTGTGTGTGTGTGTGTGTGTGTGTGTGTGTGTGTGTGTGTGTGTGTGTGTGTGTGTGTGTGTGTGTGTGGTGTGTGTGTGTGTGTGTGTGTGTGTGTGTGTGTGTGTGTGTGTGTGTGTGTGTGTGTGTGTGTGTGTGTGTGTGTGTGTGTGTGTGTGTGTGTGTGTGTGTGCAGTGGACCCGGACATCTTATATCTGGGGTGTCCAAACTTTTTCCACTGAGGGCCGCACACTGACAAATCAAAGCAAGCGGGGGCCATTTTGATATTTGTTATTTTAAAAACCAATACATTATACATAATACATTTGTATAACAAATATACATTTAGGCCTCCTCTCAGTCTTGATCCTGGGGACCCCAAAGGGTTTTGGTAAAAAAAATATTAAAAAATGTGTCATTATTCAATATTATAATTTGTATTATTATTCAAGTTTTAAGTCTCTAGATCAGGGGTGTCAAACGTACGGCCCGCGGGCCGGATAAGGCCCGCGAACAGGTTTTATCCGGCCCCCGGGATGAGTTTACTAAATATTAAAATGAGCCGAAATTTTTTGAATGAAAGAAACAGCTGTTCTAAATGTGTCCACTAGATGTTGCAATAGAAATTGTCTGTATCTTTGTAAATTATGCTACATATGTAAAAATAAAAATAAAGTACACCAGTGCACCAGTCGAGGAAAATGAGTAAACTACATAGATAACATCCTGTAATTTGATTTTGATATACTTTTTTTATCTTGATAGATTGAAAATTAACACCAATGAGTTGACTGTTGAAAATGATCACATAATTTATTCAGAAAGTATAAATAACAACAAATAAAGGTAGATTACTATTAACCGCAACATGTAAATGTAAAACCCCCCCAACAACATTATGATTTGTACATTTTCAGAATGTGCTTGTTCTATTTTTAAACAAAGAAAACAATCTGAAGTGGTCTTTATTTTTAAGTTATCCTGTCGTGATTTTACCAGTCCGGCCCACTTGGGAGTAGATTTTTCTCCATGTGGCCCCCGATCTAAAATGAGTTTGACACCCCTGCTCTAGATCAACATTAGGTCTATCTGTCAATATAATGTTTTTAAATATTTAAGTTGCATGCTCTTTTTGTCAAAGAAAACCCGTTTTTTTAATGGAAAAAACACAAAATATGCAATATTTTCACCCAATAATTTTTTTTAAATGGAATATTTGAGATTATAAAATAATTTGAGCCTTAAAAGGTCAATGAGTCAAGTTTCATGAGCCAATGCATAGATAATGTTATCATATCTGAACTGCTTTCGCCAGTAGAGCCATGCTGAATCAGGACGGCACCCTTTATTGTTTCTACCTTCATCCCCTGGCCTCTGTGTGAATTAAAAGGGCTTCTGAGGACGCGGAAACGGGGAGCGAAGTAGCAAACGCAAGGGGAGCAGTTAATTAACTTGTATTTTGCTCTCTGCCAGCCTGAATTATCGCCACGGCGGAGTTTAGTTTGGGATTGCAGGAATTAGAGATAACACCCGGCGCCCCGGTCCCGGCCCACCGCCAGTGCATTCACGGCAAATACATTTAAAGAGGCGCAAAAAGCTGCTTAGAATATTCATGTGTCACTTGGCCCTGCGTGGCGTGGCTTATACAAATACGAAACCATCTCCTCTCTGCCGGCGAATGATTTCCACGGTTTAAAAATATCTGCTGTGGGTTTTCAAGAACAAAGGGGAGATTGCGCTGACATTAGCATGCGGCAGCACACGTGGACCTGAAGCGGCGGGATATTATCCGGATGGATTTCTCGAAATGTGTTTACTGTCTTTGAAGGTCCCGCCTCAAACGGTACATTTGATGGCGGATTCGAGGTATAGATTGCCAAATGAGGAATGTCTCGCTCGTTCGATGGAGCCCGAAAGATGTTCATTTTGGATAACCTTTCGCTCTCGGTGGTCGCCGCTCATGTATTCCCCCAGATAATGTGAGGGTGAGGGGTTATGTATGCCTTTGTTCTGAGACAGCGTCCCCGGAGAGGAGCCCCACAACTCTCTCTCCCCCCCCTCGCTCGCTCGCCCGTCCGGCTCGGCTTCAAGTGAAGGTCAAAGCTGAGATCACTCACATGGAAGGAAACGGGAGGACACGTGGAACTGTCCGGCTCGCGGACCTACCGGGGGAAGATGAGGAGAGGAAGAACATTCGATGTCACGCTGGGCTGAATGGGAAAAAAGGAGGCGAGGGAATGAGAAGTGCGAGGAATAAGGATAGGTAGGGAGGTTTTGGTGCAGTCGACTCACATTGCAGTCTTATGGGAGCTGTGTGGAGTCCGATTTGGGGGAAATACAACCTAAAAAAAAAACCCCAGCAGAAATGGACAAGCATCAACATTTTATTCAGGATAGCATTTAAACCAGGCCTGGGCAATTATTTTGACTCGGGGAGCCACATTTAGAGAAAAAAATATGTCTGGGGGCCGGTATATATATATATATATATATATATATATATATATATATATATATATATATATATATATATATATATATATATATATATATATATATATACACTACCGTTCAAAAGTTTGGGGTCACATTGAAATGTCCTTATTTTTGAAGGAACATTTCTGTATTTTCAATGAAGATAACTTTAAACTAGTCTTAACTTTAAAGAAATACACTCTATACATTGCTAATGTGGTAAATGACTATTCTAGCTGCAAATGTCTGGTTTTTGGTGCAATATCTACATAGGTGTATAGAGGCTCATTTCCAGCAACTATCACTCCAGTGTTCTAATGGTGCAATGTGTTTGCTCATTGGCTCAGAAGGCTAATTGATGATTAGAAAACACTTGTGCAATCATGTTCACACATCTGAAAACAGTTTAGCTCGTTACAGAAGCTACACAACTGACCTTCCTTTGAGCAGATTGAGTTTCTGGAGCATCACATTTGTGGGGTCAATTAAACGCTCAAAATGGCCAGAAAAAGAGAACTTTCATCTGAAACTCGACAGTCTATTCTTGTCCTTAGAAATGAAGGCTATTCCACAAAATTGTCTGGGTGACCCCAAACTTTTGAACGGTAGTATATATATATATATATATGTATATATATATATATATATATATATATATATATATATATGTATATATATATATATATATATATATATATATATATGTATATATGTATATATATATATATATATATATATATATATATATATATATATATATATATATATTAGGGCTGCAACAAGTAATCGATTAAATCGATTAAAATCAATTATAAAAATAGTTGGTGATTAATTTAGTCATCGATTCGTTGGATCTATGCTATGTGCATGCGCAGAGGCAATTTTTTTATTATTTTGTTTTTAATTTTTATTTTTTATAAACCTTTATAAATAAACTGTACAAACAGCTGATAAACAATAATCAAAATAAGTATGGTGCCTGTATGCTGTTTTTTTTTTCAATAAAATTCCGGAAAGTATAGACATGTAGTTTGTCTCCTTTATCCGATTATTAACCGATTAATCGAAGTAACAATCAACAGATTAATCGATTATCAAATTAATCGTTAGTTGCAGCCCTAATATATATATAGAATATAATATCATAGAAAGTACTTTATTGATCCCTGGGGGAAATTCAGCACCACAGTTTGCTCACAATAGACAATAATAATAATAAATAATATAATATATATAATATATTATATATATAATATATATAATATATTATATATAATATATAAATAATATAAATACATTCTACAAATACTCTACATTTAAGTGCAGTCAAGGAACATATGCAATGTACAGTCTAGTATATATATATATATATATATATATATATATATATATATATATATATATATATATATATATATATATATATATATATATATATATATATATATATCTTGTACACAAGCCACTTCTGAAACCAAAATTGCATCCCTGACTGTAGGTATGATCTGTATTTATTCATTTTTATTTTATTTTTTTAAAGCCGTGAAAGCACCAGGGACTGGGAGTGAACCACGTTTGATCATCCTCCCACATTGTTCTCTATATTGAATCATGGCACGTTTCTCTGTTTCCACATCCACTCAACTGTGAGATGTTTGGAATCTGGGAGGAAAAACAAAAACCAAAAAAAACAATCAGTCTTTGTATTGCTAAGAGGAGTTAATGGAGAAAAAACAAAATACTGGCAGCCATTGCAAGTTAACGGCGCCAAGTCCCACGTGTGCGCATCTATTGCAGGTTACCATCTGTGAGGACGCAACCACTTGAAAGAACCTTACACAGTGTGATTAAAAACAGAGTGCATGTCTGAAACTGCTGAAACTTTGGTACGGATCATTGTGGATCTGCAACAGACCTGACTGGCAGCGTCCAAACACATTTGAGCCAGTTAATGAACTTACAGAGGTCTCTATATGCAGATATACAGTCATGGTCAAAAGTTGACATACACTTGTAAAGAACATCATGTCATGGCTGTCTTGAGTTTCCAATCATTTCTGCAACTCTTATTTTTTTGTGATTGGAGCACATACTTGTTGGTCACAAAAAAAACATTCATGAAGTTTTTTTTTTTTTTAATGAATTTATTATGGGTCTACTGAAAATGTGAGCAAATGTGCTGGGTCAAAAGTATACATACAGCAATGTTATTATTTGGTTACATGTCCCTTGGCAAGTTTCACTGCAATAAGGCGCTTTTGGTAGCCATCCACAAGCTTCTGCTTGAATTTTTGAGCACTCCTCTTGACAAAATTGGTGCAGTTCAGCTAAATTTGTTGGTTTTCTGACATGGACTTGTTTCTTCAGCATTGTCCACTCAATTAAGTCAGGACTTTGGGAAGGCCATTCTAAAACCTTAAATTTAGCCATTTTTTTTACCACGTTTGACGTGTGTTTGGGGTAGAGATGTCCGATAATATTGGATTGCCGATATATGCTTTAAAATGTAATATCGGAAATTATCGGTATCGGTTTCAAAAAGTAAAATGTATGACTTTTGAACACGCCGCTGTATGGAGTGGTACACGGATGTAGGGAGAAGTACAGAGCGCCAATAAACGTTAGAGGCACTGCCTTTGCGTGCCGGCCCAATCCCATAATATCTACGGCTTTTCACACACACAAGTGAATGCAAAGCATACTTGGTCAACAGCCATACAGGTCACACTGAGGGTGGACCGTATAAACAACTTTAACACTGTTACAAATATGCGCCACACTGTGAACCCACACCAAACAAGAATGACAAACACATTTCGGGAGAACATCCGCACCGTAACACAACATAAACACAACAGAACAAATACCCAGAACCCCTTGCAGCACTAACTCTTCCGGGACGCTACAATATACACCCCCCGCTACCACCAAACCTCGCCCACCTCAACCTCCTGATGCTCTCTCAGGGAGAGCATGTCCCAAATTCCAAGCTGCTGTTTTGAGGCATGTTAAAAAAAAAAAAAAACACTTTGTGACTTCAATAATAAATATGGCAGTGCCATGTTGGCACTTTTTTACATAACTTGAGTTGATTTATTTTGGAAAACCTTGTTACATTGTTTAATGCACCCAGTGGGGCATCACAACAAAATGAGGCATAACAATGTGTTAATTCCACGACTGTATATATCGTTATCTGTTGATATCGGAATCGGTAATTAAGAGTTGGACAATATCGGAATATCGGATATCGGCAAAAAAGCCATTATCGGACATCTCTAGTTTGGGGTCATTGTCCTGTTGGAACACCCAACTGCGCCCAAGACCCAACCTCCGGGGCTGATGATTTTAGGTTGTCCTGAAGAATTTGGAGGTAATCCTCCTTTTTCATATATTACCGGTACTCTCTGTAAAGCACCGGTTCCATTGGCAGCAAAACAGGCCCAGAGCATAATACTACCACCACCATGCTTGACGGTAGACATGGTGTTCCTGGGATTAAAGGCCTCACCTTTTCTCCTCCAAACATATTGCTGGGTATTGTGGCCAAACAGCTCCATTTTTGTTTCATCTGACACCACATGGACAAAGATAAGACCTTCTGGAGGAAAGTTCTGTGGTCAGATGAAACAAAAATGTACCCCAAACACACGTCAAAATGACGAGGACTTCTGTTTTGTTTGATCAGCCGTTTTACTGCTGTGTTGCAGGCACCGTTTGGAAACAATTAAGCAAATACACATTCACAAATTATTTCTGTGTAAATAACTCCTTTTACAGTGTTCAGTTGTGGTCAAAAGTTTACATACACTTGTGAAGGACATAATGTTGCTGGGTATTGTGGCCAAACAGCTACATTTTTGTTTCATCTGACCACAGAACTTTCCTCCAGAAAGTCTTATCTTTGTCCATGTGATGTCAGATGAAACAAACATTGTGCTGTTTGGCCACAATACCCAGCAATATGTTGGGAGGAGAAAAGGTAAGGCTTTTAATCCCAGGAACACCATCCCTACCATCAAGCATGGTGGTGGTAGTATTATGCTCTGGAACTGAGAGTAAATGGGACAATGAAAAAGGAGGATTACCTCCAAATTCTTCAGGACAACCTACAAACCCCGTTTCCATATGAGTTGGGAAATTGTGTTAGATGTAAATATAAACGGAATACAATTATTTGCAAATTATTTTCAACCCATATTCAGTTGAATATGCTACAAAGACAACATATTTGATGTTCAAACTGATAAAAAATTTTTTTTTGCAAATAACCATTAACTTTAGAATTTGATGCCAGCAACACGTGACAAAGAAGTTGGGAAAGGTGGCAATAAATACTGATAAAGTTGAGGAATGCTCATCAAACACTTATTTGGAACATCCCACAGGTGAACAGGCAAATTGGGAACAGGTGGGTGCCATGATTGGGTATAAAAGTAGATTCCATGAAATGCTCAGTCATTCACAAACAAGGATGGGGCGAGGGTCACCACTTTGTCAACAAATGCGTGAGCAAATTGTTGAACAGTTTAAGAAAATTCTTTTTCAACCAGCTATTGCAAGGAATTTAAGGATTTCACCATCTACGCTCCGTAATATCATCAAAGGGTTCAGAGAATCTGGAGAAATCACTGCACGTAAGCAGCTGAGCCCGTGACCTTCGATCCCTCAGGCTGTACTGCATCAACAAGCGACATCAGTGTGTAAAGGATATCACCACATGGGCTCAGGGACACTTCAGAAACCCACTGTCAGTAACTATAGTTGGTCGCTACATCTGTAAGTGCAAGTTAAAACTCTCCTATGCAAGGCGAAAACCGTTTATCAACAACACCCAGAAACGCCGCCGGCTTGGCTGGGCCTGAGCTCATCCAAGATGGACTGATGCAAAGTGGAAAAGTGTTCTGTGGTCTGACGAGTCCACATTTCAAATTGTTTTTGGAAACTGTGGACGTTGTGTCCTCCGGACCAAAGAGGAAAAGAACCATCCGGATTCTTATAGGCGCAAAGTTGAAAAGCCAGCATCTGTGATGGTATGGGGGTGTATTAGTGCCCAAGACATGGGTAACTTACACATCTGTGAAGGCGCCATTAATGCTGAAAGGTACATACAGGTTTTGGAGCAACATATGTTGCCATCCAAGCAACGTTACCATGGACGCCCCTGCTTATTTCAACAAGACAATGCCAAGCCACGTGTTACATCAATGTGGCTTCATAGTAAAAGAGTGCGGGTACTAGACTGGCCTGCCTGTAGTCCAGACCTGTCTCCCATTGAAAATGTGTGGCACATTATGAAGCCTAAAATAGCACAACGGAGACCCCCGGACTGTTGAACAACTTAAGCTGTACATCAAGCAAGAATGGGAATGAATTCCACCTGAGAAGCTTCAAAAATGTGTCTCCTCAGTTCCCAAATGTTTACTGAGTGTTGTTAAAAGGAAAGGCCATGTAACACAGTGGTGAACATGCCCTTTCCCAACTACTTTGGCACGTGTTGCAGCCATGAAATTCTAAGTTAATTATTATTTACAAAAAAAAAAAATCAAATATCTTGTCTTTGTAGTGCATTCAATTGAATATGGGTTGAAAAGGATTTGCAAATCATTGTATTCCGTTTATATTTACATCTAACACAATTTCCCAACTTATATGGAAACAGGGTTTGTAAAATCATCAGCCCAGAGGTTGGGTCTTGGGCGTTGTTGGGTGTTCCAACAGGACAATGACCCCAAACACACGTCCAAAGTGGTAAAGGAATGGCTAAATCAGGCTAGAATTAAAGGCCTACTGAAACCCACTACTACCGACCACGCAGTCTGATAGTTTATATATCAATGATGAAATCTTAACATTATAACACATGCCAATACGGCCGGGTTAACTTATAAAGTGACATTTTAAATTTGCCGCTAAACTTCCGGTTCGAAACGCCTCTGAGGATGACGTATGCGCGTGACGTAGCCCGACGAACACGGGTATGCCTTCCACATTGAAGCCGATATGAAAAAGCTCTGTTTTCATTTCATAATTCCACAGTATTCTGGACATCTGTGTTCGTGAATCTGTTTCAATCATGTTCATTGCATTATGGAGAAGGAAGCCAAGCAAGCAAAGAAGAAAGTTGTCGGTGCGAAATGGACGTATTTTTCGAACGTAGTCAGCCACAACAGTACACAGCCGGCGCTTCTTTGTTTACATTCCCGAAAGATGCAGTCAAGATGGAAGAACTCGGATAACAGAGACTCTAACCAGGAGGACTTTTGATTTGGATACACAGACGCCTGTAGAGAACTGGGACAACACAGACTCTTACCAGGATTACTTTGATTTGGATGACAAAGACGCAGACGTGCTACTGTGAGTATGCAGCTTTGGCTTTTTTTTGCGTATGTACGTAACTTTTTTAAAATATATAAGCTTTATGAACCTTGGGTTAGGTGAACGGTCTTTTGGGCTGAGTGATTGTGTGTGTTGATCATGTGTTTGAATTGTATTGGCGTGTTCTATGGAGCTAGGAGCTAGCAGAGGAGCTAGGAGCTAGCATAACACGTACCGTACCGTAAGTGCGCGTCACGTACGTAACTTTTTAAAAATATATAAGCTTTATGAACCTTGGGTTAGGTGAACGGTCTTTTGGGCTGAGTGATTGTGTGTGTTGATCGGGTGTTTGAATTGTATTGGCGTGTTCTATGGAGCTAGGAGCTAGCAGAGGAGCTAGGAGCTAGCATAACAAACACGCAGGTGTTATTATGCAGGATTAATTTGTGGCATATTAAATATAAGCCTGGTTGTGTTGTGGCTAATAGAGTATATATATGTCTTGTGTTTATTTACTGTTGTAGTCATTCCCAGCTGAATATCAGGTACCGTGAGTATGCAGCCTTGGCTGCTAAACATTCGATAACTTGACCGTATGTGCGCGTCACGTACGTAACTTTTTAAAAATATATAAGCTTTATGAACCTTGGGTTAGGTAAACGGTCTTTTGGGCTGAGTGATTGTGTGTGTTGATCAGGTGTTTGAATTGTATTGGCGTGTTCTATGGAGCTAGGAGCTAGCAGAGGAGCTAGGAGCTAGCATAACAAACACGCAGGTGTTTTTATGCAGGATTAATTTGTGGCATATTAAATATAAGCCTGGTTGTGTTGTGGCTAATAGAGTATATATATGTCTTGTGTTTATTTACTGTTGTAGTCATTCCCAGCTGAATATCAGGTCACCCCCGGCTCTCACAGCATCTTCCCTATCTGAATAGCTTCAACTCCCCACTAGTCCTTCACTTGCACTTTACTCATCCACAAATCTTTCATCCTCGCTCAAATTAATGGGGAAATTGTCGCTTTCTCGGTCCGAATCTCTCTCACTTCATGCGGCCATCATTGTAAACAATAGGGAACTTTGCGTATATGTTCAACTGACTACGTCACGCTACTTCCGGTAGGTGCAAGCCTTTTTTTTATCAGATACCAAAAGTTGCAATCTTTATCGTCGTTGTTCTATACTAAATCCTTTCAGCAAAAATATGGCAATATCGCGAAATGATCAAGTATGACACATAGAATAGATCTGCTATCCCCGTTTAAATAAAAAAAATTCATTTCAGTAGGCCTTTAAGGTTTTACAATGGCCTTCCCAAAGTTCTGACTTAAATGTGTGGATCCCACCTCACTCCTACCCACTTCTCCAAAGTGGGCTGGCTCAGGGTGGAGGGCAGATTAAAACAACTTGCACTGAGCCTAGTCTATAAAATGCGCTACACCTCCCTGACACCGAAGTACATGTCAAACTACTTCCATAACGTAAATGACCGCCATAACCACAACACCAGGGGGAGCTCCACAAACCACGTCAAACCCAGATTCCGATCTAACAAAGGTCTTAACTCATTCTCCTTCTATGCCACATCAATATGGAATGTACTCCCAACAGGTGTAAAAGAAAGTGCATCTCTATCATCCTTCAAAACCGCACTAAAAGAACACCTGCAGACAACTTCAACCCTTGACTAACGCCCTCCCCTCACCACATCCCACCTCCCCGGATTGTAAATAATCAAATGTATATACTTGTTCTTATGCCTTCTGAACTCACTTTGTTCACCGCTCGCTGTACATATCCTGCCAAGTAAATCCTACACTGTTTCAATGTCCATTTCTCTGATGATGCAATTGTTGATGACTGAAGTGCTGATATCAACCCCCCGCCCCCCTCCACATCCCACCCCCCGGATTGTAAATAATGTAAATAATTCAATGTATATACTCTGATGATTAACTTGTGTGATGACTGTATTATGCTGATAGTATATATTTGTACCATGAATTGATTTACTTGGACCCCGACTTCAACAAGTCGAAAAACGTATCCGGGTGTTACCATTTAGTGGTCAATTGTACGGAATATGTACTGTCCTGTGCAATCTACTAATAAAAGTGTCAATCAATCAATGAACCAAAAATAATGCTGAGGAAACAAGTCCATGTCAGAAAACCAACACATTTAGCTGAACTGCACCAATTTTGTCAAGAGGAGTGGTCAACAATTCAACCAGAAGCTTGTGGATGGCTACCAAAAGCGCCTTATTGCAGTGAAACTTGCCAAGGGACATGTAAACAAATATTAACATTGCTGTATGTATACTTTTGACCCAGCAGATTTGCTCACATTTTCTGTAGACCCAGAATGTTTTTTTTGTGACCAACAAGTATGTGCTCCAATCACTCTATCACAAAAAAATAAGAGTTGTATTGGAAACTCGAGACAGCCATGACATTATGTTCTTTACAAGTGTATGTCAACTTTTGAGCACTGCTGTATATCCATACGTGGCTGTGAATTACATCCGTTCCCTGAGCATGAAGGGCTTGGCACTTGGGACCTGTAGCTTCACACCGTGGTAATTAACCATGGGCGGTGACTGCTGGAGAAAGGGGAAACAAACACGTCCTGACAATGGTTTATTGTGAAAGCTGGCGATAGTGCTAATTGGACGCCTGGCTAAATGTTTGCTGCGCGCTTGCTATGTGATTAATACACCTACCAAGTGACATTGATTGCTTCTTGTTTGGAGACGCCATAGAGCTCTGCGGTTAACACATCTGCACGTTGAGGTCCCTTATTACTTGACGTGAAAGCAATTACAATGTCTTGCAAAAAAAAAAAAAAAAGCCAAACAAAGGAAAAGGCTTCATAAATGAAGGCGTCTAAGCCGCTCAGGTCAATTGATTACGTAAAAAAGCCCCCCCCAGGCTCCGTTGCTGTGATGCGATTCATCTCTGGCGGCAAGGAAAAATAAAGCGAAAAAAGTGAGGTGTTGACTATACTGCTTGGAATAGAAAGACTGAGGACGCGTGGAGAAGAGCTGTTCAGGCACATCTTGGAATCAGACCTTTCTTTCTCCCGCCATTCACATAGAAAAAATGTCCACCCCTCATTCTGAATTCTTGAATTCTGTTCTTTGTTTCGTCGCATTTTATCAGGGGAGGCAGTTGAGGCGTGCCATCATGGAAAGAAAAAAAATGTAAAAAGAAAATAAATTAATTAAATTGTTATATGTATCCAGTGATTATACTATAAAGTTATTTTCCATTTAACTTCACCAGTTTTAGATTATTTTTATTCAAAATCGCTGAATACTGAGAAGAGACTTGCGGTGAGTCACCAGCCAGTTGAGCCTCGCCATGGATTGCGCAATGACTCGGCTAACTGCTGGCCTGCTGTGCAGTGAGACCGTATTGCTATATGAATTATATTATACATTTCCATAGTTTAGTTAGCTGAGGTACACTACCGTTCAAAAGTTTGGGGTCACCCAGACAATTTTGTGGAATAGCCTTCATTTCTAAGGACAAGAATAGACTGTCGAGTTTCAGATGAAAGTTCTCTTTTTCTGGCCATTTTGAGCGTTTAATTGACTCCACAAATGTGATGCTCCAGAAACTCAATCTGCTCAAAGGAAGGTCAGTTTTGTAGCTTCTGTGACGAGCTATACTGTTTTCAGATGTGCGAACATGATTGCACAAGGGTTTTCTAATCATCAATTAGCCTTCTGAGCCAATGAGCAAACACATTGTACCATTAGAACACTGGAGTGATAGTTGCTGGAAATGGGCCTCTATACACCTATGTAGATATTGCAGCAAAAACCAGACATTTGCAGCTAGAATAGTCATTTACCACATTAGCAATGTATAGAGTGTATTTCTTTAAAGTTAAGACTAGTTTAAAGTTATCTTCATTGAAAAGTACAGTGCTTTTCCTTCAAAAATAAGGACATTTCAATGTGACCCCAAACTTTTGAACGGTAGTGTATATAATGTACAGTGTATTTTGTCAACAACTGTATGTGTGTAACGTATTTCTTGTGCTGAGCAATCATAAAACGCTTGCGAAGACGCACTGGGTGAGGCTCGCAGTAATCCCGCCTCCTGGTGGTAGAGGGCGCTAGTGATCCCAGAGATCATTCTTGCGACTACTCGGCTGCAGAAGAAGTGATAACAAGCAGCAACAGTGTTCAAAAACAAGAAAAAAAAAATACAAAAGTTAGGGGTATTTTATTTGAACTAAGCAAAATTATCTGCCAATAGAACACGAAAATTTGGCTTGTCAAGACTTTCCAAAACAAGTAAAATTAGCTAACCTCAATGAACCCAAAAATACCTTAAAATAAGAATATTCTCACTAATAACAAGTGTACTACTATATGAGTACGTATTTTCTATTGTTTCATTGAAAATAAAACAGCAAAGTCCATTTGGCTGTCAAGTGTTTTAATTATAAGACACAATTGTGTCAAAGTCATGATTTTTTTTTTTTCATGCTTGAAATAATAAATGATTACTTTAAAAAAGTAGTTTTATACTTGTGAGTGTTGATGACACAGCTTTGCAACAGTTGATATTCTAGTTTCAAGCATGTTTTACTCAATATAGGTCATCAAATCTCAGCAACAAGCTGTAATATCTTACTGAGATCATTTAGGACCAAAACCCTTAAAACAAGTAAAACACTCTAACATAAAATCTGCTTAGTGAGAACAATTATCTTATCAGACAGAAAATAAGCAAATATCACCCTTATTTGAGATATTTAATCTTACTTAGATTTCAGTTTTTGCAGTGCATAAATGGTTTTGTGGCTACATTTCCAGAAAGCAAAGGACAGAGGAGCCGGACTTCCCCCTTCACTAGTATTCATATATTTTTTATATTCCTAAGAACCAGCGTACTCTACGGTAAACATTTGATTTTGGTCTGTTTAGTAATTTAATCAACTTTTACGGTTTTTTCTGGGGATGTCAAAAAAAAAACAAGTCAACTTATTGTCATGATCCGTTGCCCGGATCATGTTTTGTTTAGTTAAAGACTCCCTTAGTTCTGTTTCAGCTCTCCTGGGTTTGTGTTTTCTTGGTTGCCATGGGTGCTGATTACTTTCACCTGCCTCTGATTAGTGTTCGGGAAGCTCACCTGCTCCCGGGCACTAATCAGAGAGCTACTTATTCCTGCCTTTCGCCACACTCAGTCTGGCCGTCTTGTTTGCTCCATGCAACAAGTTACGTTGGGGACTTATGCAGATCCCAAATACAAATCAGCATGCACCAGAAGGTAAGAAAGGTGCTTTTGCGTAATATTGCGAAACAAAACACCAGATCATATGTCTCACCTTATACACACACACCATAATAATACTCGCATGTTGAAGCACATCAAACAGTGCAGCCCACACGTATTTCTTATGTGTGACTGCCATCTAAAATTGCTTCGAGGTGGGTAAGCTCAACCAAACTTATTCCTTACATTAGGCGCACCGGGT
Organism: Entelurus aequoreus; assembly: GCF_033978785.1. NCBI lineage: Eukaryota > Metazoa > Chordata > Actinopteri > Syngnathiformes > Syngnathidae > Entelurus > Entelurus aequoreus. The sequence goes on along the minus strand of NC_084753.1, from coordinate 27,576,104 downwards.
TATAAGGCGCATGCTCGAGTTTTGGGGGGTGGGGGGGAAATATTTTAAGTGCGCCTTATAGTCCGGAAAATACAGTAATCTGTGTGTACGTACTGGTAATTCATGCCATCATTTTTGGGGGGATTAATTACGAGTTAACTCATGAATCAGCACTAAAAATACTTAACATTTAGAAAATGTGGATCCAGAAATGTAATATTGCAAGTTAGCGCGCTATTTTCTGGCATTTTTCTTATTTTTGAGTGACCACTGGCGTAATTAATGACAACATTTAGGCAGCAATCTATATTTTTTAAAAGCTTTAAAGCAGGGGTCCCCAAACTACGGCCCGCGAGCCGGATCCGGCCCCCCAGCATCCAAAATCCGGCCCACGGGAAGTCCCAAGTTAAAAAAAAAGTGTTTGAATTTATTTTTATTTTTTTTTAATTTAATTTAATTAATTTATTTATTTTATCTTTCCTTTCTAATCCATTTTATACCGCTTGTTACTCTCGGTGTTTCCTAACCGCTCAGGCAAATCATATTGTCTAAAAATGAATTTTCCCATCGATAAAGTGACAATGTTGAATGTTGATGAACATCAATGTTAATTGATGTTAATTGACAAAACGGATTAACTCGTTGGAATATAAAGACAATGTATATATATCTATATATATATATATCTATCTATATATATCTATATACATATAGATATATATAGATATATATATATATATAGATATATATACAGTGTTTCCCATAAACTGCCAAGATACCTGTGGCGGTGGGGGCGTGGTTATGGGCGTGGTCACCATGACATCATCGAGTAATTTGCATAACTTACTACAATGATATGATTTTCTCTAAAAAGGCTAAAAAAATGTATACTTACTAATTAATAATAACAGTTTTGTTTTAAACGTCCATACATCCATCCATCCATTTTACAATTTAATTACAACACTTTATGTACATATTTATATACAGATTTGAACAATAAGTTATTCACTGAAATATATTTATTAACTGTGGTTCTTACAAAAAATATATCTTATAAAATATAAAAGTTAAAATGTCTCTTAAAGCTCTGCCCCTTTAATTAGTGCATACAAAATAATTTAACTTTAGCCTACTACTACAACCATATTATTTACCAGCAACATAAAGTGAAACAGAGGCAGAGGTGTCCTGCCACAGTCAGTAACAAATAAACAGAAAACAGTAGTGGTCAAATACAAATAAGGCAACAAGAGAAGTATCCTACACTTCTCTTTTGTAAAGTAAATCTGAACAGCCTATACGGGCATCTACATCAACTATATGATTTGCCTGAGAAGCTGGACAGGACAAAAAAAATATATTTATATTTATTTATTTTTTTTATTTTTTTATTTGTGGCGGACGTAATTCTTTCGTGGCGGGCCGCCACAAATAAATGAATGTGTGGGAAACACTGATATATATATATATATATATATATATATATATATATATATATATATATATATATATATATATATATATATATATATATATATATATATACACATATATACATATATATATATATATATATATATATATATATATATATACATATATATATATATATGTATGTGTGGGAAAAAAAATCACAAGACTATTTCATCTCTACAGGCCTGTTTCATGAGGGGTTTCCTCAATCCTCAGGAGATTTTGATTTTACATCCTGCTGAAATCCTTTGTATTGAATGAATAGAGAATCCTATTGACTCGGGTAAATATCGTTTTTGAATCGAGAATCGCGTTGAATCGGAAAAAATCAATTTTGAATCGAATCGTGACAAGGTTCAAGGTTCAAGGTTCAACTTTATTGTCCCCGCGGGGAAATTTGTCTTGGGCACAGTGCATCATTGCTTTCTTAACATACACAAAAACAACAGAACAAAAACACAAGCGCAGACACAACCACAACCAGACAACTAACATTTAAACATCAGAACATGGAGCTTGATAGACATAGGTGGCACTTTGATGTAGGCATAAAATCTACAGTATGGAGATAAAGATAAAGTGCCAGTGTGCATTGCACTAGAGCTCATAGATAAAGTGCTATGTGCTAAAGTGCTTAGTTCTAAAGTGCTATGTGCTAAAAAAGTGCTAACCTATGTATTAACATTCTATTGCACCTTGTTGGTCAGCTTAATGGAGGCTGGGACAAATGATAATTTAAGGCGGTTTGATTTGCATAGTGGGACCCGGACTCTTCTCCCTGATGGTAGGGTTCTATATTCAGGGAATAGTGGGTGTTGTGAGTTGGAAATAATTTTCTTCGCTTTTTTCCTAACTGCCTGCTCATAGATGCTCTGTAGAATCGATATTGAATCGAATCGTGGGACACCCAAAGATTCACAGCCCTATCATCAATCCAGAGATTTAAATACGTGTATGAGCTAACTGGGCAGTGGCCATTTTACCAAATTTTTATTATGCCTCCACAACCTGTAGAAAGGGTGGTCCCCACAAGTCATGATCAAAAACTGGGTCCCCATTCCAAATGATAACCAGTATGTGTGTGTGTGTGGGTGTGGGTGTGTGTGTGTGTGTGTGTGGGGCATCTGTTCGGCTCTAATGGACCATCCATTCAATCTCTTAATTGAGTGTCTTTAATCTGTCTCCCCTGACCCCTTTTTGTCCATTTTAGTATTTTTTTTTTCCTCCTGACTCTTTCACTCCCCTTCCCCTCGCTATCGATTTCCCTCATATATCTTTTTTTTTTTTTCTCCCCCCCGTTATTTTTCACCGACAGCTTGTTCAGACTTTGGCCATTACCTGTTGAGACAGTGTGAAGTCGAGGTACCTCAGACTGAAATTACAAGCCTTTGGACTGTGATTTTTGCAGCACTTTGAGTGGCAGAAATTGGAGGGTGGTGGAGGACAACGTTGTCTGGAAAAGGAAAAGACAAGACTTTGATGATGGCGATCGGATTAACTTTCTTTTTGCGTTCAATAAAAGTACAGCGGTAGCTCGGTCTTTGTATGCCCCACTTTACGTTTCCCCCCCCCCCGTTTTACGGATACCATCTCGGTTATCCAAACAAGAAGTCCGTTTGCAAGCGTATTATTCTGCGGAATCCCGTGCCCAAACAATTAATCCTATGAGTTGGAGACTTTTTGACAGGCCTGGGCAATTATTTTGACTCAGGGGGCCAAATTTAGAGAAAAAAAACGTGTCCGGAGGAAAGTATATCTATTTTTTTAGGAACACTAATACAAAACCTCACAATAATGTCTGATTGACTGCTAAAAACGTTATGACAGACTGCCTTAAAAAACGGAATGGAATTTATCATTTGTTGAGAATGTATATAAAAATAATGTGGGATTGACAATATTAAAGGCCTACTGAAAGCCACTACTACCGACCACGCAGTCTGATAGTTTATATATCAATGATGAAATCTTAACATTGCAACACATGCCAATACGGCCGGGTTAACTTATAAAGTGCAATTTTAAATTTCCCGGGAAACTTCCGGTTGAAAAAGTCTATGTATGATGACGTTTGCGTGTGACGTCAATGGTTGAAACGGAAGTATTTGGACACCATTGTATTCAATACAAAAAGCTCTGTTTTAATCGCAAAATTCCACAGTATTCTGGACATCTGTGTTGGTGAATCTTTTGCAATTTGTTTAATGAACAATGAAGACTGCAAAGAAGAAAGCTGTAGGTGGGATCGGTGTATTAGCGGCTGGCTGCAGCAACACAACCAGGAGGACTTTGACTTGGATAGCAGACGCGCTATCCGACGCTAGCCGCCGACCGCATCGATGATCGGGTGAAGTACTTCGTCGCTCCGTCGATCGCTGGAACGCAGGTGAGCACGGGTGATGATGAGCAGATGAGGGCTGGCTGGCGTAGGTGGATAGCTAATGTTTTTAGCATAGCTCTGTGAGGTCCCGTAGCTAAGTTAGCTTCAATGGCGTCGTTAGCAACAGCATTGTTAAGCTTCGCCAAGCTGGAAAGCATTAACCGTGTAGTTACAGGTCCATGGTTTAATAGTATTGTTGATTTTCTGTCTATCCTTCCAGTCAGGGGTTTATTTCTTTTGTTTCTATCTGCAGTTAAGGCCGATGCTATCACGTTAGCTCCGTAGCTAAAGTGCTTCGCCGATGTATTGTCGTGGAGATAAAAGTCACTGTGAATGTCCATTTCGCGTTCTCGACTCTCATTTTCAAGAGGATATAGTATCCGAGGTGGTTTGAAATACAAATCTGTGATCCACAATAGAAAAAGGAAAAAGTGTGGAATCCAATGAGCCAGCTTGTACCTAAGTTACGGTCAGAGCGAAAAAAGATACATCCTGCACTGCACTCTAGTCCTTCACTCTCACGTTCCTCATCCACAAATCTTTCATCCTCGCTCAAATTAATGGGGTAATCGTCGCTTTCTCGGTCCGAATCGCTCTCGCTGCTGGTGTAAACAATGTGCAGATGTGAGGAGCCTTTCAACCTGCGACGTCACGCTACTTCCGGTACAGACAAGGCTTTTTTTATCAACGACCAAAAGTTGCAAACTTTATCGTCAATGTTGTGTACTAAATCCTTTCAGCAAAAAAATGGCAATATCGCGAAATGATCAAGTATGACACATAGAATGGATCTGCTATCCCCGTTTAAATAAAAAAAATTCATTTCAGTAGGCCTTTAACTATGAACGATAAAACACTGAATATTGACAACAAATGAACACCACACCCCCTCTCCATCGACGTGTTTTACAATCAAGCGAAACGCAACAAAAATGCAACAACGCCAAAGGCCAAACGTTAGGTACACCTTCTCCTCATTCAATGTGTTTTCTTTATTTTCATGACTATTTACACTGTAGATTGACACTGAAGGCATCAAAACTGTGAATGAACACATGTGGAGTTAATAACTGAAAACAGGTTTATATTCTACTTTCTTCAAAATAGCCACCCTTTGATCTGATTACTGCTTTGCACACTCTTGGCATTCTCTCGATGAGCTCCAAGAGGTAGTCACACTTCTCAGGTGTGCTTGAAGCTCATTGAGAGAATGCCAAGAGTGTGCAAAGGGTGGCTATTTGGAAAAAACTAGAATATAAAACACATTTTCAGTTTGTGGAAGTCGCTTCCTTGCAGTTCCACTGAAGACACGGCACAAGAGTCCAGCGTGCAGGTTTAACAAGGTTTTTAATGATAGTATTTTTCAGTAATCAGTTTCTCTCGCAGAACGTGACTTTTCAGTCACGTCCGTATCCTCCTCTCTCCTCTGCTCCCGGCCGCTTACTGTTAAAGACAACAGATGACTAGATTAACACGTACATCCTGTGAAATCTAATCACCTGCCAGCTGTGTCTCGCCGTCAGCACATGCCCCGCCCCTGCCCGTTGGTGCTCGTCTTCAGCACCACGGACAGCGGCGGTGACTTTTCCTCTTGCAAGCAGCGCTGATCACACTCCCCCACCACACAGTTATTTCACCTTTTTTTGTTTAGTACATAACTCCACATGTGTTCATTCATAGTTGTGATGCCTTCAGTGACAATCTACAATGTAAATAGTCATGACAATAAAGAACATGCATTGAATGAGAAGGTGTGTCCAAACTTTTGGCCTGTACTGTATATGATCTATCGCCAAAAAAACCTTTAGTAAACAATATCATTTCAACATTCTTAATTTTCAGTTAAATATAAAAAAAGCTAACCACTAGTAATAATAAGACAGACATTGATGAAAGTGTACTGTGCAGGGGATTGACGTTGCATTCTTAGCGGTCATCGAAGTGTAAAAAGAAGTTAACTGTTTGAGGAAGTAGGGAAGGGCACTTTTCACATTTGAATTGATATGGTACCAATTCCTGGTACTATAGGAATGATTACTGGCACTCAATGGTACCTGTGTTTGGTAATTCTGTATGTATTCATGTGTTAATAATTGTTCATTTGTTTAATAAAAATAAACTCAGTTTTTTTAACATTTAACACTGAACTTATAATGATAGCTGTGCAGTTCAGACAAATTCAATCAATCAATGTTTATTTATATAGCACTAAATCACAAATATCTCAAAGGGCTGCACAAGCCACAAAGACATCCTCGGTTCAGAGCCCACATAAGGGCAAGGAAAAACTCGCAACCCAGTGGGGCGTCGATGTGAATGACTATGAGAAACCTTGGAGAGGACCGCAAATGCCCCCCCCCCCCCCCCCCCCACTCTCTAGGGGAGACCGGATGCAATGGACGTTGAGTGGGTCTAACATAATATTGTGAAAGTCCAGCCCATAGTGGATCTAACATAATATTGTGAAAGTCCAGTCCATAGTGGATCTAACATAATAGTGAGAGTCCAGTCCATAGTGGATCTAACATAATAGTGAGAGTCCAGTCCATAGTGGATCTAACATAATAATGAGAGTCCAGTCCATAGTGGATCTAACATAATAGTGAGAGTCCAGTCCATAGTGGATCTAACATAATAGTGAGAGTCCAGTCCATAGTGGATCTAACATAATAGTGAAAGTCCAGTCCATAGTGGATCTAACATAATAGTGAGAGTCCAGTCCATAGTGGATCTAACATAATAGTGAGAGTCCAGTCCATAGTGGATCTAACATAATAATGAGAGTCCAGTCCATAGTGGATCTAACATAATAGTGAGAGTCCAGTCCATAGTGGATCTAACATAATAGTGAAAGTCCAGTCCATAGTGGATCTAACATAATAGTGAGAGTCCAGTCCATAGTAAGACTAACATAATAGTGAGAGTCCAGTCCATAGTGGATCTAACATAATAGTGAGAGTCCAGTCCATAGTGGATCTAACATAATAGTGAAAGTCCAGTCCATAGTGGATCTAACATAATAGTGAGAGTCCAGTCCATAGTGGATCTAACATAATATTGTGAAAGTCCAGTCCATAGTGGATCTAACATAATAGTGAGAGTCCAGTCCATAGCGGATCTAACATAATAGTGAGAGTCCAGTCCATAGTGGTTTTAACATAATAGTGAGAGTCCAGTCCATAGTGGATCTAACATAATAGTGAGAGTCCAGTCCATAGTGGATCTAACATAATAGTGAGAGTCCAGTCCATAGTGGATCTAACATAATAGTGAGAGTCCAGTCCATAGTGGGGCCAGCAGGAGACCATCCCGACGGGTCAACAGTGCAGAGATGTCCCCAACCGATGCACAGGCGAGCGGGCCACCCCGGGTCCCGACTCTGGACAGCCAGCACTTCATCCATGGCCACCGGACCTCTGCCCCCTCCTCCATGAGGGAGAGGGGGGCAGAGGATAAAATAAAATAAACGGCAGATTAACTGGTCTAAAAAGGGGGTCTATTTAAAAGCTAGAGTATACAAATGAGTTTTAAGATGGGACTTAAATGCTTCTAAATTCACCCATTTCGAAATGAGGAGCCCTATGTTCGAGTGCTTTCTGTCCATACTAGCATGGCAAATTGCAACAAAGAGGCAGTCTCCCAGAGTCAAAGTGGCCAAGTGTTGGATTATACGTGTATCGATACCCGGTAGTATGCCTACAAAACTACCAAATTTGGTACCCATCCCTATACAGACAAGTCACGTTTTAAATTTGCAAATGTCCTAGATGCATGAAAAGATATTAAACTCTGTTAATGATAACAACAGAGAAAAAAGGACCACCTTAATCTTTCAAAACAAATATTTTACGTCACGTAACTGTTACGTCTGTTTCTCCCTCATCTGCGGGAGCACCGAGAGGCTCTGCTGTGATCTCCACAGGACACGCCCCCACGTCGCCGCAGCCGGAAACAATCTGCTATCAGCGCACCTGGGTCTAATCAGACAAGCAGCATGAGGGCCAGTGGACCCAAAGAACCTTGCGGGAACTTAGTTTCTCAATGGTGTTCCTACCCTCCGTCGCACTGGCAGTGAGCTGTGCGTCTCACTTCTCCCTGGATCTCCCTCTGGACTCTGACTTCCTCCCTCGTTCCTCGACTACTCGCTCGCCCCGGAGTCTGACGCCTCTCTCTGTCCCACGGCCCTCACGCGGATCTCGGATCCCTTCTGCGTTGCCCTCTTTGGTTTTGTCTGCTTCCTCATTCAACATTTACAGTAACACTCAACAGCTAATCTACACACATAGTCACACACATACGCTCTTGGATTTTGTCACACACCATTCTATAGTTTATTAGTATTGTTTATTATTATATATATATATATATGTTCACTATACATATATAATAAATCATTGAACATTACAGGCCCCTGGTGTCTGTTGCCGTCACCTCCCTTAGTCAAACACAACAGTAACTCTCTGTGTATATATTCTTGTCCTATGACGTCTCAAATGATGTCATGCATGACAGCACTCCAAACTCGGTTTACTTAAGACCTATGTGTCAAAATGAAGGCCCGCGAATGAATGATCTATGATATTTGATTAGTATCAGAACCGGCCTGCAGGCCACTGCCGCCTGCTGCTCTTTTGCACGCACCAATACTCCAGCAGTGTTGGCGCTGGGAATTTTCAAAACGGGGTCCCGGGGACCCCATCAAGTCATAAAAATGGGGTCCCACGCCATCAGTGTGTGAATGTGTGTGTGAATGGGTGAATGTGGAAATACTGTCAAAGCGCTTTGGGCTCCTTAAAAAGGGGTAGAAAAGCGCTATACAAGTACAACCATTTTACCATTTTTGGGGACCGACTTTTTTGTAACCGTTTTGAAAACAAATGATTGTCATGTTTTGTTATGTTCTGTTAGTTTAGTTCCTGTTTTTTGTGCACCCTTGTTTGTTTTAGTTACCATGGTTACTTATTATTTCCACCTGCCTCTGATTAGTGTTGGCCCGCTCACCTGCTGCCCGAGCACTAATCAGAGGCATTATTTAAGCCTGCCTTTGCCGGTCAGTCGGCCTGGCGTCATTGTCTGCTTCATGCCTGGTCCACGTAAGATTTGTTTGTTCATGCCACAGCTAGTAAGTTTTCCTTGCCATAGTCTATGCTAAGTATTTGCTTCAGCTCCAAGTGCGATCAGCACGTTGCGCCTTCGCCTTGTGTTCCGTTTTGTTGTACCACTTTGATTTTTGAGGATTAAATCACGTTCCTACCTGCACGCTTTGTCCGGAATGGTCCGTCTGCATTTTGGGATAACGAACCCCCGCAGTAAGCTGCGAAAACCACGTCGTGACAATGATAAATGTATGCATTGTCCTGTTATATCTCATATTCTATATTGTTGTTTTGGAAAAAAGGTTGTGATAAACGTTACTTAATTCTTTAAAGGATTGAATACAAAGTCTCCCTACTAACCCACCAGTGCCTCCATGGAAATGCCCCCCTCTACCTCAAAAGAACTACTCACCCCCAAATCCTCCACTCGACACCTCCGCTCCGGACAGGCTAACCTCCTCCAACATCCGATGACAATGGGGGACTGGGATTTCTGCTCCGCCGCTCCCAGTCTGTGGAACGCTCTCCCTGACCACCTGAGGGCACCACAGACTGTGGATGCTTTTAAAAAAGGCTTAAAATCCCTTTTTTTTTTTTTAAATATATTTTTTTAGATATATGCATACTAGTTCTAGCTATTTGGCTGTTCTAGTTTTTATTTTTTATTTTATTTTTTATTATATTTTTATTTTTTTAATACACTGTAGCACTTTGAGGTTGTTTACTCAATGTAAAGGGCTTTTTACAAATACAATCTATTATTATTATTATTATTATGCATGATCCTGTTGTATCTCACAATCTATATTGTTGTTTTGGGAAAAAGGTTGTCATAAAGGTTACCAAATTCATTTAAAAAATAATACAAAAGAAAACAAATGTTTATGCATATGTAAATGTATTCAGTTATAAACATTCATTCACTTTCTTCTTTCCTTCATGGATCTAAACTTTACCGCTACCGGTATTTTTATTTCTATATTTTTATTGTAATATTTTTAGAATGTGTTTGTTCTATTTTTGGCCAAAGTAAGACAATCAGACGGTGTCTTTATTTTTTTAGTTTGAATGCCATGATTTTAATAGTCCGGCCCACGTGTGCTCGGATTTTCCTCCACGCGGCCCCTGAGCTAGTGTATTTTCTCTGAAAATCGAACGACCTTGAGATACCTTTTATTTTAGAGCTTCTAGTCTAGAGCTGCTGGCCCCACTATGGACTGGACTCTCACTATTATGTTAGATCCACTATGGACTGGACTCTCGCTATTATGTTAGATCCACTATGGACTGGACTCTCGGACTGGACTCTCGCTATTATGTTAGATCCACTATGGACTGGACTCTCTCTATTATGTTAGATCCACTATGGACTGGACTCTCACTATTATGTTAGATCCACTATGGACTGGACTCTCACTATTATGTTAGATCCACTATGGACTGGACTCTCGCTATTATGTTAGATCCACTATGGACTGGACTCTCACACTATTATGTTAGATCCACTATGGACTGGACTCTCGCTATTATGTTAGATCCACTATGGACTGGACTCTCACTATTATGTTAGATCCACTATGGACTGGACTCTCGCTATTATGTTAGATCCACTATGGACTGGACTCTCGCTATTATGTTAGATCCACTATGGACTGGACTCTCGCTATTATGTTAGATCCACTATGGACTGGACTCTCGCTATTATGTTAGATCCACTATGGACTGGACTCTCACTATTATGTTAGATCCACTATGGACTGGACTCTCACTATTATGTTAGATCCACTATGGACTGGACTCTCACTATTATGTTAGATCCACTATGGACTGGACTCTCGCTATTATGTTGGATCCACTATGGACTGGACTCACACTATTATGTTAGATCCACTATGGACTAGACTCTCGCTATTATGTTAGATCCACTATGGACTGGACTCTCGCTATTGTGTGTGTGACAATCATTGGTACTTTAATCTTAATCTTAATCTTTAATTATGTTAGATCCACTATGGACTGGACTCTCACACTATTATGTTAGATCCACTATGGACTGGACTCTCGATATTATTTTAGATCCACTATGGACTGGACTCTCGCTATTATGTTAAATCCACTATGGACTGGACTCTCACTATTATGTTAGATCCACTATGGACTGGACTCTCGCTATTATGTTAGATCCACTATGGACTGGACTCTCGCTATTATGTTAGATCCACTGTGGACTGGACTCACACTATTATGCTAGATCCACTATGGACTGGACTCTCACTATTATGTTAGATCCACTATGGACTGGACTCTCGCTATTATGTTAGATCCACTATGGACTGGACTCACACTTTTATGTTAGATCCACTATGGACTGGACTCTCACTATTATGTTAGATCCACTATGGACTGGACTCTCGCTACTATGTTAGATCCACTATGGACTGGACTCTCACTATTATGTTAGATCCACTATGGACTGGACTCTCACTATTATGTTAGATCCACATTGATTGGTTGATTGATTGATAGTTTGACAAGAGGCCAATATTTAAGTGAACGGTGAAATTATTTAATAATGAAATCTATGTATTTGCAAGGTTTCTCTATAATTGGTGTTTATTCCAGTTTTTTTTGTCTTTGTCTTGATTGTGCCATCACCTTTTATCCATGTGAGCACTGGGAGTCGTACAGTATTATATGACATTACTAATATTTTCAAGACCTTATCATCCCAATTTTAATAGCTTGGTCTGTTATGAGGACAGACAGAATCCTTTAAAGCGCCCCCCCCCCCACCCAAAAAAAAAAAAAAAGGAGAAAAAAGCTGCAGTGAACATTAAAGAGCTTCCTCCTGAATTAATTCTTGACCTCCTGGCTCTGACGAAAGATAACATCTGCTTCTCGACAAGAAAGGAAGTCTAATTTTACAGCCATTTTGTCCACGTTACAATGGGGAGGGGTGCAGTACATGGCAGCTTTCATGAGCAGGGGGAACGGTGAGAATTGGAATAAAGAAAAGGGCGCAGAAGGGATAATAGACTATCCCTTAATGGCAACATGAATACATTTTTTTATGCCCTGCTACATGGCTCTAGCAGGGTCAGAATAATATATGTTGTACAGAAGGGGCATTTAGAATGTTTTTTTTTGGGGTTTTTTTTACAAAACCCAAAAACAGTGAAGTTGGCACGTAAATAAAAACAGAATACAATGATTTACATATATTTTTTTACTTATATGCAATTGAATACACTGCAAAGATAAGATATGTAATGTTCCATTTGAGAAACTTAATTTTTAGGCCATCTTAGATGAGCTCGGGCCCAGCAAAGCCGGCGGCGTTTCTGGGTGTTGTTGATAAATGGCTTTTGCTTTGCATAGTATGTTGCTCCAAAACCTGTATGTACCGTTCAGCATCATGTCATGATCTGTGGTCCGGATCATGTTTTTGTTATGTTCTGTTAGTTTTGGACTCCATAGTTCCTGTTTTTTGTGCACTCTTGTTTGTTTTGGTTGCCATGGTTGCGTATTAGTTTCACCTGCCTCTTGTGTTCGGGACACTCACTTGGCTCTAATCATGAGACATTATTTAAGCCTGCCTTTGCGAGTCAGTCGGCCGGGCGTCATTGTTTGTGTCATGCAATGCCATAGTTTATGCTAAGTGTTTACCTCATGCCTTGCCAAGTAAGTCGTGTTTGTTTCATGCCACAGTTTCGTGTTTGTATAGTTTATGCTGTTTGTTTACCTTATGCCCTGCCAAGATTTCTTGAGAAGATTAAAATATGTTCCGACCTGCAAGTCCTGTCCGGAGTGATCCGTTTGCATCCCGGGGAAACAAACCTAGCAGCAAGCTGCGACCCCCCCCCTTGTCGTGACAAATCAATGGTGGCTTCACAAATGTGTAAGTTACCCATGTCTTGGGCACTAATACACCCCCATACCATCACAGATGCTGGCTTTTCCACTTTGCGCCTAGAACAATCCGGATGGTTCTTTTCCTCTTTGGTCCGGAGGACGCGACGTCCACAGTTTCTAAAAGCAATTTGAAATGTGGACTCGTCAGACCACAGAACACTTTTCCACTTTGCATCAATCCATCTTAGATGAGCACGGGCCCAGCGAAGCCGGCGGCGTTTCTGGGTGTTGTTGATAAATGGCTTTCGCTTTGCATAGTAGAGTTTTCATTTGCACTTACAGATGTAGCGACCAACTGTCTGACAGTGGTTTTCTGAAGTGTTCCTGAGCCCATGTGGTGATATCCTTTACACACTTAAATCGCTTTTTGATGCACTACCGCCTGAGGGATCGAATGTCCGTAATATCATCACTTACGTGCAGTGATTTCTCCAGATTCTCTGAACCTTTTGATGATATTACGGACCGTAGATGGTGAAATCCCTAAATTCCTTGCAATAGCTCGTTGAGAAATGTCGTTCTTAATCTGTTGGACAATTTTCTCACGCATTTGTTCACAAAGTGGTGACCCTCGCCCCATCCTTGTTTGTGAATGACTGAGCATTTCATGGAAGCTGCTTTTATACCCAATCATGGCACCCACCTGTTCCCAATTAGCCTGTTCACCTGTGGGACGTTCCAAATAAGTGTTTGATGAGCATTCCTCAACTTTCTCCGTCTTTTTTGCCACTTGTGCCAGCTTTTCTGAAACATGTTGCAGGCATCAAATTCCAAATGAGCTAATATTTGCAAAAAAATAACAAAGTTTACTAGTTTGAACGTTAAATATCTTGTCTTTGCAGTCTATTCAATTGAATATAAGTTGAAAAAGATTTGCAAATCATTGTATTCTGTTTTTATTTACCATTTACACGACGTTCCAACTTCACTGGATTTGGGTTTTGTAATTAAACGGGGAAAAACAGTGTTATATTGACAATTGGAGAAGATGGCGATTTAAGTAAATCAATTGGAAATCATGTTTTGATCAATAATCTTTATTAATACTGTACATTTAAATTGAATATATTTGTATATTTAATTCAACATACATTTTTTTTAAATTAATCTATTACAGTAGACTAAACCTTTACTATTTATTTCCTCAATGACAGACTTTAGACCAGGGGTGTCAAATGTACGGCCCGCGGGCCGGATCAGGCCCGTGAACTGGTTTTATCCGGCCCGCGGGATGAGTTAGCTAAGTATAAAAATGAGCCGAAATTTTTGAATGAAAGAAACTGCTGTTCTAAATGTGTCCACTAGATGTCACAATAGCAATTCTTTGTATCTTTGTGGATGATGCTACATATGTAAAAAAAAAAATAAACCACATGATGTTAGTGCACCAGTCGAGGAAAATTAGCAAACTACATAAATAACATCCTGTAATTTGATTTTGGTATAATTTTTTTTATCTTGATACATTGAAAATGAACACCAATGAGCTGACTGATGAACATTATCACATAATTTATTGAGAAAGTATAAATAACGACTAATAAAGGTAGAATACAATTAACCGCAACATGTAAGTGTAAACAAACCCCAACAACATTATGATTTGTACATTTTCAGAATGTGCTTGTTCTATTTTTAAACAAAGAAAACAATCTGAAGTTGTCTTTATTTTTAAGTTATCGTGCCGTGATTTTACCAGTCCGGCCCACTTGGGAGTAGATTTTTCTCCATGTGGCCCCCGATCTAAAATGAGTTTGACACCCCTGCTTTAGACCAAGGGTGTCAAAAAACAGGTTTTATCCGGCCCGCGGGATGAGTTTGCCAAGTATAAGAATGAACCGAAATTTTTGAATTAAAAGAAACTGTTGTTCTAAATATGTCCACTAGATGTCACAATAGCAATTATTTGTAGATTATGCTACATATGTAAAACAAATAATAAACCACATGTTAGTGCACCAGTTGAGGAAATTGAGCAAACTACATGAATAACATCCTGTAATTTGATTTTTTATATTATTTTTTTATCTTGATAGATTGAAAATGAACACCAATGAGTTGACTGATGAACATTATCACGTCATTTATTCAATCCAATCCAATCCACTTTATTTATATAGCACATTTAAACAACAAGAATGTTTCCAAAGTGCTGCACAGCCATATTAAAAACAATATTAAAAAACAAGATTATGCTCCACCAATAACTGAATAAAAAGAAAAAATAAATAAATGTTAAAACCAATATAAAAATAATATAAAAATAAATATGATTAAAAAAGATTTTAGAGAGTAAAACTAATTAAAACAATAAATAGAAATCAAAATTTATAAAAAAAAAAAAAACACAGAGGACAACAGAAGACAGAAAGTATAAATAACGACCAATAAAGATAGAATACTATTAACCGCAACATATAAGTGTAAAAAAACAACAACAACAACATTATGATTTGTACATTTTCAGAATGTGTTTGTTTTAGTTTTAAACAAAAGAAACAATCTGAAGTTGTCTTTATTTTTAAGTTATCGTGCCGTGATTTTACCAGTCCAACCCACTTGGGAGTAGATTTTTCTCCATGTGGCTCCCAGATCGAACCCTAGGGGTTCGGTGGAGCCTCCGCCGCGGAGGTCGAGACACACCCGACTCATCTTGTAAATAATAACTTCTCCCTATCGGCGTACTATGGATACCCCCAAACAATGTTCCCTCTAATTTTCCATCCGATTTGCAGGTGTGTAATTTGTTGTGAGTTTATGCACTGTGTTGGTTTTGTTCTTTGAACGGTTCATTTTGTGCACCAGTAAAAAAAAAAAAAAACTTTGTCTTGAATTAAAAAAAAAAAACTTTTAATTTTTCACTAAAGAAGGGTTCGGTGAATGCACATATGAAACTGGTGGGGTTCGGTACCTCCAACAAGGTTAAGAACCACTGCTCTAACCACTAGGCCACTGAGTAGGAAAAGGCAATGAAGCATAAGGATGGCTATGCAAAACAAAAGTAAAACTGAACTGGCTACAAAGTAAACAAAAACAGAATGCTGGACGACAGCAAAAACTTACAGCGTGTGGAGCAGAGACGGCCTCCACAAAGTGCGGGCAAGAGCGATCAAAGGAAGCTGTGAAGCTGCTAAAGGGGAACACCAACAAAACAGGAAAAGTCACCAAAATAAC
This sequence comes from Entelurus aequoreus, assembly GCF_033978785.1. NCBI lineage: Eukaryota > Metazoa > Chordata > Actinopteri > Syngnathiformes > Syngnathidae > Entelurus > Entelurus aequoreus. The sequence goes on along the minus strand of NC_084753.1, from coordinate 27,560,087 downwards.
AGTGCAAGACAGGAAACAACAACAAACTCAAAATAAAGCACGGCAACCTGGTGGAGTTTCATTTTTTAACCTCTTCTGCAGGTGGTGTGCCTCCGTATTTTCTTTATGCTGTCCCATACATTGTAAAGTCACATAGCAGCCCCCTTAGAGGCCTACTAAAATGCCATTTTCTTATTTAAACGGGGATAGCAGGTCCATTCTATGGGTCATACTTGATCATTTCGCGATATTGCCATATTTTTGCTGAAAGGATTTAGTAGAGAACATCGACGATAAAGTTCGCAACTTTTGGTCGCTGATATAAAAGCCTTGCCTGTACCGGAAGTAGCGTGACGTCACAGGTTGTGGAGCTCCTCCATTCTGCACATTGTTTACAATCATGGCCACCAGCAGCGAGAGCGATTCGGACCGAGAAAGCGACGATTCCCCATTAATTTGAGCGAGGATGAAAGATTTGTGGATGAGGAAAGTGAGAGTGAAGGACTAGAGGGCAGTGGAAGCGATTCAGATAGGGAAGATGCTGTGAGAAGCGGGTAGGACCTGATATTCAGCTGGGAATGACTAAAACAGTAAATAAACACAAGACATATATATACTCTATTAGCCACAACACAACCAGGCTTATATTTAATATGCCACAAATTAATCCCGCATAACAAACACCTCCCCACTCCCGTCCATATAACCCGCCAATACAACTCAAACACCCGCACAACACACTCAATCCCACAGCCCAAAGTACCGTTCACCTCCGCAAAGTTCATACAGCACATATATTTCCCCAACGTCCCCAAAATTACGTACGTGACATGCACATAGCGGCACGCGATCAAATGTTTGGAAGCCGCAGCTGCATACTCATGGTACCGCGTCTGCGTATCCAACTCAAAGTCCTCCTGGTAAGAGTCTCTGTTGTCCCAGCTCTCCACAGGCCAATGGTAAAGCTTGACTGTCATCTTTCGGGAATGTAAACAATGAAACATCGGCTGTGTTTGTGTTGCTGCAGCCGGCCGCTAATACACCGCTTCCCACCTACAGCTTTCTTCTTCGCTGTCTCCATTTTTCATTGAACAAATTGCAAAAGATTCACCAGCACAGATGTCCAGAATACTGTGGAATTTTGTGATGAAAACAGACGACTTAATAGCTGGCCACAATGCTGTCCCAAAATGTCCGCTACAATCGGTGACGTCACGCGCAGGCGTCATCATACCGGGACGTTTTCAGCAGGATATTCCGCGCGAAATTTAAAATTGCACTTTAGTAAGCTAACCCGACCGTATTGGCATGTGTTGCAATGTTAAGATTTCATCATTGATATATAAACTATCAGACTGTGTGGTCGGTAGTAGTGGCTTTCAGTAGGCCTTTAGCTTTGGTGCGCCTACCGCAGATCCTTGTTGAAATCCCGCTGCTTAACTTTCCGTTTGTTTTCAAACTTTTGAGATTTACCGCCAGTCAAATTGCCATCTGTATTCATTCTGTTGTTGTACTATAGGGTGTACTATGCGAGAGACTCTCTCGCCTCGCTATACATAGCTCAGTACACTGATGGCTTCATAACGACGAGGGGTCTGTGATTATAAAAACACCCGGATAAAAAATTACAAATAGGAAATATTTAAAAAACATGTAAATGGACTCCCCGTGCTTGCCGCTTGCAGTGGATAATTAGCATCTCTGTCTTGATTAAAACTACGTTTACCGTGAGCCGTGCTGTGAGGTCGCCATCTGTCACCTGCAGAGGCCATCAGGCGCACACTCTGTACACTCTGTGTGTGTGTGTGTGTGTGTGTGTGTGTGTGTGTGTGTGTGTGTGTGTGTGTGTGTGTGTGTGTGTGTGTGTGTGTGTGTGTGTGTGTGTGTGTGTGTGTGTGTGTTTGCACCATATGTGGCCGCACACAAAAAGATGGGGCGTACAAGCAGAAATGGTAAAGCCAGCCAAAGTGTGACCATTATTCTTGCAGTCATTCCTGTTCCTTTATGGCTTACGTGTGTTTGGGCGCACTCACACTGGGCCATTTCAACCGTGCTGGACTCGGAGGCTAATCCCTTTCCCTACTCCGTCCCCCTGCTGTCCCCCCGGCTCTGCATTGCCATCAGTTCATTGTGCACGCTGTATTACTGCATCTTTTATTTCAGGCAAAGGTGATGGTTGCCGAGTCGAACTGTTGAGAGGAGCAATCACATTAAAGGCCTACTGAAAGCCACTACTACCGACCTCGCAGTCTGATAGTTTATATATCAATGATTAAATTTTAACATTGCAACACATGCCAATACGGAAGGGTTAACTTATAAAGTGCAATTTTAAATTTCCCGCGAAACTTCCGGTTGAAAACGTCTATGTATGATGACGTATGCGTGTGACGTCAATCGTTGAAACGGAAGTATTCGGACACATTGTATCCAATACAAACAGCTCTGTTTTCATCACAAAATTCCACAGTATTCTGGACATCTGTGTTGGTGAATCTTTTGCAATTTGTTTAATGAACAATGAAGACGGCAAAGAAGAAAGTTGTAGGTGGGATCGGTGTATTAGCGGCTGGCTGCAGCAACACAACCAGGAGGACTTTGACTTGGATAGCAGACGCGCTATCCGACGCTAGCCGCCCACCGCATCGATAATCGGGTGAAGTACTTCGTCGCTCCGTCAATCGCTGGAACGCAGGTGAGCACGGGTGTTGATGAACAAATGAGGGCTGGCTGGCGTAGGTGGATAGCTAATGTTTTTAGCATAGCTATGTGAGGTCCCGTAGCTAAGTTAGCTTCAATGGCGTCGTTAGCAACAGCATTGTTAAGCTTCGCCAGGCTGGAAAGCATTAACCGTGTAGTTACATGTCCATGGTTTAATAGTATTGTTGATTTTCTGTCTATCCTTCCAGTCAGGGGTTTATTTCTTTTGTTTCTATCTGCAGTTAAGCCCGATGCTATCACGTTAGCTCCGTAGCTAAAATGCTTCGCCGATGTATTGTCGTGGAGATAAAAGTCACTGTGAATGTCCATTTCGCGTTCTCGACTCTCATTTTCAAGAGGATATAGTATCCGAGGTGGTTTAAAATACAAATCCGTGATCCACAATAGAAAAAGGAAAAAGTGTGGAATCCAATGAGCCCTTGTACCTAAGTTACGGTCAGAGCAAAATAAGATACGTCCTGCACTGCACTCTAGTCCTTCACTCTCACGTTCCTCATCCACAAATCTTTCATCCTGGCTCAAATTAATGGGGTAATCGTCGCTTTCTCGGTCCGAATCGCTCTCGCTGCTGGTGTAAACAATGGGGAAATGTGAGGAGCCTTTCAACCTGCGACGTCACGCTACTTCCAGTACAGGCAAGGCTTTTTTTATCAGCGACCAAAAGTTGTAAACTTTATCGTCGATGTTCTCTACTAAATCTTTTCAGCAAAAATTTGGCAATATCGCGAAATGATCAAGTATGACACATAGAATAGATCTGCCATCCCCGTTTAAATAAAAAATATTCATTTCAGTAGGCCTTTAATTACCGTATTTTTCGGACTAAAATCCTTTCATTTTCTCAAAAATGGACAGTGCGCCTTATAAGTAGGGATGATGCTCGAAACCGATTTTACCGGTTGTTCGATAATAAAATAATCGAGTCCTTGGACTCGAATCCTTTTTTGAGGACCGGTACCCGTTATCGAGACCACTATAGTAAAGAAAAAGAGTTGGTTCTTTATTCGAATCCCTGGGAACGAATCCCAAATGGGCAATGTTATGCTCATTTGATTGTAGACTCTTACTGACACCTTGTGGCGATATGAAAATACTACGCGTCATTAGTCCACTTCTGGATTGGCGACGTCAGTTCAGTTCATGAGACAATTGAGAAGTAGACAAGTTGTGTTAGCTCTTACAAGCCTTGGAAAAGATAAGTCTGTAAGTAAACTGTTTAACTTGTTTATGTAACTCAATATTAAGGTGGAAAGTGGTTACATTTAAAACTAAGATGTTTATTGAAAAACGATTTTTGTGCACTGTTTCAATGGATGTTTTGAGGACTTAAAATGGCTGCCAGTCGTATATTTCCACCATCGAAATAGTTTCAACACTCAGAAGTATTTGTTTGATGATAGCACTGTATATTTGTGTGAAGCTAATATTTACATATTGTGTATTATATTTCAGTATGTTAATTGAATCACATAGCTTATACATTTGTCATTGTGTGTATTTCAGTTTAGAAAATAACAATAAATAACAGTCCAGTGCAAGACAAAAGTAAAGATAGGAAAATACAAAGCAAGATCAACAACAAAAAAGAGCCTAAATGGATTAATCTGCTTTGGAACTTTATTAGACGTCTTGGATTGTTTATTAGCTGTCTGCCTGTGTGTATAGTTAGTATGTTCCAATAGCAGCAGAAGTGCACTTTTTGGAGAGCTGTATTATTTTCAGTTTTGTGCCCAAGGGACTGATTTTATTTAACACTATATTATTATTTATACACCTATAGTGATCACAGAGACAGGTTGTTTTTGTGTTACTGTATATATTTGTTTTTCTGATCCCACTTAATATACTTTGGGTAACAGTCAATATTTATTTATTTTATTTTTTTAGGAGGGTAACAGTCAATATTTATTTATTTATTTTATTTTAGTTTTTTCTTGTAAAATAAAAGTGAGCTTTTGTTAAACCAAATATTGTGTTTTTTTCCATATACGACAACCTATCTGGTTTTGATAAGAGAATTAATAAGGAATCGGTTCGATAAGAGGATTCGATAATAGGCTCGAACTCAATAATTTCTTATCAAACATCATCCCTACTTATAACCCGGTGCGCCTAATGTACGGCAAAATTTGGATTGTGCTTACCGACCTCGAAGCTATTATATTTGGTACATGGTGTAATGATAAGCGTGGAGGGGAGCCTGCGGCTTAATTTGACTCAACACGGGGAACCTTACCTGGCCCGGACACGGATGGATAGGATTGACAGATTGATGGCTCTTTCACTATGAAAGAGTCATCTTTAGCCTCCCTAAAAAGGCCTAATGATGGCATTGGTTGAAACTAGGGGTGTCAAACTCATTTTAGCTCAAGGGCCTCATGGAGGAAAATCGGTGCTATTAAAATCATGGCATTAAAACAAGAAAATAAAGACAACTTCAGATTGTTTTCTTTGTCCTACTTTGGCCAAAAATGAAACAAACACATTCTGAAAATATTACAATAAAAATATAGAAAAAAAATACCGGCAGCGGTAAAGTTTAGATCCATGAAGGAAAGAAGAAAGTGAATGAATGTTTATAACTGAATAAATCTGCATATGCATGTTTTCTTATGTATTATTATTTTTTTATGAATTAAGTAACGTTTATGACAACCTTTTTTCCAAAACACAATATAGAATGTGAGATATAACAGGATCATGCATAATAATAATAATAATAATAATAGATTTTATTTGTAAAAAAGCACTTTACATTGAGTAAACAACCTCAAAGTGCTACAGTGTATTAAAAAAATACAAATATAAAGATAATAAAACAATAAATACAAATAAAAACTATAACAGCCAAATAGCTAGAACTGGTATGCATATATCCAAAAAAAAAAACTCTTTTTTTAAAAGAAAGGTTTTTAAGCCTTTTTTAAAAGCATCCACAGTCTGTGGTGCCCTCAGGTGGTCAGGGAGAGCGTTCCACGGACTGGGAGCGGCGGAGCAGAAAGCCCGGTCTCCCATTGTTCGTAGCTTTGTCCTCGGAGGTTGGAGGAGGTTGGCCTGTCCGGAGCGGCGGTGTCGAGTGGAGGATTTGGGGGTGAGTAGTTCTTTGAGGTAGAGGGGGGCATTTCCATGGAGGCACTGGTGGGATAGTAGGGAGACTTTGTATTCAATCCCGAGTGGAACATTTATCATTTGTTTTCAAAACGGTTACAAAAAAGCCGGGCCCCAAAAATTTACTGTGGGACCCCATTTTTATGAATTGATGGGGTCGCTGGGAACCCGTTTTGAAAATTCCTAGCGCCAACACTGATGGAGGATTGGTGCGTGCAAAACAGCAGCAGGCGGCTGTGGCCTGCGGGCCGGTTCTAATACTAATCAGATATCATCCCGGGGGCCATAGATCATTCATTCACTTTGACACCCCTGGTTTAAACGCTTGATGAAACCCAGTATTGATAAGACAAAGCCATAAACATCTAAATATTCTGAGCTATCTATGTATATATGTGTATATACACTGATCGACGGATGGGAGTGTATGCATGCAAGCAGAATTGGTTCACGATCAATTAATCCAAATTTGTTAATCATGGGGAGAGGGAAGTCTGGGCTTCCCTGCTTAAGCTGCTGCCCCCGCGACCCGACCTCGGATAAGCGGAGGAAGATGGATGGATGGATGGATGTTAATCATATTTTCAAACAGTCAAAGACGTGATAGTTTTGTTTCCATACAAAATCTTAGAGACATTGCAAGTTGCATGCAAAAAACATGTGTTTTTAAAAAGCTACTATCAAACAAATTAAGTCAATAATTAGTTTTTAGCAGTGGCGGGCAGTGCGTTTCCCACCTAGGCCTTCAGTGATGTCAGGACTTCAACGATTACCTCTCAAAATGCCATCATTGATGTCACGACTTCAATGATTACCTCCCAAAATACCATCATTTATGTCACCACATGACCATTGCTGGAGAAATACTATAGAGGAACACATTTACGCCCTACTGCCTATTGAATCACATCAACAGTGTACAAAACGGGTTCTTTTCTGGCGCATTTAAAAATCAATAAACCCGCATCAGCAATTAAAACATATCTTATGTGGTACTGTCAAAATTAAAATGGCAAAAAACATATCAAACGTGAAAAAATAAAGAAATCAAATATCTGAACTCACAATTTGTAGAACCCATTCGAGCTTCCATCGTCGAACAAGATGTAGTTTCTCTTTAAATATCCTTCTTGAAAATGGCCTTGCAAATATATGGGTTATCTTGTCTAATCATGAAAGATGCAGACGAGGCGTGTTGGCTGAGTTCTTAAAGTTTACTCCACAGCGTGCTCGTCAATAACGTCCGGCTGTCGGCATGTGTGGTTAGAGATCGGTAGGTTGTGAGTTCAAACCCCGGCCGAGTCATACCAAAGACTATAAAAATGGGACCCATTACCTCCCTGCATCAAGGGTTGGAATTGGGGGTTAAGTCACCAAATGATTCCCGAGCGCCCCCACCGCTGCTGCTCACTGCTCCCCTCACCTCCCAGGGGGTGGAACAAGGGTGATGGGTCAAATGCGGAGGGTAATTTCACCACACCTAGTGTGTGTGTGTGTGTGACTATCAGTGGTACTTTTTTAACTTTAATGTCTACATTCAATAATCTATAAACGGGGGCTACTGCGCATGCTCTTCACTACTGTGGCATGCTGGGTAATGGAGTTCTTATGTTACCTGGCTCATAACATCACAATATATATCTGCCACCTAATCAACGGTTTGTTCTCCTTCTTTGTGGCGCAACACTTCCTGCTTCCTGCTAAGTTGCAACTTGTGATTGGATACTCAGGTGAGTATCCAATCATAGTCTCGTTAGCATCCGATAGCATGGGAAGCTATGGCGAAGCTTAGCGCAGGAACAAGAATCAAGAATCACAGGAATAACCAAACGTAACTTGTTGCGTGGAGCAAACAATGAAGCCAGACCGAGTGTGACGAGCAACGCAAATAAATAGCCCTCTGATTAGTGGTCGACAGCAGGTAAGCGTGCCGACCACTAACCAGAAGCAGGTGAACCCAATTAATCCCCATGGAAACCAAAACAAACCCAGAGGTGCACAAAACAGGAACTAAGGGAGTCCAAAACTAACAGAACATAACTAAACAAAACATGATCCGGCAACGGATCGTGACAACATCAGGCTACCTAGATAGGCTACTGTCAACAACTTGTGATCTGATTGGCTGTCACAAATGTCTATCAACTCTATGTGTTCTCAAATTCATCCGCTAACGGTCCCGGTGAGTATCCAATCACAGGACGCGTAATTGTCACGTTCAACGTTAGGCCAGCTTTTTTTAAATTGTTTTTAATGCTCCCATTAATGTCCTTTTAGCCTTCATTTCAGTACTGTTATCGCACTGGAGAATAATACAATCTGTTGATCAACTTGACATGCATTTGCATCACTGAACTCTGCTAAGCAATGTGCTCTACATACAACACACAAAGACAAAGATATGTTTCAAAGGGCCAATTTATTTTGGGCCAGAACAAATAGACAAAACTATTTTAAATGGCTGCAACATAACATACATAAGTAACAAACCGCATAAAAATAATATGTCACAACATGTCACAACATAGCTGTAAACCTGGCTTCACCCAAGGAAGGCACGCATGACATGATTATATGTCATGTCACTATATACAGCACACATACTGCTATACATACGCCTAACTAGGGTTTTTTTTCTCTCAAGGAATTGTGAAATAAAATCATGTCTTCAGGAGATCAACACTGTACTGAAGCCCAGAACACTACGCATTTCCCCAGTTTTAGTTTAGAGAAAAGGAAAGATTGGCCTGGCCCACTAGAATCCCTCTTTATGTTTGTGAATTTTATAGTTTATACATTTAGAGTGTGATAATCAAACACTCTAGAAGTCTAGAATGAAAGAGTATATAAGAGAATTGACAGAGTGTGTGTACCTTCAGTGCTGAATGATGAGCAGAGGCAGTTTGGAGTGTCTTCTTTAGCTTGCTTTCCATTTTTATGTGCTCACTGTCCACTGTGTCCAGGAACTTGGAAAATGTTGTCGTGCCATTTGCTGTTTGATGCCCGATATCATGCTAATTAGCTGCCTGAAAGCGGGTGACCCCACTGTAGAAATAACCTGCATGTCTTCTAGCACATTCGCTGTTGTCCAGGCTAGCAGTCCCTCCGTTAAAATCCTTAGGTGGTGGTGGAGGTGGAGGTGAAGTGGCATCGGAGTCTGTGTCTCCCTTTACTAGCTTCGTCGAAGCATGTTGCTTTTGTAGCTGTTTCAGTCGATTTGAATTGCTGTTTTGGGCAGTAGATAGGATATTTGATTCAAGACACAACTTACATTTAACTAAAATGTTCTTTTCTTTGTGCTCGACAAAAGAAAAGTAGTGAGAATATCTCCATGTTAAGAAACTCGGCTTCGGCTCCGCCATGATGTCTTGTTAGTAAACACAGGCACGCCCCCTCCCCTCTCCCCACACACAGTGTGCCTCTT